>NC_092211.1:50907584-50931000 GCF_043381705.1 Parasteatoda tepidariorum
CATTGGATGAACGAAACACACTCTGAGATTGTTTTAAAATTCGAAAAAATGTTTGTAGTAATAGAAGAGACTTCTATCTTCAAATTCCACACATTTTTAACGTGAAATAAACATAATACTGAATAGCAGCACTTGAAAAATGCCAAATTCGAATTTGCACAAAGTAGCCCCCGCTGCACAAAGTAGCCCCGAATGACGGTAATAATAATTTGATAACATCATAATGATTATATATGAATAAATTTTGATTTTTATAAAACTTATGCGAAAATAAATTTTCAAATTCTACACAACATACAATCTCTGTTTCGTTTCATTTTTTCTATCATCTTTGTTTACAGCACTGACAGATCAGCGGGAAAAATATTTCATTTGTTTGGAATGATCAAACACAAAATTTTAAAATAGTTGCATCTCTTTCCAATCGAAATGATGATAATAATTATTTGATATCATGTTTATTATTAAATAACTTTACTTAGCATTTATTCTAAAAAAGTAGCTCTTCAAAAAAAAAAAAAAATTTTTTCTCTATGTTAAATTTTTCATTAATATATAAAAAATTGTTCTTTTGCTTTTGAGAAATAGTAAAAAATTTAATCACTATACTTCTTTCCACAAGTTAGAAAAATTAGTAGGCGAGAGTTGCTTAAATCGTACCCCATTTCACCCAAAAATTTTGACAGTAAAAAACCGTAATTCCGCTACTTATATTATTTTTTATTAATAATATTTACGTAGGGGGTAATTGCGACGCAAAATGAAAAACCCTGAAAATTTCATGTGCATAAAATCGATATCAAGATAACAATTTATATACCATACTTGTTTCACATTTAACATAAATTTTTGAAATAACATTTATAATTAAATTACTAACTAATGAAGAATATCATACCTTTATAATAGCGAAATCAAGAAAAAAACTTACTTCTAAGAAGAATCGTGATGTTGGATTTTTAAAATCGCGTAAATAGGAAACAGGATGTATAATTTTTAAATCACGTGAATATGAATAGCAATGCGTAGTTTTCAAATCACCTATAAATACGAAAATCGATCGCACTATACTAATCGCGAATTGGATTTTAAAAACACGTGAATACGAATCACAATTTTGGATTATAAAAACGCTTGAATGCAAATCGAGACATTGGATTTTAAACTCGCGTGAATATGAATTGCGATATTGGGCTTTAAAAACGAGTAAATACAAATCGCGTGAATAGGAATTGCTATGTACGATTTTTAAATTGAGTGAATACGAATCGCGACGCATAACTTTTTAAACAGATAAATACGAAAATCTATGTTTGATATTAAAATCGCATGAATAAGAATCGTTATATTAGCAGATTCCGGCACAGTTCCAAATATTCAAAATGGCGAAAATCCGCCAAACCAAGAGAATCAAATAAGCGGAAGAATTACGTGTATGTAAACGTCACGTAAACGGGATAATTTTTGATTCGTGGAAGTTAGCAAAACAATGTTTTTGGAATACGATGCGGTATTTGTGAAAAAATTACATGGCCTGCTTCCAGTTCTTAAACCTGGAAAAAACCGGTTCCAGTTTTTAGATACGAAAAACCCGGAATTCCGGAGTACACCCAGAATACAATCAACCCCACAGTAAATTAATTGTTTTTGCTAGGTCTGCAAGTAGTACGATGTAGAAAACCGGTTGCCTTATTCGTACCATTTGCTCCCTACATTATACCACCCTCAAAAATATTGAGTATTTATGGTTAATTGAATAAGTAAACCATGTGTAACACAAAACAAATGTTTAATAGCCTAATAATAAAGGTGATATTAAATTTTTAAACTGTTACAAGTAGAGTACTAGTATTATAACCCTATGAAATCTTATGAGGTTACGTACTACAAAGAGTGACTTGTTGTTATATGTGTTGCTTTTTAAGACTGTATCTTTTAGGGGTCTGTAGCCATCTATCTTTTTGTAGGTTTTAAAAATGGGGAAATTGATTCAGCTAAAGCTTTTAACATGGAAGGTCCAGGGGCAGCTCGATCTGTTAAATTACATTGCTAACAATAATTGCTAAATCACTATTTGACTAACCAGAAGGCTTCTCACTTAAAAGTTTTTCAACACTTTATCTTGCCTTGGAATAATGAAAATAAATACCATCGAAATAATGTTGAATCTCATTAAATTTGCTGAGTTTCACTTCTTTCCGATTGGTTCAAGTATTGATAAATGTTTTCTGCCGATAAAAAGTCAGTTTAATTAAAGATTGAAGCGTCAGAATAGTATAAATCCTTTCAAACATTGTTCTCAATTGTTACAGTTTCCCTCATAAGATGAGAAATTGTGTAATGGGTGAAAGTTAACTGAGAAATAGTTCTCAGCCAATTTTCGTTTATTTGAAGTACAGTTTCAATGAACCTGTTCAGTAGCTGAAGCTGATACGGGACTCCTAAACCGTTCCGGTACGGTTTAAGAATGCACTCGAAGTACGATTTAGGCAATTACGAAACGTTTTGAATAAAAAGTTATTCCGAGCTTCAAACAATAATTTGTTAGCAAAGAAAGTTTATTTGAAGTACAGTTTCAATGGCTTGAAACTCTACCTGTTCAGTAGTTGAAGCTGATACGGGCTTCCTAAATCGTACTGGTATGGCTTAATGGGCTGCACTCGAGGTACGATTTAGTACGAGAGGTTCTCGAGGTACCGGTATGGAATGCACTCGAGATACGATTTAGGCAATTACGAAACGTTTTAAATAAAAAGTAATTCCGAGCTTCAAACAATAATTAGTTAGCAAAGAAAGTCTATTTGAAGTACAGTTTCAATGGCTTGAAACTCTACCTGTCCAGTAGTTGAAGCTGATACGGGCTTCCTAAATCGTACTGGTATGGCTTAATGGGCTGCACTCGAGGTACGATTTAGTACGAGAGGTACTCGAGGTACCGGTACGGAATGCACTCGAGATACGATTTAGGCAATTACGTAACGTTTTAAGTAAAAAGTCATTCCAAGCTGTGAGCAATAATTAGCTAGCAAAAAAACAGGTAGAACATAAAAGAATAAATTGTTTAACAACTATATGATGTATTAAATAATCTGTGCATTACTAAATTCCTGCTATATTCTCACATAATATGTTAAAAAGTTACATTGAAAACTTGTAAAACAGATTAACTTAATAAAAACTTAACGCAAGTGTATAGTGATTTGCTGCTTCTGAATGGATCTGCTGATGCAAAAAGTTTCATAATTTATTCGCTTGAGCGATTTCTATACAATGCTTCTTCAAAAATCAGTCGCAACTCTTCTCTATATGTTGTATAAAAATTAAAAAAGTTTAAAATGAATTTAGGTTTCATTTAATTTTAGTACTTGCGGAAAATATTAAAATAATAAAATTTATTATCACAAGTTAAGGATTGTATTTTTAAAAATTAATTTTGATTGTATTGTTAAATTCAATTCTACTCCAAAAATAAAGTCTTTAGAAGACTGAGATAAAAATTTCGTATTAGAACAAACATATTTTCAGACACTAATAATTGCCTTGAAATTATTTCAGTAAATTTATCCTTACTTAATTTCTATGACAAATATACATTGATTATTCACCCAATTTCTATGACAAATATACATTGATCTTTCAGCCAATTTCTGTGACAAATATACATTGATTAAGCAAGAATGATTTTAGCAGCGGCTTACTAAAAAGTTATAAATCAAAATATTGTTTTTTTTTTACAATTAAAGAATTCATATATGGTCAATTTTGTATATTTAAACTTCAATAAATGTTTCTGTAATTTGAGTTGGAAACTAATGCATGCATCTAGCATATTCAATCTGATTGTATGCTTTTGCACATTTAACTGAATCACATATTCCGCATAAATGTATTTAGCATATATTCCTCGAATTATTCACCATATACTTAACATGCTTAACTGAACTGCCTATTGCACCAAGCTCAGGGGTTCGTGTCTATTATAGATGAATAGAACAGTCCCAAAGACTGTTTTATTCATCTCCAGAAATTTAAAAATAAAATTTACCAGAAAATACAGCTATTTTCAGAACTCAATTACGGCAGGAATAACCTGCTGCTACACAACAAATCATAAACTTTAAAACAGCAGACGGTACACAAGAGTCAAGCAAATCAGAACACTATTGCATTCACAAGCCTGCGAGGCACACTACTATTTATGTAGGCTTGGAGACGGAACCCCGGAACTTAAGACATGAATCTAGACAATGTTCTCAGAACTCGAAACGAACGCCGCGCCTAGCTCACACCCACCACAGTGCTGACGTAAAGTGCCTCAGTGGTGAACGGATCATGGGTTAGAGTCCCCTTGACGTAAGGCTAACAGTGGTAGGTTTTCGGGATTTTATTCTTCATGTAACGCAAATGCGGGTTAGTTCAATCAAAAAGTCTTCCACAAAGGCAAATTTCTCCCGATACTTTATTCAGAAGTTCTCTTGTCTTCTGGATTGGGTTCAAAATTACAAGGCTTCGGAATTAAACCTTAGTAGTCGTAAACTCATAAATGAGTCGGTTGTTCAACGATGGTTACAAAAAAAAAAAAAAAAAAAAAAAAAAAAAAAAAAAAAAAAAAAAAAAAAAAAAAAAANAAAAAAAAAAAAACTTTTATGACTCATCTTTATAAAAGGGCACTGCTACCGAATTTGACGGCTGCTTCTGGATTTGACATTCCAAAGCTAGAAGCTGTATCAAGTAACTCAGATACTCAATTTTATTCATACTTAACATTAACTTCCTACTTTTTGCCAAAAAAAAAACATTATTTTTTTTATTCACTATGAAAACTGATCTAATTTCAGGAAAGAGGCCCTAAACTAAACTTCGGTTTCGGTAATAGTGACCATTTTGAAATCCGTTGCGTTTTTTTCCCACCCGTGGCCGTCGACCAAATAGGAAGACGTGAACCGCGCACGCTTGCCTTCCTATTGATCTCTGGGCAAGTTGCGTGCCATATTCATGCACACATGACTACCGGTTTGCGCGAAATACACGCGACATACCGTGACATACGCCATATTCATAAAAGATCCCGTCTTCAGAAAGACGACATCCGGGCGATTTTTTTTCTTTCTTTTTTGCATTGTTATAATCGGTATTACAATGAAGGATTCTTATATCCTCAGTTGGGTCATTTACATGCTATCACGTCGGTAAGTAGATGCCATCCCTTTACCATCATTTAGCCAAAACTTGCGCCAATGCAATCGAATTAAGGTGTGTGCAATTATGTAATTTGCGAAAACATTATTTTGATGAACGTTGAGAGAAAGCTTATGAAGATGTATCTGAAAACTGATGTGTCAAAAGATTTGATAGATAGAGGAAGGAAGTATTTCTTCATGGGGTGATATTTCCGAATATTTGTATTTTGATTGTTCAATTTATTCTTGTAAAAGTATCTGGGGAGTTTCAAAATATTAATTATTTATAAGTATTTTAGTAGAGTATATTTTACAATTTTAAGGATTACTAGTATTTTTCTTTTTATTGAGAAAGTCTTTGGAAATAATATATTGAAAGTACCCACAAGCACACACACACAAAAGTAGAAAAAAGAACGAGAAATTTAACGAATTCGGAAGTAGACACATACGTAAAATTATACATACTTGAGAGTACGAACAAGCAAGAAATGGAACAGAGTTGAAAAGTAGACACAAACGAGAAATTATGCGTACTTGAAAGTAAGAACGAGAAAGAAATTTAACATATTTGAAAGTAGGCATAAGCAAGAAATAATATATACTTGATAGTACGAACAAACAGGAAATGGAACAGAGTTGAAAAGTAGACAGAAACGAGAAACTATGCATTCTTGAAAGTAAGAACGAGAAAGAAATTTAACATATTTGAAAGTAGGCACAAGCAAGAAATAATATATACTTGATAGTACGAACAAGCAAGAAATTTAACATGTTTGAAAGTAGGCACAAGTAAGAAATAATATATACTTGAAAATAAGAACAACCAAGAAGTTTAACACATTTGAAAGTGGGCACAAGCAGGAAATTCATTATATTTGAAAGTAGACAGAAACGAGAAACTATGCATTATTGAAAGTAAGAACAAGAAAGAAATTTAACATATTTGAAAGTAGACGCAAACGAGAAATAATATATACTTCAAAATAAGAACAAGCTAAAAATTTAACATATTTGAAAGTAGGCACAAGTAAGAAATTCATTATATTTAAAAGCAGACACATACGAAAAATTATACATATTTGAAAGTAAGAACAAGAAAGAAATGGAATATATTTGAAAAGTAGACGCAAACGAGAAATAATATATACTTCAAAATAAGAACAAGCAAGCAATTTCACATATTTGAAAGTAGGCACAAGCAAGAAATTCATTGTATTTGAAAGCAGACACATACGAGAAATTATACATGCTTGAAAGTAAGAAAAAGCAAGAAATTCATTATATTAAAAATCGACACAAACGAGAAATTAACAAATTTTGATATTAATTAAAGTTCATTCATTTAAAAAAAATTTATAGATAAATAAATGGATATTGGAGGAATGATAATTTTTAAACAAATTTGGCTTATCTGCGATTTGTTTTTATGCATACTTTCCTCTAAATCTCAAAAACATAAAATGTATTCATATACCCGTTAATGTCTGTTTCGCCCCCTTACATAAAATAAACATTTTTAGGGAGAATAACCAATAAGAAACCATTGAATTCACTTCAAACTTGAAATACACTTAGTTATGATATCTTGTTTATGATAAATACACTTTTCATTATTAAAAATAAAGGACTCATTTCTTAGAAATTTCATGCTTGAAAACAGGTTAACTGCTTAGCATATAATCACGAGAAAATAAATAATCTGACCACATAATAATTATTAATTTAAAGATGTAATTTAAGAATTATATTTAAAAGTAGCTTGTTACTTAAAAATTATCATATTTTAACTGTAGTATTGAAAGTTCGTGAATATAAAAGCTAACAGTTTTAAAACCCCACCCAGAAAGGTTTTCTGGCTGCTCCACTAGCTGTCTTGAGAGTAATGGCTTCAGAGGACACCATACCGCGGAAGAAAATTTTCCTCGCAAATCCTCTTTCTCCTTCATTACTAATTTGAAATTTAAAAGAAAGAAAAAGTAAGTTCGGGCAAACCTAGAATTTGTCATAAAGTTTCAATTACTGAAAAAAATACTTCAAAATATCAAAATGCAAACAAGGTTGCCATGATTGGAAAACATTTTACTTAAAAAAATCTGTTAATGGGTAGAAACCGGGCTCCTCTGTTATTTGACAATTTGAAAACATGCCTATGTATATGACAATAAACCAAGATCCAATCACATAATAGTGAATAAAAATTGTGGTAGCTCGTTGCTAACGTCTTTAAAAGCAGATGCAGCAAGAATAGTGCCCCTAAATTAGAGCCTGTTGTAGAGGAAGGAGACTGAGACTGGATGACTGAATCAGAAATTGAGTTTCAGCAAAATTTTACAATTCAAATTTATCGCCAAACCAAAGCATTTTTTTTTTTTTTAGTCATAGATTTATGTAGAAAATCTTCTTTATGCTATTCAATTATGTATATACTTAAGGTTGTGATAATAAATCGTTGATATCAAATCTCAGTGATAACAAATGCTTTATTCTTTGAGGAACAGGTTATTTTTCAGTTCAAGAACTTAAATCTAGATAAGAATTCAAATTTTAAATGATACACTACATATTTCATTAGTCTTTTCGCGTCTTTTCATATATTAATGTGCTTATATGTAAAATAATTTGTTGCTTCACTATCACTAAATATACTTCAATTATACCAATTCAATTTTATACATACTTGTTTTAATTCAAGTAATTTTAAATCTTATTAAATATGTAGTTAATGTATATACTTGTAATTAAAGTATAAAGACTTGTTCTACCAAGAATAATTTAATTTAAAATTACTTTCTGATCTAAATTAATTAACTTTTCCTTTGACAAATTGATTGTCTATCGTTACAATTCATTAAGGTTTTGAGTTTGATAGAAAAAAGTAACTGACTTCGTTTATTCAGTAATTAGTTTGCCATAATTAAATAATAATATTAACCTCTCTATTATTGGTGGTACTATTAAAAATTTTAGTTGCAGTATTGACTATTGTTGATAAATAATAATAAGTATTATTTATACATTTTATTACAGTTTTGATCATTAAACAAGAATAGAGTTTTAAAAAAATATGATTAAAAAAAATCCAATACTTAATATATTAATTTACAAATAGGACATGATTTTGATCAACTCTGATTAAATGACTCAATGTTCCGCCAGGGTCTCTAGAACCCTCAGCATGACACTGAGCCAGTTCCGGATTACCCATTGGGCCATGGCCTGGGGCTCCCAATGATTAGGAGCCCCCTTAAAAAAAATTTTTGAAACTAAATTTTAAAAAATTAAGAAAAACAATGATTTTTAAAAAAAAAAATCTATTTCAAATATCTAATATATATAATTCTCTTACGTGGCTCCCAAATTTTGGCTGTATTTCGTTTCGGCTGGTGGCAACGTTTGCTTTGCTTTGTTTACGTTACTGTTTTTCTTACACGGCGAATCCACCAATGATTACCGCTAAAAATGTCACATTGCCAAATCTAGCTGAGGTGGCTCAACATATAGCGCTTTTAAAAACGGAAACTGAACTAACCAGAGAGCATCAGCTGCGGCAATCTCATACTATTAAGCTAGACAGAAGTGAGTAGTCTTTGTCGATAGATGTCTATTTTAGTATTTTGTCGAAAGCGCTTTTTTTTCACGAATTTTTATACTACGAATTTATTTGACGATTTTTGATTTATATCACGAATTATACTATAGCACATTTATAATAGGTTTAACGAATTACATGTCATTTATTTGAATTCTAATTTATTTTAATGACTTAGTATTTACTAAAGAGATGCAATTTTTTAAAAAAGAATGAAGCTTTTATATGGATTTGAATGATTGCTTTAAATTCTTAGAATTTTGTGCATTTTCAATGTACCTAAGTTAGTAGCGAGCGAAGCGAGCTTGGTTTGCGAAACAAACCATATAAGATTGCGTAGCAATTTTCGGGGTTTGGCGAGCGTTAGCGAGCAGGGGGCTCAGCCCACTAGTATATTAATAAAATACGATAATTTTTTTACATAATTATTACATAATTTTTTATATATTTATTTATTACTTATTTTAGTTATTATTTATAAGTATTATTATAGTTTATGTATCATACTATTTATCAATGTTTTTTAAGTTTAAATTTGTCCTTTTGAATAGCGCGCGAAAAATTGAAAGCAGTACTAAGGCGAGCTGAGACTTGTTTAAACAAGAAACAAAGAATTAAATGTTGACATTATTGAGGCGTTTTAAATGAAAAAGAAGTTATTTAGTGCCTCAGCTGAAGTGTCTCATAATTTTTTTAGTGTTTTATAATTAGTGTCCGTAATTCTATTTGATCAATAAATAATTTAAAAATATTTCACTGAAAGATAAGTGTTTGTTTATTGTTTTATACTTTAGAAAAAACTCATACAACTGGTCACTTTCAATCAAATTTTATGTATTGAAATTGTCACTGTTTAAGAGGTCCAGGATATTATTTATTTTTATTTTAAATATACTTTCTTAAATGAAAAATATATATATACTTTTATATTTGAATAAATAAAAAATACACAAGAAAAAAATTTAATCTAAGGGCCCCAAAAATTTGATTGACCTGAGGCCCCGCGTAAGCTTAATCCGCCCCTGCCCTGAGCCAGGAGCCGTTTTCCTCTCTGCACGCCACTGATGGCAATAAAATTAAAATAAAAATTTCTGGAGTTTTTTTTTTTTTTTTCACTTTTAGAGTGCTTTAAATTATAGATATTTTCAGAAAAATTATCTTAAAAAATCCAAGTATTCAGATTCCGTATCTTCGAATTTTCCTTCTTTTTTTTTCTTCGATTACTTAGATAAAAATTTAAGCAATTTTCCACTGTTTTTTCAGTTTTAAAATATTATAATTATTTGCATAAAAGTGATAATTAACTTAATAAAATACAACAAGCTACAAAAGAAAATTGTTTGAAACTCAAGAAATTGAGCATGGTGTTTATTCTAATTTACAGCAAACTAAAACGGTTTAATCGAATAATCCTGCCATATTCAAATAATTAAACTAAACTATCGCATAAATAAAAGCAGAGATTTAAACATAATAGTTTGACACAAAATCAAAATACCTATTTTTATTGGAATCACAGATTTTATTGTCACAATAACACATTAAATTCATATGTGCTGATCTTGTTTTCCTCAGCATTTATTAGAAACAAAATTTGGTGCTGCCATCTATTGGCAAAAACTATATTTAAACCCAAAAACATTGTAATACGTTACTTATAAAATTATTTATAAACGATGATGACGACAATAAAATCACTTATGAAATAAAAAATTACTCTTTGATTTTAATATATTTCAAAGGAAATAACTTCAAATATACTTTTACTTAAATACATGATAACTCTTGAATCTTTCAGTTTGATTCAGAATGTAGAAAAAAAGAAAGAGGTAAAAAAAAATAAATTTTTTTTTTCAACAATGCATTATAGGTTTACTCAAGTTCCTTACCATAATTAGACTCTCTAATAAAGGAGTAGTATTTCCAATTTCAATGCTTCAAAAAATATGTTTAGAAACTCTTTTTCTAAAAGAATAAAATATCAGAAATCGTAATATGATTAATCATTATTAATATCGGGTGTTGTGCAATTAGTGGATTTTTTTAAAATTAACATCAGGCAAGATTGACACAAAAAATTTTCAACGTGATACATAGATGCATAGTAATAATAAAAATTAATTTCAAATTATAAATTTACTTATTTAATTAATTAATAATTATGAATTATAAATTTAATTATTTAAAAATTGTATATTTTAAAAATTAAAAATTTTTTTTTAATTTTTTGATAAACAAACATTGATTAGAGTAGAAGGAGGTATAATACAAATATATATGACAATATATAATTAAATATTATTCCGTGAAAATTTATGTGATTCATTTTTCGAAAATAAACAATATTAAGAAGAGCATAAATGCAATTAATAATTTTAATTTTTCCATAATAAACAGCATTATTTAATTGTTTGTTTATTATTTTATTTAGTTTTATTTAATTTATATTTTTCGCATGAAATTTTAAATAAATGAGTTGAAAAAAACAAAAAATCATAAACAAAAATGCTGTTAAAATCTGTAAAATCATTTCTAAGAGTTAATCACAGCAGAAATTTAATTGATACAGTATAAAGTAATAATCCAATTCATTTATTTCTAATAATCAAGTAGGGTCGCGTTTCAACTTTATTTCTGAAATAAACTGAGGTTGAAAGTTTTTTTTTCAGAACTCGATAATGACTAGGTAACTCGGACAAATTTTGACAATATTTTTACTTAGAGCCGTGATGACTCAGAGGATAGAGCGTTCGCCATCCAATGAGGTGAACCGGGTTCGAATCCCACCAATGGCTTGTCGATACGAATTCGCATCCGGCTTGCACCGACCACAGTGCTGACATGAAATATCCTCAGTGGTATGGAAACTAGTGAAGTTGTACTTTATACATATGGTCGTTTAAATATATGTGCTGTTAGGGTAAACCAACCAGTGAAGGAACATTTCATATATATTGATTAAAAATAAGAATTTGAAAGTTTTTCTTTAGATTGATTGGTAACAATAGCTTACTGTCAAACAATAGAAAGTCATCCAGCAATGTTTTAACTACCTGGTCAAATAGACTTCTCTGGAAAAATTTTTGAATTTGTTATTTTCTCTGCAACACCTTGTTTCTTTGAAAAAATTATAAGGCGAGTGTTTGTATTTATATGTTTGAAGTGGAATTAATTGCATGTAATAGTTGTATTTTTCTCACTGTGAAAAAGAGAATTCAAAATATAGTTATTGAAGTTACGTTTTATTTTTTTAAGCATCATAGCATAATAAAGTACTGAGATAAGGGGGTGTTTATTCACTGGATCACCAAATGATGAAAAACCAGTGAAGGAACAAGTGTTCCTTTACTGGGTTTTTTTCTAAGTTATGAAAATAAAAGACAAACTTTAATTTTCTTGTACCTTTAGTGATGTTCAGCATCAAAAATATGTTAAAAATACGAAACACAACTTCTAACCAGTGAGGGAACAGGCATGTTCCTTTACTGGACATAGATTTCCCAGTTAATGAACAGTATGTGTAAACATGTTGACACTTTAATTTTCGATTCATGATTGCAAAAAAAGTTAACATTTTCCAAGTATTTATATGTTATAATTTCAAGAATAGGCTTGTTTTTAAATATTTGTATGACTTATAAATTCAACCAAAAACCAAAATTATTAAAAATAACCAAAATTATGTGTTCCTTTACTGGGTGTTCATTCACTGGTAAGAGCTGTTCCTTCACTTGGTCTTCGTACTACTTGTTATTTGAACCTCCAAAAAAATATTATGTTCTCTACAATTTTTTTACATAATTTGCAATTAGTAACAAATATGTTGACACTGTCATTTAACTAACGTTATGAATTTTGAAATTAATATGATTTTTTGAAAGGCAAGCAAAGCTTAAGTGTTCCTTCACTGGTTAGTTTACCCTACATTCTACTTTTTGATAGATATTGTGAAGTTCATGCAATTCTGCAGGAGTATGCTCTAGATGTAAGTAATTCATAATGACAAATGAGACAATGAATAAAATTGGAAAATATGACAACCAAAGCTGATGCCTTCTGGGGGTACCAGCCTCGGATGTCATAAGACGTCAGCTTTGGTTGTCGTATTTTCCAATTTTATTCATTTTTTCATTGTCTAATTTGTTTAATTTCTTTTGGACTCACTGCTGCTAAGCGCATTTTTCCATAGGATGTATTATTATTTTTAATTGCTTTAATATTTTGAATTCTACGTGGCTGGGTGGCGCAGGTGGTTTGTACGTCGGCCTTATGAGCCTAAGTCTGCGGGTTCGATCCCCGGCCTAGGCACCGGATTTTCGGAAATGCAGAAAATCCTCAGCGGCTATGTCGTATGATTATGCGGCATGTAAAAGATCCCTGGGGCCCTATTACCAGCTTCACGGAATCTAATTCCGATCGAAATAAAGCTCTCGTGACGTCATAAATCCGTGAATGTCAGTTAAGTCGTATTACGAGCTCTTGATTCCGCTCGGAACTAAATTCCGATGCGAAATTATTACGAATCCCATTCCGGCAAGTTTAAGAGTAAGCGAAATCTAGAATCCGATAAAAGTTTGTTTATTTTAGTGAACAAAATGGCGCTGTTTTCCGTCATACAGCTAGCTATTGCTGAAGAGAGTGATCGAAACACTATTAAGAGAAAGATCTATCGGCCTAAAAGATTTTGGGTATTCAAATATCCCGACAACGAAATTTAGAAGTTAATTTGGATTGATTAGTTTTTTAATTAGTTTTTTTAAAATGGTGTTACTCATAGGCGAAATTCAGTAGTGGAAATGAATAATATCGGATTGTGGAAATTAATAACAAAAGCTATATAAAAAAAATATGTACAAAAAACAATAAAATCTTAGCTAAAACAAGAAATTACCAAAGTTAGCTATTAGAATATCCTATATTGTTTGAAATATGCATGTGTGGGGATTTAACTATCGACTGTGTTAACCTTCAACTATCTTAATGTACTTTAAGATGGATGCAAGTTAACATGTCTTGTATAATAGCGATTTGGTATTTAATATTTATAGTGGTAATTACGCCAGAAATGCCGGTAAAGCTTCCTTTATTTTAATCTGGATTGTTTTCTAGGTATTCCACAATCATTGTTTGCAGGCGAATATTAATTTTTGTACGTGAAGCCATTTGAAAATACTACGTTGTAATTTCACTCTACACTACTCTCTATACTTCAAATAAACACAAACTTGGCTTTTAGAACACAAAATTGTTGAAAATGTATGAATTTTTAAGCTTTCAGTTCTAAGTTAATGCGATTTTAACTCGCATAGAAGTAGAGAATACAAACATATCGTTGCCAGATTAATAAATTAGAATTATAATAATTTTCTAATTGGTCAAAGTTAGCCCCGCCTACAAACTTCAATTTCACCGGAATCGTGTGGAATGGCGATTTCGATTCCGGATTCCGATATGCTCATGTTACGGCAAAGTGGGTTTTACGAAATTGGCAATCCGATGAAAGCTAGTTTCCGATCGGAATCGTTTCCAAGCGGAATAAATTTCGATGAGTTGGTAATAGGGCCCCTGGAGTGCCTTATTGGCTCTTGTCACTTCCGGCAAAATTAAATTCCTAGTGCACTTTAGCATCCAAATAAAGTCTCGGTGCTGCCATCTAGTGCGGCAGAAACTAGACGTCTAAATTAACATGACCAACGGTATCTCACTCATTGTGGTGGTTCTGAAAGAGTGGATACCACCTCTGGAGAACGCTCATCCGCAAGACCGAATATGCAGCTTATTGGACAAAAATATTTCGAATTCATTACTTAATATGTAATTTTCAAATCTGGTTTTAGCTGAAGTTTTGCACTTTTTCTGTTTTGAAATATTATAAATTTATTAAAATTAGTTTGAATTTTAAAAGTTTTTTAGTGTCTTTTAGTGTTTTTTCTCCATTAACGTCATAAGGGTTTTGTTCTTGATCTAGGTTTTGAGTTATTTTTGTTCAATGATTTTTTGCCTTTTAGGTTAAATTTAATTCTAAGCTAAGTACAGTTAATGATTATTTCATGGCGCATGGCTCGTCGCGTGCCCAAACAAGGAGCACTGATAATTTTGACTTGGGGATTACTTCAGATAAAAAGATACTAAGTCAAATTTCTTGTTGAAATAAATTAAAAAATATAAAAATTTCGAAAAATTTAATAATAATTGACTGCCATCCCAATGAATTTTTTTGTAAATGCTTTAATATTATTTATTTACTTCAATGTAATTGCTGCAATTTATGTTATATTGGTCAAACTAGTTTAGAACAAGAGAACAAATTTCACAAGAGAATTAATTCTCACAGATCTGCTATTAAAAGTTTTAATAGTAATAATGATAATGGTTCAACAGATTATGAAATTTTGCATTTTCAATTTCATGATTTCAATTTCATGATTTCAATAATGTTACTCTTTTTATTTTGGATTTTATGGATAATTTAGATAATGGGCTTGATTTAGAAAATATTTATATTACCAGTCTTAAAACTCCTTTTCCTTATAGTTTAAATAGTAAATTTAATGGTGAAGGTACTATTGATATTGTTAACTATTGTGTTTATGATAAATTTAAAGTTTTTAATTTTTCTAGAGCTTATAGTCCTAATTTTAAATATAAAAGAGGTAAAGGTAAAGTCTGGAAAAAATTATTGATTTTGATGAATTTTCGAAAATTTGCAACTAGTATTATGTTAACCTTAATAATATTTTTATAATTAGGAAATATATTTAATGTTTTGGATTTAGCTAAATCAAAACTTGGGGTTGATGAAACAGATTTGCTTTTCAAAAAGTTTTCTAATGTTCAGAAGGTTTTTTGTACCATTAATTTTCATGATAAAAAATTTGAAATTGTAGGATTGTTTTTCCTTTAAAACAAGTCAGCTGCCTATAAATATTCCTCTACTTTAAGAAAAAGGGTTTGTAACTATAAAAGTCTGAATTATATTTCATTGACTCTTGGTCATGTTACTACAGGAAATTTAGAAATTGTTGGAGATCAAGATTTAATTAATATTATGAGTCCACTGTAGAGCATTTTTAACCAAAAATTTGTTATTCGAGCCCACTTGGGGGCGCCATCATTTTAGAGTAGTGGTTGCTTAGAGGATATAGCGTCCCAATGAGGTGATTTGATTTCGAATTCTAGCGATGGGTAACACAGATATGAATTCCGCACCCGGCTCGCACGGACCCCAGTGCTGACGTAAGATATCCTCAGTGGTAGACGGATCACGGGTTAGAGTCCCCTTGCTATTAAGTTAGCCGAATGAGGTTTTCCTCTCTGTGTAATGTAAATGCAGCTTAGTATTATCAAAAAATCCTCCAAGAAGGCAAATTTCTCTCAATTCTTGATACAGGAATTCCCTTGTCTTCTTATAACTCAATTTTTTTTAATTCCAAAGGTCAGCGTATTACACATCATTTCACGATAGTCCCACATTTGAAAATAAAGGAAAAAATAATTATAATAAAAAAAAGTTTTTATGTTCATCTTAAGTAGATTTGTTAATATATAGTACATATTTATATATAATATACTTGTATTGCACATTAACAATGTTAAATATTACTTATTAAACGATTTTAAGTCAAAGTGAATGAAAATAACTGAACTAAGTCATTATTTTATTGCATTGCACAAAGTCACCCCATCACGGGGTCACTTTGTCCCTTTTTTAGACTTTGTGCATTCGACTAATTGATTGTTTACAAAAAATAAACATTTCAAACCAGGTCTTAACTACGTGCAATTGGTTCCCAGACGGCTAACAACAAATTTTAGACCAAATGCTGTACAGTTCAAAATCTTTTATCTATTTCTTTATTAGGTCAAAGTTGTAAAACTGAAAATTCAAGCACAAAGTCACCCCATCTGACGGTATATAATTAAGATTTTACATAGAAGCTTTTAGTGCGTCTAATAATTTGGCCTAGGACTGTATATATATATATATCTTCTTAGTGACTGTTTTTTTGGGAAAAGTGAGGAAAAATAAATCACGTAAAATTGCTGATTTTTCTTCAGGTATAACGAAAATAAAAAAATAAATTTGTGACAATTAAATTAATTATTGAACTTGTGGCTAATAATATAAAGCAGATATTGCTTTATTAACATTAAACAACTAAAACTAAAAAATGGAGTTACATATTTATTATCAACCAATTTATCGTTTGACAGTGCGCATGATTTGTCTTTTGACAGAGAATATGATTTTATTTACATTAATTTTTGATCGCAAAAGTATGTTCAACTATCATGTAGTATCTTTTTCAACAACATTCTCCAGTAAATCAAGGAGAGCTGAAATCTCTTGATTCAATTCATCTTGGAAAGAGTGACCAGTCTTTTGCTCCAGAATTAGTGACTTTAATTCTGTGACTGTATTTAGGGATAGAGGTGACGACCACATTACGATTTCTTTCACGTGATTCCAGTCAGCATCAGTTAGTGATTGCTTTAAAATTAGATTCTTCTTAATTCCTTTCTCAGATAGTATAAGTTCATTTTTGTATAGCTTCACTTCATTGATATTATCAAAAGATGCATTTAGAAGTAAAGTGGCACTTTCAAGAAAACCTTTACTCAGTGCATACTCTATACAAATACGACAAATAAGTCGAAATTCTGAGACGTTTTCAAGTGAAGACAAGTTGTAATTTATAAATTTTTGTAGCACACCGCCTTCTCTTTTTGATACAATGAACGGCATGTCTATGAATCGCTTGAAAAAATAACTATCCCGTTTTCGCAAAAAATTTGCTTTAAATTGTTGAATTTCCTCTCCCGTCTGGAAATACCAATTCATGATCTGGTCCACAAGCTCATAGTTGGACAAAAATATTAATGTTAAATAGATAACATCCGGAGACGATATAGTTTTCTTAAATTCTTCAATTCCCACAGATTGATAAACCCATCTCAAGAAGGACTCAGCTGCTTGGATATTACCATGGCATATCCACTCAATACAAATATGCCAATCGCTAAATCCAATAAGCCACGATTTTATCAGTCTGTCTTGCTCTCTTTGCTCTATAAAATTGATTTTATAGGGATAACATTCTGGTGGCAAGGTAGATTTTGATAATATTACGTGAAGCGAATTCAGATTGCGTGAATAAGTAGCACTCGTAAATTCAGGCCGACCAAACATAAAGCAGATAAATAGTTTAATCTCTTCTTTGGAAGCATCTTTTAATATCATATCAGTCATACTTATATTTCCTAATTTCAGCAAACGCAACAACACTTCTTCGCAAAGACATTTATTTTCCAGAAAGGATCGTCTTAGTCTTAAGGGACTGGCACTCCATACTTCTTTAAAAATAATCATTTCATCTCCCTCTTCACTCATCTTAGAACAAATATTCATCATTATACTTGCATAAATTTCTTCTTGCAGATTATCTAATAGTTCAAAAATGGTGGACAAGAATATTCTTCGATATGGCCAATTTTCGAACAAAAACATTAATACAACATCAGAATGATTCCGAAAAAATTCGGTCATTTGAGTTAAACGATTGACATGAGATAATAAAAAACATAAAACATCTAAAGTATGTGAAGTATCCTGATAAAATGCATGTTTTTGAATTCTCAAAATTTGAGTAGCTTGCAAAAGCCACTTACTGAAATGATCGTTTTTCTCCTGCCCCGACAATTTTTTCCAAAAATACTTTAGAGCAACTATGTTACCAATTTGAATCGAGAAAGTAATCATATTTACATCAATACTAACCTTATTATCGAATATGTTTTCATAATCCACGAGTCCAGTTAGAAAACTCCCTAAATTATTGTCGAGGACACATGTCCAATATGTTATCAAATCATTTCGGTGCATTCTAAAGAGGTTTCTGTCTTGTTCTGGAATTTTCACCCACAAAATTGAAGCATATTCCTCTAAACAATGAGAGCAGGCTATCTCATACAAATGACAAATATCTAAGCTTCCATTATTGAATAGTTCCTTAAGGGATTTCACTTTGTCAACTGTCCCCTCAACTGTCCAATAAATTGTACCACGCTTCATGTAATACTCACAGAGTTCTCTTTGACGTCCTATCCATCCATAGTAATAACTATTAAAGACTTTCCACAACTGCAACTTAATGGGTGGAATAACGTATGAGATTTCGGTCTTCAGCGATGAGGGCAAAGAGCTATTGGACAATTTGTTTAATATTCTTCTCTCCAACTCAGATATAACTCTGCAATAGTTTGAGGGAGAAGAAGGGGGTGCAAAGAAAGAAGATGTCATTTCATTCCTTACGTCAGGCGCCGTCCATAGCCCAATTGCAATCGACACTACTGCAATATGCTGCAGGGAAGGAGGTTCAGAAAAATTGTTTATAAAGTCGATTTCAGTTGATTCTGTTTTAGAAGTTTTGAGTGTCCAGCTTCCAGATATCTTTCCTTTGCGGACTCCACCTGTAAAATACAATTTTTAAATTTAGTTTTGAAGTAAAGATTCGAATCAAAAGAAAGAACATAATGCATACGTAATTTTTAACGAACCTAAGTCATATATTTAATATGCATGTTACTAGTTAAGGAGAAATGAAGTATTGTTTACAATACTTAGGGTATGTCTAATGCAATTTAGCAATTTTTTGGTTTTAAACGCAAATTTGTATACTTTTTTTTAACTTAAGATATTTTTCAAAAATCGGTTTTTGAATACATTTTTGAATACCAATTATTAACTACTTCTTTGTGTTATCGCGCAGTGGTAATTTCGTATAGTTCAGTCAACTGGTAATTATAGGTGGCTAGCATAATATATGAGTAGTCGTATATTGTTATACGTAAGATATATGGTAACTGGTAATTATAGGGGGCTAGCATAATATATGTGTAGTCGTATATTGATATACATAAGATATACAGTAACTGGTAATTATAGGTGTCTAGCATAATCAACTGGTAATTATAGGTGTCTAGCATAGTATATGTAAGATATACGGTATCATTGATTATATATTTCGTTTGAACTTGCAGTTTGATGAAAGATTTTAGTTTTTAGTTATGGACATTACATAAAAAATGATACGCATTAAGAACTCTTATTACTCGTATTTAGTTATACTAAATGTTATTAATACATTTTGATAACTTAGAAAAAAAGAAGTTGAAGTCAATGAACTATGCGCATTTGTGTTCAGAAGTACATAATTTTTGTAAGAAATTCAAAGAAAATGCGTTTCAGTGTCTGATTTCGTCACCATAAATATAGCCTGCACTATTTGAGTTCATTCCCTTGAACTATTAATAAGTTATTCAGTGTGATTCGTTTTACCTTCTTTTTTACACACTGCATAGTATAGTGCGAAAAAAAAATGAATAACTTTCTTTCTGATGGTCAGATTTTCCCGTACTAAGTTTCAATCTTAATGGTTTCTAGGGGTAACCTCAAACATGAATACACATAACTTTTTTTTTTTGCATATTTGGATTCTTGACCTGTAAAATATAGGGGGTAGCTGCGATCTGTAAATTGTGACCCTAATAGTTAGGTCTGGAGAGTGGATGAAATTTTGGTCCCCCTACTGTTAANTTATAGGTGGCTAGCATAATATATGAGTAGTCGTATATTGATATACGTAAGATATACGGTAACTGGTAATTATAGGTGTCTAGCATAATATATGAGTAGTCGTATATTGATATAAGTAAGATATACGGTAACTGGTAATTATAAGTGTCTAGCATAATATATGAGTAGTTGTATATTGATATACGTAAGATATACGGTATCTGGTAATTATAGGTGTCTAGCATAATATATGAGTAGTCGTATATTGATATACGTAAGATATACGGTAACTGGTAATTATAGGTGTCTAGCTTAATCAACTGGTAATTATATGTGTCTAACATAGTATACGTAAGATATACGGTATCATTGACTCTATATTTCGTTTGAACTTGCAGTTTGATGAAAGATTTTAGTTTTTAGTTATGGACATTGCATAAAAAATGATACGCATTAAGAACTCTTATTATTCGTATTTAGTTATACTAAATGCTATTAATACATTTTAATAATTTAGAAAAAGAGAAGTTGAAGTCAATGAACTATGCACATTTGTGTTCAGAAGTACATAATTTTTGTAAGAAATTCAAAGAAAATACGTTTCAATGTCTGATTTCGTCACTATAAATATAGCCTGCACTATTTGAGTTCATTCCCTTGAACTATTAATAAGTTATTCAGTGTGATTCGTTCTACCTTCTTTTTTACACACTGCATAGTGCGAAAAAAAAACTGAATAACCTTCTTTCTGATGGTCGAATTTTCCCGTACTAAGTTTTAATCTTAATGGTTTCTAGGGGTAACCTCAAACATGAATACACATAACTTTTTTTTTTACATACTTGGATTCTTGACCTGCAAAATATAGGGGGTAGCTGCGATCTGTAAATTGTGTCCCTAATAGCTAGGTCTGGAGAGAGGATGAAATTTTGGTCCCCCTACTGTTAATTTCCCTTGTTGTGTTTTTAGTCATATCTTAATAATTAAATGAGCAATTTATATATGAAAAAAAACTTGCACTCACTTATGAAACTCATCTACCAAAAGGTAATTTCAGACACTAATTTTTAATAATTATTTATTAATTAAATTAATTGTGGATGAAAAAATTTTGAATTATGAGGTATAAATTTTTTTTTATACCATACAACCCCACGTATTTTTTCGATAGCAAAATTAAAGTTTAAACTGTCTTTATTTAGTAGAAGCCGAGATAAATAAAAATTATTTACTTTTTAAAAAATGATTTGGTGACAATGTAGAAATATTTAAATGCGGAGATTAATATTTAAATGTGGTTAACGTACGAGGAACTTGACTTACGCATGCGTAGCGTAAAATTTCATTCATATTTTTTCCGCTGAGAGCCGAATGTTAATTTTTTTTTTAATTATGAAATACGAAGATTTTTTTAAAGTCATCTGAAAATTTACCCGTAATTTAGCAAAGAAGTTCGAATAAAACATTTTATTTAACGAATGTTGAGTTTTAAAAAATCATGTTTCTGATAAAATGAGGTTATACAATTGCTTTTTCTAAAAACACTTCTAGTAAGCTCATTGAAAAATTGATACAATTTTAATATACATAAGTATAAATTGATATGGAATAATATATTTAATAATTATCAAGCAATTACAAGTTAAATGAAAATAAAAGAGCTATAAAACGTATTGTTATATCGGATAAAATTGTAATATACATCGAAGACTATGTTTATTCGTGTTTTGATATTCTATGTCACCACCAAGAGAATAGAATTACTGAATCGTGGCAAGATTTTTAAACATCTTAAAATTTCTCAACATGTTATATATCGTCTTAATCTTAAAATAAATTTTTTAATTACCGGGCAGCGCGTGTTTCACTCGACTATTTTACCAGATAATTAATTATATTTTTTCATTTTTCAAAACTTTATTTTATACGCTACTACGTAGATTATTTTTTCAGCAATATACTATTTTTTAGCATTTTAATTTAGGTTTCATTTTAAGTTAAATGCTTGTTTTCAAATTATCATTAACCTCTTAATAAAAGAAATCTAAGAATTATTGATAATCAAACTTGCTACGAAATTCAAAATCATCCTGCTGCATTTAGATTACTGGATGCAAAACAGCAAATTATTATTTTTTTTGCATACTATTTTTTCAAAAAGTGAAGAAAAATTATCGATTGTTTTTTTATTGTTTCATATCTATTTGCAATAGCTATAGTAGTAGTTTCATCCTTGGGTTTTCATCAGCTCTTCCAATGGACTCAAAGCCTCTTATGATTCCTGTGCTTAGCAGGTAAAATAGCTTGGCTCGATTTATCACCAAGGACTTATTTCCAATGAAATATATAGAACAAAATATAGAGGAAGAGCATCCTCAAATTTGAGAAACAATCTTTTCAGCTAATTTTTTGTTATAAACTATCCAACTTAGAACTGTGGCAGGTATTAAGAAAAAAGAGATTACAAGATCATATACTTAGGATGTTTGAAACAGCAAAAAGAACTAGCAGAATTATATTTTCAACAATCAAAAATTTTATGCACATTTTTCTTAAAATTTTATAATTAAAAGCAATATTTATTTTTGAAAAATAAATATTAGTTTTTTCAAAAAAGCACTTTTATTGGAATTTCTTGTTTTAAAAAACATATGCATAAAAGGGAATTCTTATTTTAAATAACATTATTTATATTTTTAAAAAATTCTTATTTTCAAAAATCTTATTAAATTTTAAATTATTACTTATTCTTAAAAAAAAAATTTTATTTACAAAAATATTGTTAATTTTTTAAAGAAAGATCTAATTTTTAATATTGTTATTTGTTAAGGAAATTCTTATTTTAATGAATATTATTTAATTTTAAAGCATTCTTTGCGTTTTAAATTATTTAATTATTTCTTAAAAATGGTATTTATTTCAGAAACATTATTTACAATATATTTTTAAAAATGTTTTTTCTCATAAGAAATTCTTTAAAAATTAAATTACATTTTTAATATAAAAACATTATTTTTTTTAAAAGTGCATTCGTGTTTCAAAAAAAGAAATAAAGAAATAAAATTAATT
>NC_092211.1:50931030-50938278 GCF_043381705.1 Parasteatoda tepidariorum
AAACATACTATTTGAAGTAAAATATTAAGATACTAAACAAAATTTTCAAGCATCATTTTGTTTGGCATATTACATTACTGAAGAATGTCAAGTCATTCCTGACTTAGAGTTTGTTAGTAGTTACAAGTTTTGAAAGTTTTGTTTAACTTATTTCTAATATTTAAGAAGTGCCAAATTTTAAATTCTTCTTTAGTTCTTGAATTTTTTAATAGTTCCAAGTTTTTTTGTTTGTTTGTTTATTTCTAACAATTAAGAAGTGCAAAATTTTGAATCCTTTGCAAATCAAGCTATAATGATAAAAGTTAAGTATCACTATTTTCAATAAGTATATTACAATATTTCTGTATGAATGTATATCCTTCTATAAGAATACATGTATATAATTGCAAAATTAATAGCATAATCATTTACAATATTCATTTATATAGGCAATTAAGTGAAAATAATATATTGTCCGCTATATGCCATAAATTAAAGAAAACAGTAGGTTTTTGACGGTTTTTACCACTGTCATGTCAAAAACCAGTTTTTGACGGCAAAAACCCAGCCCTGTTCAACAGACTCCAGAGCTCTATTCAACACTACAAAATCAAATAAAATTAAAAGACATGTACCAAATTTTTTATTTATTTATAGCCCTTCCCGATAGCTTTATGCTGTTAGATTTGGACCACAGTACAGTAGTACCTATTGAAAATAGCACCAATTGGCATAATACCAGTAGGGCTAATTACCAAATTAAATTAAGCATTATAGGTGACAATAATACGTAGCAATTTATTTATGGCTTCTATTAATGAATCAGTATCTTTTCTCTATTGATTTTGCTTCATTGAACATATCTTATTTTTATTTCAATTACCGTTGTTGATTTTAAGTCATTTAGTTCTATGGAAACGCGTTTCAAAGCCATTATTATAAACAAAATAATCTTGTGTTCTTAGATAACTTTAAAAAGACTAAATCAGTGACGTATCACCGATCGACATGCTGTCCGCATTGAGGACTGAGTTTGTAAAAGAAAAATTAAGCATTAAACAATGTGCAATATAATCATAAACAGAATCATCTGTAGTTTCAGTTATAACAATGACTATTCTTAAACTAATGCGAAAAAATAATTTTTCAAACATTTAAGAAAAAAAATTTGTATCAATTTTGTTAACTTATCCTGGCATGTATAACAATGGTTTGAAAAATTAATGCTTAAATATTTTTCTAAATATTATAACTTTTACATGTATACTTTTTTATTCACTTAATTTATGATGTTTTTAATTTAAAGAAAACATTAATATAAACTCGAATTATTTTGTCTATTTTTCTTTATATATCACTAATTTTGGGGATAAATTAGTGAGGGCTGATTCAAATTCTTATTACGAAGTTACTGTAAGCAAAATAGAAAAAAAAATTTAAAAATCATTTCGAATGAGATAAAATGGATGAAATAATTCAACTTTTATTTTAAGGTTTTTCTTTTAAAAAAACACATACATTAAATTAAAAATATAGATTTCTAAGTTTCTGATTGTTTCTATCTGGGTTGGCATAATTTAAATCACTTGATTTAAATCACTTGATTTTAGTCATGAATTAAATCCTGATTTAATCATTTCAATTTTTTTAAAGAAATCACTAATTTGATTCAGCTTAATTTTAAAAAAAAAACATTAACTTAGACAAACATAATTTTTATAACATTAATTATGAATTAATTTGGAAAAAAATTATTAATTTAAGTTTTAAATATTTTCATGCAGTATAATTAATAAATACATTCTTAAATGTGTGAATTTTTAAAAGTCTGATTCAATTGATAATGTATGTTTATTAAGGAAGCGATTTTTTGTACTACGGAATAATAAAAGGCATATACATTGAAATCACTATGTTATCCCTTTCATTATAAAATGCATTAATGTAAATCAATAGTGATTATTTTTTTTAAAAAATAAATCAATAATTTCAACAAAATGATTAAAAAATATTAATTGAAAAAAACATATTTTAAAATATTCTTGACTAAGAAATTTGGTTTGAATTGAAAGATTTTTTGACTAAGAAGTATTGAAAGGGATATCCATGTAAATTATTATGCCTCAAAATAGACTACACTTAAATAATAGAGATATGAAACGTTTAAATAGTAATTTTCCATTTTATATAATTGATATAATTTTTTAGCAAAAAACATATTTCAATTATATCCATTTAGTTTTTTGCTAATTAAAATGTAATGCTTTTGTATCTTATTGAATATAGAGTTAGAGTGTATCAAGACTCCCTCAAACCAGAATGACGTAATTTTTTTTTAGTAATATTTTCTTGACCAAACTAATTTACTTTTCATTAGATGTCTAGTTGATAAATTGTCATCCGATTTTTAGCAATTATCACTAAGTTGAACCTGAAAAATATAACTATGTTTCTTTTTTTTAACTCACTGATTAGCATGTAATAATATAATAATAATTTTATCCTTTTTTAGTTAGAAATCTATCTTATTATATAAAACGCTAATACGTATGTATTTATCAATAAAACCGATGATATTTCTTTTCTCGCGTTGGCAACAGTTTTAATGTTTAATTGATAGGCTTCGGCGCGCAAGAGCACGTAGTGAGCATATCATATGTCTAATCGGGCGAATTTTCACAGAATTATCCAAAGAATTCTCACAAAATTATCTTCATCGAAGCCGATGCTTTACATCCGGCTTTCAGTACTATTTCATATTGTTTTGCAACACATGGTTTTAGCCCTATGGTGGGAAAAACTTTAAAACAAAACTTACAAAAGTTACTTTTCTCAACAACTGAAATTTAGAATAGTGTGATTAAGAAAAATATGTGAACTGTTTGTAATTTCAAATTAATATTGAAATGCACAGGTTTAGAATTTTCTACAGTGAAAAGTTTTCGGAACTTCAGTGTTCAAAAAAGTATACAAAAGCTAGACGTTAAGAACGTATCCAATGAGCGAGCAAAGCGCAATCCGAAGTGAACTGCGAAAGCAGTTCCGGGAGTTGGCGAGGGCCAGCGAACAGAGGGCGAAGCCTCCTAGTATTAACTATTTTCCTTCTATTATTTTTAAACAATAATATTATTAAAATATTGTATCAGTGTTATTAAAATATTGTATCAGTATGGTAAATTTTAAAAAATACAAATAATTTTATTCAAATAAAAAAAATCCTATTTAAATCAAATATGTACGATTCTGGAGTAAAAAAAATAATGATTGCCAGCCATGGCTTTTGGTCAGAGTTGAAGTCATAAACTTTTTAGTACATGAACTGTAAAAATTCAAACATTTTATGTTCATATATTTTTTTAAAAATAATATGTAGAAGTTTGGCTAAGATAGATTGGTTAAAACTGGTTTGAAATTCAAATTATTAAATATATTCAAAAATTGCATGTAAATAATTATTTAAAATTTAATTTATTAAATAAACTCAAATTATTAAATATTAAAGTAAGGTTTTTTCAATTTAATTAAAACTTTATACTGCACTCTGAACTTTCAGTGGGCAACAAATATATATATATTTTCAACTTCTAAGTTCTAAAAAGGAAAATTTCTGAAGAAATTTTTTACGACATTAGCTTAGCTGTCCAAAATTTACTCATTTGATGAAATTACATAAAAATATAACCTCTTTGTGAATTGATAATGTAGAAAATTAGTAATGGCTTTTGTAACTAGCTGTATTTTAGGTACATATAGCAACATTGATTTGAAGATGTTGAAATTAATATTCAGGGTGTTTATGAAGTCCCGGACCCATTTTGATGTTTGATAACTCATAAAATAATAAGGATAGATTAAAATTAATAACATAAAAGATTAGATAGACTCAAAAAGTTTCATGACCCTTGTTAATGAACTTCCACGTGTACCCCCTTCGTCGCACGGAGAATATCAAGTCTATAGTCAATTTCACACCAGGTAGCGGCAAGCATGTCGAAATCCACAGAGGCTATTGCGGTTGTAATTCTGGCTTTTAGGTCATCAATGTTCGACACGATCCACCTGTAAACATTGTCCTTTATCCTAAAAAGTCCAGCGGCGTTATATCAGGTGATTTGGGTGGCCGAGGAATTGGACCTCCTCACCCAATCCATCTTCCTGGAAAATGGTCATTCAAAGAACTACGAATGATGATACCCCAATGAGGCGGTGCACCATCCTGTTGCAAAAAGACATGTGGCTGAAGCTCTTCTAGTTGTGGAAATACGAAGTTTTCCAATATCTCTAAGTATACGACTGATGAGATCGACGACTAATCAGACGGGAAGATGGATTGGGCGAGGAGGTCCAATTCCTTGGCCACTCAGATTACCTGATATAACGCAGCTGGACTTTTTTCTTTGGGGATTTATAAAGGACAAAGTTTACAGGAGGATCGTGTCGAACATTTTTGACCTAAAAGCCAGAATTACAGCCGCAATAGCCTCTGTGGATGCCGACATGCTTGGCCGCTACCTGGCATGAAATTGACTATCGACTTGATATTCACCGTGCGACGAAGGGGGAACACGTGGAAGTTCATTGACAAAAGTCATGAAACTTTTTGATTTTATCTAACCATTTATGTTATTAATTTTAATCTATCTTTATTATTTTATGAGTTATTAAACATCAGAATGGATTTGGGACTTCTGAAATATCAGTACTAGTGTACTGATATTTCAGAAATTTATTCCTAATAAATACCTGGTATACATCACTAACAAAATATTTGTTTTTAAAATTAATTAGTTTAATTGTAAATTTATGTCGCAAATTATAATTCATTACGGCAATTAATAAAAGTTCTTAGGATTCATGGGGCATTTAATAAAAAATTATTTAATGTCATAAAAGAAATTAAATATATCTTAATTCTGATTGGTAACAGGAATAGGGGAAAGATATAAATGCATAACACGAGCAACGTGAATAACATGAAAAATATAAAAATAACATAACATGTTACTTTTATACTTTTACAACGTAACCATGTGTAAAAAGATTAAAAAGTTTTGTGGAAAAAAACCTATTTTAATACTTATACACCTGCATAATCTATTTTATTTTAAAAAAAATATTAAATTTAAATGTTGAATTCTTTTCTCGAGTACTGGAAGTATAAAATAACTGCATCGGAACTTTAACAAAAGATAAAAATGTTTTATTCAAAAACTACATACGGCTGATATTTCAGGATTGAAAAAATTGTTTTAGGCATTTTCTCCAAATAGCAAAAAAAGGAAAAGAAAAAAAAATGTAGCTTTAAAGTAATAAATTTTTATCTTTTCCAAAAAAGCATGTTTTGCAAACAGAAAAAAATGTTCTTGAAAATAGCAATTGATAAAAATTAATGATAAGCGTGAGCAATTTGCGCAGCAATTATTCTTTTTGAAAAAAAAGTTTTGAAGTTTTTTTAAAAAAAGCGCCTAAAACTAGATTTTCTTAAATCAATGTCGTCGCAATCGCTGATATATTCAAACTTTAATGACGGAAATGTTATTAAATCCACAAATCAAGAATTATAAACAATTTACATTATAATTCTTATGAAATTGGACTTATATATCTTATTTACGTGATATTTTAAAATATCACTTTTGACTATAAGTTCATATTCAATAATTGAAGTCAAATAAGTAGTTGGCATTTTACTTCTCATAAAAAAATTGAAAGATTATTATAATATATTTACTTACAATGCAATTAATCTTATTGTATTCCTTACAACTTTTTGAAACCTAGTCGCAATAGCTGATATATAACAATTTTGATGACGTGTTAAAATAAATCAACAAATGAAGGTTAGCAATGTGTTCATAAACTATTAAAATAAAATAATGACTGAATAATAATAATTTCGATTACAATAAAATATCACTTTTGACATTAAGTTCATTCATATTCAATAATTGAAGTAGTTAGCATTTTACTTCTTATTAAAAAATTGAAATATTATTATAATATATTTACTTACAATAAAATTAATCGAAATGTATTTCTTAAAATTTTTTGAAAACCAGTCGAAATGGCTGATACAGAAAAACGTTGAACACGTGTATGAAAAATCAACGAATTCACATTTGCAATGTATTCATAAACTATTAAAACATGAATTTGCGTTCCCGATTGCAATAAAATAATGACTTATTTTACCAAAATTTTTTGTTAAATAATTATATAATTTGCATTATACTTTTTAATAAAAATTTGTAGCTAAATTAAAATATATAATTTTTTAATAAAAAGTATTGCATTGCGGAAAGAAGTTCTTTTTCCAAAGTTAATAAGGAAATACTTTTCTATTTCGAATTACAATTCAGTAAATTTTATTACCGAAAATAAATCTTCGCATTAAAAATTATTTATTAGTATTTCATTATATTTCAGTTAACTATATATAGAATGGGTATAAGTACTTACCATTATCATTTCCTAAAGCATAACTTTCCATCCTTATCCTTACAATTTTAAGCATCTACTCACTTTCGTCTGAATTGGTCTGAATACACTAAGCCATGTTTCTTTTCTTGAGGATCCTTGCACTCATAAGACTAAACCCCGTACATGAATACGAATTGTTCCCTTCCCTGAATAACCACATCTTACTAACTCTCAAATGAATGGTTTCTTATCTACTTTTTCGAGTTCTACTTTTTCTATTGCTACTTTCTAAAACAACAATACTTGCTTACTAGTGAATTCACATTTATTCTGAATATCTGAATACTTTTGAGATCAACTGGAACGTTCATTTTAGCATAAATTGCGCTAAAGGGGGAAAATGTGATATGAATAATGACCTTTGACCTGTTCCACACTTACACATCTGGACAATACTTCAGGGAAGTGGAGCGCAGGGGGGATTTTGAATACTTGTTGTAACATTACTTACTGGCGAAGTTCAGTTTACTTAAGGGCGTAAGTACGCCAAAATAAAGTCTTTACTTTCCTAAAATCACTCTCAATATTTTTAGCCAATAAATTATGCAAAATATTTTTGTGTAAGTCATACTGTATTAAATTTAAAAGAAGCAAGTTTTAAAAAATAAATATTAATTTAAAGCGATATTAAATAAAAAATATTTCACTTAATTTTACATTTTATTATTCCCAGAATGTTATTATTATTTATTTAAATAATGAATATGATGAATCATGAATGTATTAATAGTCTACAGCAATTCTGACTGTAACCATTTTTAAAGAAGAAAATGTCTTAATAAGTACCTA
>NC_092211.1:50938284-50941106 GCF_043381705.1 Parasteatoda tepidariorum
TTCAATAATTGAAGTCAATTAAGTAGTTTGCATTTTACTTCTTATTAAAAAATAAATATATTATTATAATATATTTACTTACAATGCAATTAATCTTATTGTATTTCGTACAACTTTTTGAGTCGCCATAGCTGACATATAACAATTTTGATGACGCGTTAAAATAAATCAACAAATGAAGATTAGCAATGTGCTCAAAACTATTAAAATAAAATAATGACTGAATAATAATAATTTCGATTACAATAAAATATCACTTTTGACTTTAAGTTCATTCATATTCAATAATTGAAGTCAATTAAGCAGTTTGCATTTTACTTCTTATAAAAAAATTGAAATATTATTATAATATATTTACTTACAATGAAATTAACCTAATTGTATTTCTTAACATTTTTTGAAAACCAGTCGCAATGGCTGATACAAAAAAACGTTGAACACGTGTGTGAATAAATCAACGAATGCATATTTGCAATGTATTCATAAACTATTAAAACATGAATTTGCTTTCCCGATTGCAATAAAATAATGACTTATTTTACATTTGTTAAATAATTATATAATTTGCATTATATTTTTTAATAAAAATTTGTAGCTAAATTAAAAATTATAATTTTTTAATAAAAAGTATTGCATTGCCGAAAAAAGCTCTTTTTCCAAAGTTAATAAGGAAATACTTTTCTATTTCGAATTACAATTCAGTAAATTTTATTACCGAAAATAAATCTTCTCATTGAAAATTATTTATCAGTATTTCATTATATTTCAGTTAACTATATATAGAATGGGTATAAGTACTTACCATTATCATTTCCTAAAGCATAACTTTCCATCCTTACAATTTTAAACATCTACTCACTTTCGTCTGAATTAGTCTGAATACACTAAGCTATGTTTCTTTTCTTGAGGATCCTTGCACTCATAAGACTAAACCCCGTACATGAATACGAATTGTTCCCTTTCCTGAATAACCACACCTTACTAACTCTCAAATGAATGGTTTCTTATCTACTTTTTCGAGTTCTACTTTTTCTATTGCTACTTTCTAAAACAACAATACTTGCTTACTAGTGAATTCACATTTATTCTGAATATCTGAATACTTTTGAGATCAACTGGAACGTTCATTTTAGCATAAATTGCGCTAAAGGGGGAAAATGTGATATGAATAATGACCTTTGACCTGTTCCACACTTACACATCTGGACAATACTTCAGGGAAGTGGAGCGCAGGGGGGATTTTGAATACTTGTTGTAACATTACTTACTGGCGAAGTTCAGTTTACTTAAGGGCGTAAGTACGCCAAAATAAAGCCTTTACTTTCCTAAAATCACTCTCAATATTTTTAGCCAATAAATTATGCAAAATATTTTTGTGTAAGTCATACTGTATTAAATTTAAAAGAAGCAAGTTTTAAAAAATAAATGTTAATTTAAAGCGATATTAAATAAAAAATATTTCACTTAATTTTACATTTTATTATTCCCAGAATGTTATTATTATTTATTTAAATAATGAATATGATGAATCATGAATGTATTAATAGTCTACAGCAATTCTGACTGTAACCATTTTTAAAGAAGAAAATGTCTTAGTACCTACCAAAATGTAACAAAAAAGTGTAAAAATTTTAACTGTGAATTTTAGTTGAATTTAATTTAAAATACAACAGATAAGCTTAAATGTAAAATGAAAGGAAGGATAGATAAATCATGAAATGAAATAGTCCTGTTTTTTAAATAAACATCGTTTAACTTAAAGATATGTTAAAGAAAAAAAAAGAAGAAAATTATTACAAGTTCTTTTAGAAAAAAAAAGATTAAGTAAAATAAGCAAAATTTTGAGAAATAAAAAGCACAAAAATAAAAAAAAGCTTTTAATTCTAAAATACAAAACTGTACGAAGTAATGATGTGATGTTTGCTTTAAAATTTTGATGAATTCAACTGACAATTCACTTTGGAAACACTAGCTCAGATAGAAATTACTTCTAACTTTAAATAATACACAAGAATTGATTTTGTGACTACAAAATATTATTAAATTCGCTTTTGGGAAAGCTAAACTTTAATTCTTTAGAACTAATTCAAGAATTGAATGAATGCGCAAAATGCATATTTTATATCCAAATATAAATTATATGTTTTCTACCATTTAGTTTTGAAATGGTAGAAAGTGTATTGGAATGAAACAAACGTTTTTGTTAACTTTTTACGTAGTCACAAATTAGATTTTAATATGAATTACAATATACAATTTAAAAATATTATACAAGTTTCAAAAAATAAAAATAATAATAAATAAATAAAGAATATTAATAATAATAATAACTAAAGAAATAGCATATTTAAATATTTAGTCATTATTCTCAAAGTAAATTTGTACTCTGAGTATTGCAAAATTCGTGTCCATGAGTTTAGTGTGAGGCAATAATATGTTTTGTGGCCAAAATTCACAAATGCACATAAAGAAAAAAATAATAAGAGAGAGAAAAGTTTCTCTCTCTCCTTCGTTTTCAATTTTCTGCAAAATAAAGTAGCAAAATGTAGCAAAAAGACATATTATAAATCTTAAATTCTCTTGGTACTTTTTTTTTAAAATCATGTAACCGCTAAAACAGTAAGAAGCTATTTACTTAACTTAATCAAATATTTCCTATATTTCTCTTTACATCTTTTATTCTTTGCATGGATTTTTGCTATCTCAAAATGAAACTTTTGTAAAGTCACTAAAAAAACTTTCAAGTTTTCTTGATTCGATATGCTGCTAATTTTGAAAACAGTTGATACCTTTTTAACTCATGGCTATGCACCGGTGTTTTA
>NC_092211.1:50943941-51015391 GCF_043381705.1 Parasteatoda tepidariorum
AAGCGGGGGTGCCATCCCCTCTGCAGAGGATCAAAATTGTGATGGCATGTCTTCGGATCATCCTCAAGGATGTTTCCCAGACCGTCGTCAATAGCCCATTGTGCAGCTCTAGTGCGACGTAAATGAATTACTACAACAACTTCATAAATAAATAAAAACATCTTTAATAAAACGGTTCTGGGGTCGTTTCACCGAACATACCACCCGCGGTGTTAACCCCATCTCATTTGAAAGGAGCAACTGGGGCACGTATCCTCAAAACGAAAAGAACTAAAGGGGTTATCTTTGGCATGATAATATGTAGTCAAAACTCTCGGCAATATTATTATTGAAAAATCATACCTTTCCTCTTTCATAAGGATTGGCTTTAATATATCGCACATAGTTCATTTATGTCATAATGTATTATTGTCGATCGTCGTTCGATTTCTCAGTAAGGACATTTTATTTTATGCTCTTAAAGAGAAGAAGGTGGGTTTTTTTATTTTTGAAAAATAAATTTTTAATTTAATCAGGAGAATTTAAGACATTTCCTACTGGAGATGTTCCCAACATTGGAAATTCGAATGCGTTGGAAACGTGTGACATTAGAAAATCGTGTTTTTAATACAGGTTTCGTCAAGGATGAATACAGCGGTAGAACATAAATTCACGGAAAAATTGAGACATAGAGTATTCCCAGAAGCTAAAAGTCCAGTAAATCTTTATTTTATATCTTAAAATGAAAATGAATCTAAAGTCAGGAGCAGAAAATTTTTTAGGGATGTATAGAAAAAGCATTAAATTAAAAACACATAAAAATTTCTTTGTAATTCTGAGTAATTTTCAAACATAATTTCAATGCTATTATTTTTTAGTGCTAAGCCAACTATTTAAGATAGCTTAATTCCGTTGAAGTTATTTTTATATTTTGCTCTTTTTCTTACAGAAATAATTTCGCTTTTTCTCGTCTTCTTCTTTTATTAAAAATTAAATTAACATAAAAATAATATAATTCTTTACTTAATTTAATAATGATGGGAACATAGAATTGTAAAGTAAGTATTACGTCTTTAGCCAAAATAAGCCAAAAGCATGGAACCGGTCTTCTCCCTAGATGGCGTATTCGAGTGTTGTGATCGCCTATCGCCAATAGTTGCATAACGTTTCAAGTATGATGATTATTTTAAGGGCTATTCTTACTGGTCAGGATTACGAATTCATTAATGGCCATTCTTACGAATAAAGTGGCACATATTTTCAATCAATTTCGTGGGATAATGCTGTTGTTCTTCATTTACGTCACACTAGAGCTGCACAATGGGCTATTGGCGACGGTCTGGGAAACGCCACTGCCATCACAATTTTGATCCTCTGTAGAGGGGATGGCACCCCCGCTTCGGTAGCCCGACGACCTGCACGCGAAGTCGAGTACTTTACGGTAGAACAGTTTAACGAGGAGCAATACCACACACCCTCGGTCCCTACGCAGATAGATCCAAGTGGTCACCCACCCGCACACAGACCGTAGTCAGTGATGCTTGACTTCGGAGATCTGCTGCTAGCCGTGTTTTTACGATCAGTCTGCTGCGGGACTCTAAGGGATAATGAGAACATGATTAGTGAAATATTTTCATGCGCAAATAACTCACCAATCAAGTTCATCGTGTCATTCGAAGGTGATCAGACGTGCATGTATCGCATACTGTGAGAATGACTCTTACATTTTCTAACTCAAATAAATGGCATAAATTAAGAGTCCTAAAATGAATTGCCGCACGAATATAAAGAACTTAAAGCTACTAGATTAAGTAGACGAGCGAAAAAAATTTAATTGAATCCAATTCTGCTATCTCAAAAAAAGTATGAGGATCACCTCACGCAAATGCGAATTTCTTGGATCCTTTTCTCTGATATTCAATGCGTAATCTCATTGGTTGCATATCTCAATCTTTGGTTTCACCTTGCACCAATCGTTCCATAAAAAACTGGTTACACCAGTGACTAGTTCACTTCAGCTACACCAGTGTAACCGGTGTGAATATTGGAATGGGACCATAAACTACGTTTTGATTTTTTAGCTGATAGTAATTTTTCTTTCACTTTCGAGTTGGCAGTGGTATGTTAACGGTCGCACCTGGATACCTGTCAGTTTAGTTTAGCTGTTTAGATTATCCAACTCCAACAAATAGCTTTTTTTATAATTAAATATGGGTCTAAAAAGACGGACCGGAACCAAAAATCCACCTATATTTAGTAGTGAATTTTTAATTCAAAATCATGCAGATATTGTCTCTTGTTTTGCTATGTTTTTTGTGTTGGGATTGCTATTTCAGGTAAAGTCTAGCGGTTTACGTGGACAAAATTTTGACCTAAATAATTTATGTCGCGTACGCTTGTACTTAATTTTAGTAAATATTATTAGTTTTTTAATTTGTATTACTGAGTCATCGAATTATAAAATTGTGAAAACTTCATTAATATTTACGATCAGAAATACGTGGCATTTATAACATATTGTGTAACACTGTACCGGTATTTTAAATTTTATAGAAATTGAAGTAAATGTAGAAACAATTGTCTCATTCTAATTGCATTTTATTTTTTGATGTCTTTAAAGCTCAAAGTTAGCGAGAATATTTTTTCTTGCTGCTTTTTATTTTTTAAGATCAACGAAAATGCTTTTCAGGTTTTACTCAAGATAACAATTATAAGTCAGAGGTGCAGTAACTTTTAATTTATTTTTATCTATATTTATTCGTTTTAATGATGGAAAATTTTACTCTTGATATTTGTGTTAGTGTATATTTGTGCCTATTTTAAGTGTAGTAAACTGCTTGGTAAAAGAAATTACTTTAATTTTAATGTACTATGATCTGTTTATTTCAACTTCTTAAGTATAAGTAATGTTTAAAATATATTCATTGTTATCAAATAGATACCAGAATGTTTTAATGAAAAATGCATATCGGAAAAAATTGTGTTCATAAATTACGTTTACTACCTAAGTCCAAAGTTGTTTGCATAAATTATAGTCCTTATTTTGTTAATGCATGTTAATCTGGGGTTATGTCACACCAACTACAGTCACCAAGGTACCAAATAGATTTTTAAAAAAAGGTAAAGGTTTGGAGAGATTTCTGTAACGTGATCAGTGGCAGAATAATGGCCAAGTCTTAGCAACTTTTGAGCAGTGGCCCATGAGAAACTATGAAAAAAAAAATCACGGAAAAGAACTAACTCAAAAGGTAAAACTCAGAAGCACCCACAAGCAAACATCTACATATTTAAAAAAAAAAAAGAAAAACGCAAGTGTAAAATCTATTTGTCATCTATGGCAATTGTAGTTGGCACAACAGATCACGATACAGAAATATCCCTCGGAGTGGCTACAAGCTACACCCTTTGAGTAAGTCCCCTTCTGCATTTTTTTATTTTTATTTATTTCTCGTGGGCCACTGCCTGAAAGTAGCTAAAACTTGCTGATTATTGTGTTGCAGATCACGATGTGGAAATTTTCCCTCTTTTGGAGAAAATTTGATCATTGCCAAGTCATGATATTATTTTTTAGTAAAAATTCGAATTTATCAATTTAATTTTTCTTTAATGTTATTTATTCTTATTTATTTGTCTTGTAACTCTGGAAAATATTTTGCATTTGTACCAAATTTACCTACTTATTATTTTCTTTTTTTTGCAGACAAGTGCTCCAATTGCATCCATTTTTGTTGTTATGCACCATAATGTAACTGAAGGTAAGTTTTATATCTTTCTTAAATGTTCTTGTATTAGTAAAATTGATGTAACAAAAACAATTATTTGCTTTTAGTAATATTGATTTTTAAGTGTTATATTAGATAATCAGTTTACTTGAATTGAGTTGTCCAGTTGATAAACTCATTCTACTCAAATTATATTATTCTATTCAGGTGAATAAAAATAACTGCGGTTAAAGTTAATTTTTCTACTGACTACTTAAAATTAGTTTTCAGCTTAAGTTGTTGCAATGCCAAAGATTAAACCTTTGATGAAAATTTTTTTGGAAATAAAATTGTAATTTAAAGTATGAAAAAAAATAAATGTCATTATACCATAAAAACAATTATTTGCTTTTGGTAACATTAATTTTTTAGTGTTATATTAGATAATCAGTTTATTTGAATTGAGTTGTCCAGTTGATAAACTCAATCTATTCAAATTAGATAACAACTTCAATTCTAACAACTTCATATTTTGAAAAATAAAAATTGGTAGCAATAAAAGTATATAGTTAGCTTTTAGTTTATTTGAACATATTTTTTCTACGATTTAAAGTTTAAATTTATATATTTGAAAGAGAATTTGCTATGAAGAGTTAAAAATATTTAGCTTGTTTTAGCTTAGCGTACTTTGTTTTACTCTAAATATTTTAGGGTTCAAGTTATCAGCCTGTTTTGATTTGGTGGAGAAAAAAAATATGTGTAGCTTGTACATATGAGTTTTGCAACTGTGTGACTTAATTTGATATTCAAAACTTTACTATGGTTGTTTTTTTTTTTAATTGCTTCAATTTTGCCTATACTGTTATCACTCAGATTTCAAATTATTTTACTTATTTAAGTTTCGTTGCAAGCTGGGAAATTTAGAAATGATATACAAATAAAAATGTTTATAAGAGATTATTATTAGAATGAGAAGTTAAGTTTCGAATAAAAAATTTTAAGAACTTGTAATAACTTGGTACATAATTTTCAATAATTTATGACTGTTGAATCTCTTTAATTTCTTCACTCTCTTGTGAATGATTTTATAATAGTGTAAGATACCTAATAATTTCAAATTTTTACTATTAATATTAAAATTTTATTATTAACAATTGCATACAAGCCAATATTCTACTTTGCAAAATTTTATTGCGGGCTCCGGGTGATATTAAAGCATTTTAAAGCCTTTTAAATTGCTTTGATAGTATATTATGTGATATTTATAAATTTTAAAAACATTCTTGTTTTGATTCTAATTGAACACTTTATTTAACATGTATTTTTAATACTTCTAAAGTTACAATGTGAATGGAATTTAATTTCAGTTTATAAATTATGTATAAGAAATTGATCAGAGTTTTATACATTTCATTCCAAGAAATTTTTTTTTTTTCTATTCTGTCTGTCAAAGTATGTTTATATCAATGTTTTTAGTTTTTAGAAGTCACTTAACCTACTTACTTTGTTGATATTATATATTACTCTCTTTGACAAAGAGTAACTTCGTTATTTTTGTACCTTTTAGCTTTGGAACCTAGTGACGTTGTTCATTATACATATGGCCGTTTAGATACATGCGTTGTTACATTCTACTTTTTGATAGCTATTGTAATGCATGCAATTCTGCAGGAGTATGCTCTAGATGTAAGTAATTCATAATGACAAATGAGACAATGAAGAAATGAAAAAAATTAGAAAATATGACAGCCAAAGCTGTGTCTTCTGGGGGTACCAGCCTCGGATGTCATAAGACGTCAGCTTTGGTTGTCATATTTTCCAATTTTTTTTATTGTCTCATTTGTTTAATTCCTTTTTTACTCACTGCTAAGCGTGTTTTTTCATAGGATGTATTATTATTATTTTGAATTGCTTTAATATTTTGAATTCTTTACTTAATATGTAATTTTCAAAAGTGGTTTTAGCTGCATTTTTGCCCTTTTTCTGTTTTGAAATATTTTAAATTTGTTTAAATGAATTTGAATTTTAAAAGTTTTTTAGTGTTTTTTAATGTTTTTTTCTATTAACGTCATAGGGGTTTTGTTCTTGGTCTAGGTTTTGAGTTATTTTTGTTTAGTGATTTTTAGCCTTTTAGGTTAAATTTAATTCTATGCAAAGTACAATTAATGATTATTTCATGGCGCATGGCTCATTGTGCTCCTAAACAATGAGCACTGATGATAATCTTGATTTGGGGATTACTTCAGATAAAAAGATACTAAGTCAAATTTTGTGTTTAAATAAGTTAAATAATATAAAAAATTTAAGAAGTTAAATGTAAAAATAAAATGTAAAATTGCAAAACTTGTCCTTTAGCTGATAATTCACAAATTGACTGCCATTCCAATGAATTTTTTTGTAAATGTTTTAATATTTATTTAATTCAATCTAATTGTTGCAATTTATGTTATATTTCGCAAGTTATTCATTGTTTTCTGATATTTTTCCTTTAAAACAAGCTTTCAGCTGCCTATAAATATTCTTTTACTTTAAGAAAAGTTGTTAGTAACTATAATTTTTTAAGTCGGAATTTAAATTATATTTCATTGTCTGATTGTCATTGTAAAGATGAAGATATTTCTCAATATTTTGATAAAGATTATGGTCAGGTTATTACAGGAAATTTAGAAATTGTTGGAGATCAAGATTTGATTAATATTATGAGTAAAGGTTCAAAATTCAGGACTAGGTGTAAAATGATGAATTTGTTTTATTGGTTAAAAAAGATCTTGATTTTTTTATGGCTAAAATTTCTAGAAAATATCTTTGGCCCGTTGAAAGTTTTACAGAATGGAAAACAAAAATAGTTGAAAGAGTTAAATATAATTAATATAATTCCAGGTTTTTTACTTATCCTAAGGGTACCATTATTGATTTTGAATTGTTTGAAACAATAAAAACTCTTAAAAATAAATTTATCATTACTGTTGTTGATAACGCATCTAATAAGTTTTGTACTATGCGTAAATATTTTTTTAAAAAATTAATTATTGGGGAATAAATGCTAATAATACTTATTTTAAATTAAAGGTAGATAAAAAAAGTTATTAAAAAAAGGATTATTGTATTTACTAAAAAATTTAAATTGAATAGAATTACTTTTCCATATTTATTTTCTATTATTAAATTTCATATGAATCCAGTAAAATTTAGATTCATTGCGTGTGGTACAAATTGTTATAATTGTAGTATTAGTAAAAAGTTTTTTAATTATCTTAAAATTATTTTACTTTTGATTAAAAAGGAGAAAAATTTTGTTATTGATAGTAACATTGATGTTTTGAATTTTATTAATGTTATTTCTGATATTAATGCTTTGACTTTGAAAATTTGTACACTAGTATGCCCCATGCACAGAGCCGGATTATACCTTTCGTAGGCCCTAAGCATAGCCGTTTTTGGGCCCTCTCCTCCTTCTCCCACTCCTCCCCTCTTTTCAAAATATATGCTAAAATTTTCTTGCATATTTTTTTTTACAATTTTATTAATATGGATTTTAATTTACAAATTTGTTTATCGAACTTTATCTGCAATACCAAAATACTGCCGATATTGCAGTTGATATCGTTACCTTAATGATTAGTTCGATCGATAACTATGTAAACACTTCTTGTCAACAATACAACAACAAACCAGCAAAGAAAACAGTAAAATTGATAGTGAGATTAATTACAAGAAATATTTATACTACAAATAGCTTCATAGTTTTCATGATACTACTATGATAACTAAGTGAAGGAAATTAACATTGTCAAAAGTAAATCTTTTGAAATTATTTATAAATAAATTTGCAAGGTAGTTTAAATGTGTACTAATAAAAAAAAATGATAATAATGATAACTTGAATAAAGTAGTAATTTTGCGTATTTTCGAATTAGACAGCCTAATACAAGATTTCGTTGAATCCAAAAATCGCAAAAAGTAATATATTAGATCATAAGATTCTGCAAAATAATTTATTACCGAAAAATATAATATTTTTATTTGTATCTTCATAATTTTGTGCAAAATACACTTGTTGTTTTTAAAGCTAAATTATTTTTGTCAACAAATTTTTTTCTCCCAAGTTTCTCGTAGGCCCCTGAATTTCGTAGGCCCTAATTTCGTAGGCTCTATAGGCACATGCCTAGTGTGCCTATAGGCTAATCCGGCCCTGCCCATGCACATATAATTGATATTTGTAGTAGCATGCGTGCTAAATATTTATTTAGTGAACATATTGATAAATCTTATTGGATGGATTTTGTAAGTTTAATCTCTTTGAAAATGTACTTTTTAGTGGCCTTAATTTTTATTCATTTTAATTTTTATAGGGATTCCTCAAGGTAATTCTTTTTCTGATGCTTTTGCTAATGATTTTTTAAATTTTTTTGAAGCTAAAATTAGCGAGTTTAGTGATTTTAAAGCTTTTAGATATATTGATGATTTAATTTTATTTAATTGTGATAATTTTGATTTATTTCTAATATTTATCCTGAGGAATCATCTTAAAGAAATCTAATGATAATTGCTTAAGTCTTTAGATTTTAAAATTGATATTGTTGATAAACAAATTAAAATTGGTGTTTATGATAAAAGAAAAGCTTTTAATTTTAAAGTAATTTTTTTCTGTAATTTTAATACTAATTTGTACAGTAAAATTTTCAAACATTTAGTTTTTTCTCAATTGTTTAGAATTAATAGAATTTGTAATAATGTTTTAAGTTTTCCAGAGGCAACTCGTTTTTTTAAAAAAATTCAGAAAATAATGGTTTTCCATTTAATTTTTGTAATATTGATTTTAAAATTAAGAACATGATTGAGAATTATTAGTTTTTTATTTGGTTTAACAAACTTCAAATCTTGTCTCCACGGTCAAGCTTTTCTTTCAATGACGTCACTACTTACTTAACTTCTGTCCTATTTTCTTTAAACTGCACAGGATAGGGGGCGTTTTTTTTATGTTTATTTTATTTTAGTTGTCTTGCAGTAGTCGATTGTGTTATTTAGCTATCGGATTTTTTTATTTCAAGTAAGCTTTCGTTCTTACTTTTCTTTTGTATTTGTTTTTATTTTATTGTATATGCTTCTGTATTTTAAATTTTATTTTATATTGTATTCTTCTGTGTTTTATTGTATTTTATGCATTCTATTCTTTTACTGGACTTTGGCAAAACCTTTGGAGTACAGAGAAAGCAATTTTATAATTTTGTCTTGCTTTCTCGATAGAAAAGGTTTTGCTTTTATGACATCTGAGGTTGGTACCCCCTGAAGACGTCAGTTTTGGTTGTCATATTTTCTGATTTTTTTTATTTTTTCATTGTCACATTTGTTTAATTCCTTTGGACTCACTGCTGCTAATCGCATTTTCCATAGGATGTATTATTTTTAATTGCTTTAATATTTGGAATTCTTTACTTAATAATTCATAATTACTGCATTTTTGCTCTATGTTTTTGGTTATTTTGTTACAGTAAAATATAGTACTGCCTTATCAAACGTTTAGCTAATCAAATTTTGCTAAAGTACATAATTTTGAATTGATCTCAATTTTTCATATATTTTTGTTTGTTTTCTTTTATTTTTTCATCTTTTTGTCAGTGTTTTCAAGGTTTTTAAGGGTTTTAAAAACTTTAAGCTCTTTATAAAAAACCTTAATAGTTTATAAATAAACTTTTTTTTTTGTTAACTTTTTTAAGGATTTCTTCTTGTTTGTGAAATATCTTTATTTTCTTATTTCTTTAAGGGTGAATCATGGTTTCCAATTGATCAAATTTATAATGTTTGTTACTTTGATTGTGCTAAATTAAGTTTTTCACTTTGAGTTTGGCAGAATTATCCCGTCAATATATTAACTGTTTTGAAATCATTGATACATTGTATGTAGGATTATTTTTAATAAAATGGTAGAATATAGAACAATTGATGCACTAAAAGTGTGAGTTTAGTTTATTATCCAAAACTGCAAATAAATTTTTTTAAAAAGTCAAAGAAGATTGCATTAATATGCTAAAAATTTTTTTAAGTGTATTAAATAATGTTGAAGGAATTATAGTGTTTGCAAATATGGATAATGAATTCTTTAAAAATGTTATTTAAAAAATTTAAATTTTTAAAAAAATTTCTAACAAGCTGAAATTGAATTCTACTTTATAAAAAGTTTTGGCTTATTTGGTACTGGTGTTCTACTCTTGAAAAATAATTATGTGGCTGATTGTTTTTATTATTAGTGATTGTATTTTTATTTATTTATTTTTTTCATTTTAGAAACTTAATAGAAAACTGCATCTCTCAAAAGTAAAACATAGCAAGTTTAATGAAAGTGGCCAATTATTTGTTTTTTATCTCATATCTTTGATATGGGGAGGAGATATAATAATAAGAGTAAGTTTACTTTTATCTATAATTAAGCTATACATTTTCTTAATACTAATCTTTTTCTATCTTGCTGTTTATAGTTTATAACAAAAAGTTAGTATTGCGGGTACATTATGAGAAGTATTTTTTTAAAATTATATCATAAAAATCATTGTTCTAATAAAATGTATTTATCTCTGAAAAAAAACTTATTTGTTTTAAAAAATTAAATTTTTTTATTTTTTTATTTATTGATTGATGTTGGCAAATTTATTTTTGAATTGTTTTGATTATGCAGAAATCAACATTTTATGATATCTAGTTTAACAATTTTTCAGAAATTGATAATTGTCTGAAAAAGAAAAAAAAGTTCTTACCACCAGGACAGAACTTATTTACTGAAAGAGTTTTTTTCTCCTTTTTTTTGACTGTGATATTAATAAAATCTATTGTAAATAAGTATATATACAATACAGGGCAAGTATCTGCATGGACCCTATGTTTCAGTTTTCTTGTTAGTTTCATCAGTATAATTACTAAAAATGGTGTTTTTTAAGCTAGATAGATTAGTATAAAATTACAGAAAAAAAAATTACTGAAGACTTTTGTTATTAAACTAACTCATTTAACTTATTTTTTTTCTTAGTTTATTTGTTTTTCTTTCAGCATTGGCAAAATATAGTAAAAAAATAAAAAATCTTTTGAAAATCTTGTTTTTTTTTNTTTTTTTTTTTTTTTTTTTTTTTTTTTTTTTTTTTTTTTTTTTGGTTTGTTATTAGTATTCAATTAGAGCTACACTATTGGGCTAATTAATAGTGTAAGTCTAAGATTTATCCTTGCATGATGATCCAATAGACAATATTGATACAAGCGTGTTCAATTCTACCACAATTTAGATCTTAAGGAAGGTGGTAGTAATCACCTGTCCTCCATATATCTCTTCAACTGAACCGGATTCTGAACATCTTAGACTTATTTGGAAAAAAGTGTTGCCTGATTATATACACACCCAATAAGCAAAGACTAAACCGTCACTCCTAAACATACCTAAGTAGCTGAATCAAAAATATTTGATATGAAAATCGAAGGGAACAATTTCTTTTATTTTGATGTGTGATATTAATTTTCGATGAACATATGATCTTAATTTTTTATTTAAGGCATTTGTTTTATAACCTGTTATCACATTCACTGCCAGTCTAGTACAGGTCGTTACTATATCAACCATTGAATAGTAGTGTTCTATGAAGATAAAATCAAATTTACATGTTCTAATTTAAGCAACTACATATTTTAATTTTTGCAATAAGTTTATTTTAATAAACAATATGTTACGAGAAAATGTCATATTTTTTGAAGGATAATATGTTTCTGTGGTCTTAATCTATGCTATTTATACAAATTGTAAGGAAGAATCTCATCCCTCGCCATCCGGTGATTAGGAAGGAAAGTGTTAACTAATTTTCTACTTGAACAAATTTTTACTGTAATTAACCTGCTAAGCACAGCATGTTAATTGAATAACAAGTAGGGAAACCAGTTTTCTCTGCACTAAAGTAAATTGTACCCTGAACTGAGTTGGAGGGTGGACAATGTTAAGTTAGTGGAATAGAAACTAATTACGAGGAAACAGCTTTTTTTTTTTAATTATTGCAAGTATTGTATATCTTTCAAAACTTAGTCATAAAATGTTGATGAAAATTTGTTCTGTTATATATAGTAACATGCTTTTTCAAAAGTGCACGATTCTGGTTCTTTCAAGGCTAAATTAATGCTGCAACTTCAAAAATTAAATTTTACAATAAGATGTTTAAGTAATTAGATTTTTTCTATCCAAAAGATATGCTTTGAAGAAGACTTAATCTTAATTTGTAATAGTACTCAATATTTCTTGAAATCATCTGTTTCTGTTTTTTTTTTTATTATTTTATTTTGCCCAAAGATTCCACATGTTAAACTGATACTTTACACTTGAAAGTATAATATTTATATTTTTTAATTTAATATTTTATACATTAATTTTAAGACTTTCCCCCTCATTCTAAAAATTACTCTTTTAACAATGTGTTGTTTTTCATGTAATATTTACTTAAATATGTCAAATTTTTAGGAAGGTTACTTAACAAATATCAGCAAATTGTGGCAAGATTATCCTGAAGCGCACAGTCAAATGACGTAAGTTATCATAATGTCTCTTTTTTTCAACATAATTTGTTGTGTACCATATTTTATTCATTAGTTTGTTATACTGCATGGTTAATACTTTGTAAAGTTTGTTAAAATGTCAACAGCATAGGGATTTTTAGTTACACTACTCTTCCTTAATTTGTCACAACCGAAGATATAAGTGATTTTATTGTGTATTTTATAGTTAGCTTTTTAACAATAATATAATATAATTTTATGCTGCTTTATGGCTGTAATAAAAAACAAGTTAACAATATTAATCATCATCAATAAACTCAACATAATAATCTTTATTCAATATAATTTTCTTTTTAAATTGCAAACATAAGTATACTTTGATTCAAGTACTAATATTTGATTACTATAAACAATAAATAAATTTAAAAAAATTTAATTATTACCCTGAAGAAAAAAACTCTCTGCATTTACATCTTAACTGCATTTTGATTTGTAATAGAGTGTTGAAGTTTTTCTTAAGTAAATTTGATGATTATATTAAGAATAATTTTAAATTGCTAAGTTACCTTTGCCACATCTTCTATAAAGATACAATAGGAGAGTAATTGATAATTATACTGTTTTTCTGTAATAATTTGTTTTAAGGATACAAAATTGAATTCTTAAACTGTTTACAGTACAACCTGTTCACTTTCCTGCTTAAAATAACAGTTTTATTGTATGTAATTTTTGAGCTTATATGTTTTGCATGGTGCAAATTTACACAACAGTCAAGGATTGATTTGTGTTGCTGCTACTAATCTATTAAATATTTTCTTTTTAGATTTATGTTCAAGTTTTATTTTATAATACAACTCTCTTACTGGCTTCATTGTTATCCTGAATTATATTTCCAGAAAATTAAAAAGGTATGTTTAATTTTTACCATTTTATTTAAACAGCTTTTTAAAATTATCATGTGTCATAGATATTAGACCCACTTAATGTTTTATTTCCAATAAAATATTAACCTGTTTTTAATTGTATTGTGTTTAAATACTGTAAAATAACTTAGTGAATAAATGCTTGAATATGTCTAAAACCATGCATTAATGCTGTAAACTAATATATATGTGTGTATATATATCTACACACACTTTGAAACCGTCAAACAAGGTACCCTTGCGGGTCTGTGGCTATGTGACCTGTGTTAAGATGTGGCTGGTATTTGGAGTTATAAACAAATTGGTGTTGAAAAAAATTACAAATAGCATACATGTAATGCCATCTTGTTTGTAGTTTTGTAAAAAANAAATATTAACCTGTTTTTAGTTGTATTGTGTTTACTGTAAAATAACTTTGTGAATAAATGCTTGAATATGTCTAAAACCATGCATAAATGCTATAAACTAATATATATCTATGTGTATATATATGCATTATGTGTATATATCTGTCATAGATATTAAACCAACTTAATATGTTTTATTTCCAATAAAATATTAACCTGTTTTTAGTTGTATTGTGTTTACTGTAAAATAACTTTGTGAATAAATGCTTGAATATGTCTAAAACCATGCATAAATGCTATAAACTAATATATATCTATGTGTATATATATGCATTATGTGTATATATCTGTCATAGATATTAAACCAACTTAATATGTTTTATTTCCAATAAAATATTAACCTGTTTTTAGTTGTATTGTGTTTACTGTAAAATAACTTTGTGAATAAATGCTTGAATATGTCTAAAACCATGCATAAATGCTATAAACTAATATATATCTATGTGTATATATATGCATTATGTGTATATATCTGTCATAGATATTAAACCAACTTAATATGTTTTATTTCCAATAAAATATTAACCTGTTTTTAGTTGTATTGTGTTTACTGTAAAATAACTTTGTGAATAAATGCTTGAATATGTCTAAAACCATGCATAAATGCTATAAACTAATATATATCTATGTGTATATATATACACACACACACACTTTGAAACTGTCTAACAAGGTTCCCTTTTGGGTCTGTGGCTATGTGACCTGTGTTAAGAGGTGGCTGCTATTTGGAGTTATAAGCAAATTGGTGTTGAAAAAAATTACAAACAGCAAACATGTAATGTCATCTTGTTTGTAGTTTTGTAAAAAAGTGCATAGCTACAAACAACATGGTGTAAAGTGAGTTAACTTACCTGGTATTACACATAAAGGTACAATGCTCAAAATTAAAAACTGACCACTCTGAATGACTTTTGATCTAATAATCTGATATTCACATTCTAGGACTCAATTTTAATGGCTCGGGGGGATTACTTGAAATATGTTGAATAATAGGTGCTGACATTTTTTTAAATTGCGAAATCAGACACATAAACATATTTTCTCTGAATAAACATACCTTTTTTCGACAGTTTTTAAAAAAAAATTATAATTTTGTCAACCACCCTTGAAGATGCAGTTTGTCTGTAGTTGGAACATTTGAACTGAACTGCCTAATTTATGATAGATTATCGAAAAGATGCTTCAAAATGTCTTGAATGCAATAAACGCTGAGGGAAACGTGATTAGTAGAAATATGCTTCCAGAAATTGCTGTATATGTCTTATGAAAAATGTTCGGCACAATAAACACTTGGTTGTTTTTTGGAGGTTGCTGTTTAGAAGCAGTTGTTAACAGATATTTTTATTACGTGTATATATATATGTACACAAATCGATAAATCAGTGTTTTACTTTAATTTTTGATGATATGATCTAGATTATGCATAAATTGTAAAAAGTTATGAAGCAAAATCGCTCATACCATTGATATGATAAAAATAAAACAATTAATTGTTTACTTTTTACTTGACACTAATCATGTATAAAAAAAAAATTGTTCGCTCATAATGAATAAAAAAAAATTTAAGAATAGTCAAACAGTTTTATGATGAACATTATAAAAAGAAAAAGCATGCATTGGTTTTAATATCCGATAATGGTAACTCATAGTGATTTTCATAGTGATGTATGTTGCAGTTATATCTAAGATCTGTATACTATTTATAGGATGAAATGAAGCCTAGAATAATCTACACTACTCTTTACTTGGTCTTTTTAACTGCCGCCTATTGTCTAAAGTGAGTATATTTTGATTTGCACCATAGGACTAAAAATATTTTTTTTGAGAGTAATTTCCCTTAATTTTAATGTTGGACGAATGAAATTTGAAACTGAGAAGTAAACTGTAAGATTATGATTATATTTGTAAATTGCTAGCATTCTAACATATTAATTATGCATTGTAAAATGTTCCAAAATGATTGAATATTTTAACAAAAATAATTATTTCCCACTATTTTTAACTTTTTCACATTTAAGGTTAATTAGACCAAGTTTTTTTTTAGCATAATAAATAAGATAATATTGAATTTAAGTTTGTATGCTTTTTTTTCTCCCACTTTTATGTTTTTTTCCCTCCCAAAATTCATATGACAGTTAACATCTGAATTAGTTGCGTAAAAAAAAAAAGATGAATCCAAGGCATTCTAGAAGATTCATTCGAATGCTTATGGAGTTAACTACGGAGTTATTTTACTCTAAGTTGCAACACATCTGTGATTATTGGCAGTATTAGAGCAATATTGTAATTAATTTTATTGAAGGGTCAATATCAACCTCTCTTAATCCTTTACCTTTCTTTCAACATGTGCGAATTCAGTTCACTTGATATTATTTCTGAGTGTAAAATTTAAATAATCATTTTCTGATGTAAATCACAATTTACACTAATAATATCATATCTATAGTGTTTTGGTTGTATTTTCGAAATTATTGTTATTTATTTTCAGATGGTTTTTAAAATCTGATATTTTTAATACAATGTTTATTACCACAACCGAATCTCGAAATAAAACGCGCTTGAGTATAACTCCTTTTTAAAGAAACTGATTTGCATGATTTCCTAGTTTTTTTTTTTTTTTTTTTTAATATTTTTTTCTGGTGGTTACTGCAAGGAATTTCACTATTTTTAATTAGTTTTTTTTTTTATTTTTAAATGTGATCATGATGTACAAAATGCGAAAAAGAGACCCCTTCAGAGAATATTGCCCATAATATTGACTAAAATTTATTGCATGTTCTATTAAAATATATATATACAATTTATTTTATCTAAATAAAATTTTTATTTTTTTGTTAACACAGTGCTTTTGTCACTTTAAATTAGTAAGAAGTATATTTGTTATTATTAAATGTATCTTGTAGAGAGATATCAGTGTTAGAGATGTTTGTTGCAGAAAGCCTGAAAAAGTTCTGTGATAGGGGTCATATTAAAATGAATTGTCTTTATGCTCAAACTGTTATTTATTGTTGTAGAAGACTTACTTTGTATATTTTTTTTGTAGCTTCACAAGAATTGCTATTTGTTTATCTGTTCTACACTATTTAGTAGAATGTGTCTTCCATATTGCTCGACTTCTGTATTTTGCAGAAAAAGCCAAAGCTGCCAGCTATGGGTATGGAAATATTTAAATTGTTATTAAATCTTTGAGTATTATATTTATATTCCCTACATGTGGATTACTTACTGTGCAAATTATAAGTAAATAAATTAAGTGGAAGTAAAATAAAATTATAGTAAATAAAGATTTCCTAAACCTTTAATTGATGGCTATTTCGGATTGTAACGAAATTTTTTCACAAAAAAAGTTCTTAATAATGTTGAGAAAAAATATGGAGCAGTACCTTTAGTGCTGGTAGCAGCAGTAGCATTATCGAATCTATGATTTTTCTGCCAATGCTTTAATAGTTTTAAAGGACTTCTGCCTGAAAACTAGGTAAAATAAAGGTGAAAGTCTGAAGGTTTTGTAGTATCTTGATGGAACAGTACTGTCTTGCGTAGGAACTCAGTTGAGTGTTTTACCTTGATAACAGTATCAAGACAGACTAGCATCACGCTGTACACTTTACTGTATGTTGTTTTTACCTTTTCCGAGATACTCTTAGTGGATAATAATGCATCGGCCCCTTCAGATACAAAACATGATATTTTTGTTTAGCAAATTATACTTTGAGAGGCTACTGATGGGCTCACCGGAAGTAGCCCAACCTTCGTTTTGGCTTGTGTTGAAGTATATTAAATTTTGTCTTGTGTTGAAGAATGTAGTTTTTGCGTTGAGTTTTGGGCAGATTAGTGCAGGCCAGAACTCAACTGTCCTTGTATGTTCAGCTGATTTGGCACTCAGTGATTCAATTTGTATTTAGAGTTATGTGATGCATAGAGTGACTAATGAACATGGCACATACATCTAACTTCTTAGGCTAGCTCTCAGTTGGTTGAATACTGATTTTCTTTCACAAGTTCTTGCTCATGAGCCTCGTCAACATCAGTATACCGACCAAATGGCTTAGCTACTTGAATGTCATAGTTCTTGTTTTTAAACTTTCTGTACCAAACCTCTGCAGTGTTGTGATACAAAAGTACCTAAAGCTGTACACATGATTCAGCGATATTCCATAGCTGAATTTTTGCAATAAAACTGGAAGTAAATGATGGTTCTAATCTGGTAGAATGATAGTTAAATTTCAGATACGTTGTACTTAATGATAATGATATTTTTTTTTGCATACATCACAACTGAGTGTTCTAATGCAATCCCTTTTCTTTCAAATTCGAAAAATCGTCCAACAAAATATGAGCAACCATGTTTTAGCAGACGATATTAGCGGTGGAAAGGAACTTTCGTTACAACCTGATATTTTTCATTTATAGTGTACTGTCTCAAGAAAGTTTTCTGTGTTATATATCTTCGTAATACTTTTATATTATGTAGGTGCGCTTTTTAAACTCAGATCTCTGTTATATATTTTGCATTTTACAGTTTGATAACTGTTCAAAAAATTTAGGAAGATGTTTTAAGTATATAACATGCATTGCAAATTTTGAGGATATCCACAAAATATCTGAAAAGAACCCAGTTTTTTTCTGCGTTTCTTTAAAAAAAATGATATTAGAGATTTTTTACTTAGCTGTATTAAACTTATGAAAATTTTGCTTTAAGTGACTTAAGCGCTTTTGAAAATTTTTACATGTGATTGATGTTGTCCAGAAAGATCTTCAATTATTGGCCTCAAAGATTTTTTTCTTCTGATATTATGATTAAAATTAAATTTACACTTGCAGATAGTAGTATAAATTCATGTTTAAAGGCCTAAGAGAATTTTTATTTGAAAATTTGCAGCTATTTAGAAAACTACCTTCAGTTTGAATTATTTGCATAATTGGTAGAAAAAATAAAGCTGTCTATTTTTATTAAAAACTTGAAAACAAAATTATATATTTTTTAAATAAAAGAATATCATTTATGAATTGATAATAATTTTTTTTAATAATTTCTTATCTTAATGTTATCTTCATTTTATTTTGAGTTGCTTTAAAAATATAAACATTTCAACAGCTGTTTTTATATTGCAACAATTTAATTTGAGCAAGCTAACATGTTTTCCTTTTAGGCAATTTAAAAAGCAGCCAAAAGTTTTGTGACCCTGTAAACTCAACAAAGACTTGAAATACTGATCATTGTGTCAATTAATGCTTTTTTTCTTCCCCTATTAGGTTTACCATATGGAATGCTTTGTTTGTGCTTGTGAGATTGGGCTCTATTACCCTCTCAGTCCTGACTTTCTGGTATGGCTTAGCTCAACAGGGTTCCACGAGCATCATTGATCCTGCCTCTGGCAACTTCAATACACAAGTGATTCGCATCAATTGCCTCTTTGCAATCTGCCTTCTCCAAGCATGGATGATGTGGAATTTTATTAATTTCCATTTGAAGCGTATGCGAGAAAGAGCTGCCCAGATTGCATCTAGCAAGAAGAAGGCTCTAGCCAAGAAGGAAAAGAAGCTTAAAAAGGATGAATGTAAGTAATGATTATAGGACTTTATATTAACATTTTCGTTAGAAAAATTTAGCTTTGCTGATTTTCTTAATATAATATTAATGATGATATGAAGAAATGCTATTATCTACCACAAATATCTTTAACAGATTAGCCACTTTTACCTTTGTTATTTTGTGAGCTTAACACTATGATTGTGATTTGTGGTTTAGATAACTTAGTTTAAATTTAATTTAATTCTTAAATTCTGTTTTGCTGCATTTTTCTCCATTAAGGTTTCATGAACCAAAGAAACGAAGAAAAAAACAAACAAATTTTGGTTAGCTGAAAATCTTCATTTCACTAAGCAGCTATTTATTACAAGTGTACAATTTTACAATAAAAAGTTTAGTTTTTTAAATACTGTTAACTGACTACATACCTTTAACATGACTACAGAAGGGTACCTTAAATAAATCTAAACAATTTGCTTATTTAACAAATATTTTATAAAATGACCTATTGCAAGTTACTAATTTTTATTTTGCTTACTAATACTAATTTTATTTTACTTACTAATTTTAACACATAACTAACTTTTTAACCAACTAACTTTTATTATCACTTCGTATCAGATTCTTATTGTATCACAGATTATGTTTGTGGAAGGGGAGGAAAAAGACACTATCAGAAATGTAATGTTTTTTATTATTATTACTTTGAAAGTTGTTAGTATTGCATACCTGCCAACTTGTTCAGATTTATTGAAACATTTTTATTTGAATAGAGTGGTAGTAAACTTCATGATTTTACATTTTGTTATTGATTTAATGAATTCAATTTAGAATGATTTTCTCCACCACTACATACCACTTATATAAATAGAACATTTTGATTGAGCAGAGAAGTTTTCAAATGCGGGCAGAATCAGACAATTGATGATTACCTTAAAATATTTGGCTACTGCTGTAAATATTCTGGGAAGTGAGGATTTCTGGGTTTGTAGCTATGGTATTGTGGGAAGTAATTAATTCAGATAATTAAAAATAGCTGAAGAATAATTTTGTTACATTGCCCCTCTAAATTTAAATTTTGTCTCTCAGTTGCCCGTATTAAAAAAGTGAGTACTATGACTAGATTAGTAAAAGTATTGCTTAAAGATTCAAGTGTGTTTCAGAAAGATTAAAATTTTGTTAATAGCATATTGAGTTTCGACAAGAGCTGTGCTTTAGATTTATAAGTCATGGTTAAAATTGACAATGTATTTTTATTTAATTCACATATTGTAATTTTTAACAAACAGCTAAAATNAAAATGAAAAAAAAAAAAAAAAAAAAAAAATTGCATTATGTAGTTGTAGACATCTGTAAAGCTTTTGAATTATATTACAGCATCATTTAAAAAAAAATAATAATAAAATCTTGCATTTAACAAAATTTACAAGTTTTAAGCCCAAATGTAAATTTTGACTAATTAGATCTTTTAAATATTAAATTTAAATTTATTTATTTTTGAGTTAATTATATAATTATGATTAACAAAATATTGATAAGAAATATTAAGATAAGATCTGTACCTATTTTTAGACATAAATATAATTTTCTACTTGTTCAATTTATACAAAAAAAATTTGTCATATTTGCAGAAAAATGAACAGCACAGAAAAGTCATACACATTGCATTGCAAAAAAACTTCTTTATTATGCAGAACTATGAAAGAAAAGGAAATGATAAATCAAGCAAAAAAATGAAGAATATTGTGAATTGGCAAAGCATGTGAAAAAATTAAAGCAACAAAAATTTAAAAGTTTGAATCATCAAAAACTACTACAAAATCTTCTGTCGAAAGTGAAGCTACTGGTTAAGATACCTATGAAAATATAGAAAATGTGATAAGAATTAAGTTATTTAAGTATATGATATGCATATGAGAAAAAAAATGTTAAAATGCATGTTTGTATTAAAAATCTTTAATTTACTATTCAAATGCAAATTATTTCTTCTATAAAAACAAATTTGTTAAGGATGCTATATTGAAGGGAGAAAATATATCCTATCCATATGTACACATAAGGTTTTGTGAATGTGCTTCTTAACACTAGTAGCAAATTCAAATCGTGGTATCATTATATTGTTTGAATTATTAAAGGGACAATTTGGGTAGAATTGCAGTTATTATTTTCTTTTGATCAGACAAGATTTATATAAGATTTTTTTTCTTTTTTTTTTAAATTTACAAATTATAAGTATTGTTATAAGTTAAAGAAATTAAACTGTACGAAAAGCATCCCAGATGATACAAATCTAAGCAACTTCATTTGAAAGGTCAACATCATTCTTTCCCAAAACCGTTCTTCCATTTTACGATAATGTGTATGTTTGACCAATTCAGCCTGATATATTTTGAGAAAACCAAGGGGGGTAAAAAAAAAATTTAAAAAAAAGTCTGTACTTGTTAATATAACTGTACTTGAATGAACTAATATAATAGTTGTATATTAATATCCTAATGGAAAGGTTTTAATTATAAATATTTGCTTTAATGTGTTTTTCAATTGTTCACATCTAAAAGAGAAAAAAATTTGCTTATTTTTCTTTTGAATAAATCTCTTAATTATGTTGTAGTAATTGTTACAAAATACAAATATTACACCAATAATAGATGTAATTAACCATCTATAGTTTTGTATTAACCCTAGATATACTAAGATCACTGTTACCCTGTAATACTAATTGATTTAATCATAGCCTATGAATTAAACATTTTTATTTAGTTAGTATTAAAATGTTTTAGATAACCATTTTTTGTTTGTAAAATTTCTTTGGGGTGCATTATTTATAAGTTTTGATTTGTGTTTTTCCATGGTCAGGCTAAGTTTATAATATGTGGTTTTACTATTTTTAGGATTCTTAAAAAAATGCACACACAAAGTGTTCACATTTAAATCTACATAATAAGTAAAAACCTTGCTAATATAATCTATACAATTTCATAAAGCTGCAATATTATGAGAGAGGGAGGGGAAGCTAAAAAAGTAAAAATTGTTCACAACTTGCTTGAAAAAAAATGAGAGTAAAAAATTGTTCTTAAAGGCTATTCTAAAAAGATGTCTATTTGTTACTTTATTATTTTTTAAGTCTTATTAATTATTTTTACATAAACTTAAAATTAAACTTTTTATTAATGAAAGCATATTAATAATGCATATGTCTTTTTTAATGAATTTTTTGGTAATCAAATTTAATTGTTAGATTGATTAGATTTTTTAGATATTCATTGTTGAATGATGTATACAAATGCACAGGTTTTCTATTTAAATTATAGTTTTTATGACCATTAGTACTTCATAATTAGTTATTTAATTGTACTTAGTAATAAAAAAAAAAGTGGTTTGATCGGTGATTGCTTAAACCAATAAAATCTTAACATTAGTAGGGTTTTATAATACCTGTGAAAAAAAAGTTATTGCCTTAAAACTTTATTGAATACTTCCTTGAATAATAATTTTGATGATGGACAATTGTATGAATATGATGTATTTTAAATATAATTATTGCTATGGTGCATAAGAAATAATAAAAAATAAACCAATTTAACCTCTTTCATATTAAATATTTATTATCAAAATCTCTGCTTTACAATTTTAGTAGAAGTTCATCTCTTTTCATTAGAATGTAAATTCAACTCTTTTTATTACTTGATTAATAAATATTTCTTAAATTGTTTCTTAGTGATAATCTGTTATCTAATTACAAAAATTGTTAAAGAAAGACACATTTACATTAAATGTATTTGTTAACGATAGAAAAGAAATATTGATGACTATTTACGAGCAAAAATGAAATGGGATATGAGTAATAATAATTTCTGCTTCTTAGAGTAAGACAACCTGGTAGTAAGATCATTTTTTCTTTAATGCTGAACGTTATTAACATAGTTACACTACATCCAAATCAGAAACTTCCGTAATGTCGTAACTTGACTTTATTTCTGTTTGACTTTTACTTTGAAGTTAGTATAATTCTACTTTTTAATATTGCCATCTACATTCTTTTTCTTCAGTTCTAATATTACTCTATATTCTAATATTCTCCTGCACTAATATTAGTAAAAATGCAGCAAATTAAAAGTTCCTTGTAATATATTACAAGCCTTTGTAAAAAATATGAAAGTATTTTTTTTACTTTGCAATTGTACTAAATTTGATTATTAAGGAGCTGGTACGAAATTTTCACTAACAATTTAAGCACCATAATTATACACAAAAAAGTACTTTTTCCCCCATTACATCTGTTCTAATGCACACACAACAGTTTTCACTTAAGACTTTCTAAGTACTTGCTTACAAAAATTTTACCATAGCAATAATATTTCCACTGGAAAGCTCAATAATAGATGTTTGTAGTTTTGGTTTCTAATGGTGAGCATACAATTATAGAGTATCAGTTTTGGTGATGGTGAGTGTATGTTTAACAAACAGTTGTTATATAATTAACAAACAATTGTTGGATTAAGTAATTCAAACTAAACAATATTCCATCCTTGGGAAATTTAATGTATTGTAGATCTATAAAATTATTCACAGTTCAAATATTTAATTATGAAAATTTATGTAGAGACCACATTTACTTAGGCATTTCGAGGACTATTAAGACAATAATTTTTAATAGCTGTAATCTTTAACCCCTGAGAGCTAGTTTCAGGTTTTTCTGAACTTTGATTTGTAAGCATTTCTGCATCAATGGTATCATATAATTTCATTGGTTTCTATAAGTTTTAAGAGCATTATTACTTCTGAATTAATGTATTTTTAAGAAAAGTTGTATGATGATATTTATTCATGTATTTTGTTTGAGATCATACTAAATTGTTTTCTAAAGAAAAGCTACTTGAAGTGAAATAATCATTTTAGTCTGTGCTGCTAAATTTTATCAGATTGGCAATTTCTCCTTCATGTTCTAAAGTTTTACTTCTTTTTAGAAAAGTGTGGGGCAGTTGAAAATGGTTACTTACTTAGTCTGTATTGTTCAATTTTGTCAAATATGCATTTTGGCCTTCATGTACTTAAATTTCCCTTTTTTTAAAAAAAGAAAGTGTGGGATAGGGGAAAATGGTTACTATCTTTGGCATAACCTTTTTATAAGTTGTTCTTTTTATCATTAATATTTGAAAGGCTTGGGTAATATATTTGATATGCAAAAAATTTTCTGAAGGTGGCATTTTACATCTAATTGTTCCTTGGTATTGATTACTATTAGGTCCTTTTATAAGTTTAAAGAATATTCCTGAAAAGCAGTTGCCAAATGGTGGTTTATGAAAAAATTGTTAACACACCAGGATTTTTGCTTGTGTAGCATCATTTGACTTTTCGTTCTAATTCTAGATTGTCTCCTTAAATAAAAGAATTTATTGAAAATATACAATGTGTTCGGTTTAGAACTTCCTTCAGGAATAATTTTTCATTTAAAAAATTGCCAAAACCTGTGTTAATTTTGTTTTTTCACAAATTGAGTACTAATATCTACCAATAATTTGTTTTTCTATTGCTGTAATAGTGTTCATTTTAATATTGAATGAATATTGTAAACTCATTCTTTTTTGTTTAGTGAAGAAGGCATCAGAAGATGATGTGAATGAGTTGCCTGAAGTGGATCAAAATGCTAAGAAGGATTTGAGACAAAGGGCTACAGTTGCTGCTAGTCCTAAATCTAAAAGGCACTAATGAATATACTTACAAAATTTCATCTGTACTATTGTGGGGGGACTTTTTTTATTTTAAACAACTTTCTGTTACAGAAAGAATTTTGTATGTTATGTTTCTTTTCAGAGTTTACAATAAAGTTATTTTTTTTCTAATATTCTTTCAATATATTTTCCAGCTTGTTGTGGCTAATTACTCCAAATCAAATCTTTATTGCAGGTAAACTTCGCACAAAATTCTTCTAAAGTAAATTCTAATTGTGCTTTATTGCATCGTAGCTGTGTTTTAAACATGCACTGAAAGTACACTTTCAGAACATTTTGCATACCCTGAACTGAGTGGTTTGCATGCATGGTAACAGTGATGTCTTCCAAAATGAGCACCCCTCCTCCGAAAAGTGCATGAAGCAACCAAATACATTTTTGTAGCGAAAAATCAAAATTTGTAATTTTGCCGACTTTATTATTTCTGTATTCAAAGAAAGAAGAAATTATATTGCTTTTTATAATTTTAGTATCAGCAACAGTAATCATTTATTGAGATTAGAGTGAAATAATTCTAACATCCGTTAAAATTATTTTATAAAATGCCGCTTTTTAGTGAATCTTTTCAGTGTTTTTATTCTCATTATGCTTTTGCTCACAAAAATATAATATTTGACAATACAAATAAAAAATAAAAAAAAATCTTAAGTTTACTGATTAAAAATTGCATGGTATAGATAAAATATGGTATGGATTTTCATTGAATTTTACCTAATGTTCCTGTAATAATCAGAAAATTTTTGAGTGATAACACTAACTTGTGTAATATTCTTAAAAATATATGTTTTTGTTTCGAGTCTGATAAAATATACTTGCTACTTTTAATTTTGTGTTCCCTTAATGTGTCTGTGTGACCCCAGGTAGAAAAGGTACAACTCTCAAGACTTGTTGTATCGCATTAAATTATTGACAGTTATGAATGTTTAGAAGTTAATGTGATGCATGTAAGTTGCTAATAATTAAAGTTGTCTTCCTCTGTTTTCAAAAGTAGCCATAGTAATCTTGTTAATTATTATTAATAATAATCTATAGCCTTATTACTTATAGGCATGTTAATTTGGAAAAAATATTATTGTTCTCTTCCTAGAGTTGGCTTTTTGCCCAGAATTTCTTAAAGAGATGATTAAAGAATAGGTATATAAAAAATAAATTTTGAAAAGTCGTGAGCTTCGATTGTGAATGTTCTCATTCTATCATTCATTTAATTTCTCTAAGTAAAATGTATAGTACAATATAATTCCTTCTGTTGTGTTCTTATTCTCAACATTCTACCGACTAACTGAATAGAACTTTTTGCTAATTAAATTTTTCGAAAAATTTTGAAAAGATACTGTTTGGTAAATTTTTCAAGTGAATAATTAAATAATTCTTGGGTGTTCAAAGTAAATAGTATATTTCTCATAGCTTATTATTTTTAAACAGAGTTAAAAAAGGGAAATGTTTTTATTTTTAGAAAAGCATCCTACAATTTTTTTTATTTCTTATTGTTAATAGTGACAATATTCGACTCTAAATTATAAGCCGATACTCACTGTAGATTTTTCAGAATAGCATCCTAGGCAATAAAATAAATTATTCATACATAAAAGAATAGGACATGTGAGCTGTTCATATCCATAATAAGTTAAATAAATTTTTGAAAAGGAGCTTGTTAATGCAAGAGGTGCAGCTTATTTCGTTTTATTTACTAACATCAGGATTTAAATTAGATAATGATGCTTCGAATAGTATGCCAGATATGTAAACACTCAGATATTGATAAGAATTGGATTAGCCAAGTAAGCTTTCTTTTTCTTAGTCTTAAACAGCGGCGTTTGTTTGTCATAGTTTCAAAGCCACACTCATTGATGAACCGTAGTGTTAAATACATGCTTTTTTCACATTGCAGCATATTTTAAATTATATGCAGTAAGCTTTAATCATTGGGCAGTACTTTTTGTGGTAAACCACTTTGGTTTACATGCTTTCTTTCAGATCAATTCGTTTCCTTTAATTCTATTGTGCTCCTCAGGGGGTTTACTTCAAGGTAAACACGGGTCTCACAACCCCGAGGTGCCCCAGTGATCATTTTTTTCTTCTCTTCATCAGACTTTTATTTAAAGAACTGATGGATCAACTTACCAAAATTATGTATACTATTTACGTTTAGAGCATCATTTCTAAGTCTGGTTTTTGCCAGTGCCATTAACTTTTAATTTCAACTCAAACAGATTTGTAAAAGCGCAAGAAAAGAACGATAATGTTTTGATACAGAGCAAACTTATGAATAGCAGACCTATGTGCCATAAAGGCAAACTAGACATGTCTATCCCATTCAGTTTGTGTTTCATATACAAGGTGACAAAGAGAATTAAGGTACCGTTTAATTTCTCAACCATGCCGTCTGATTGAGGATGATAGGGGGTAGTGGAGTGTTTAATTATGCCAAGTTTCTTGTAGACGGATGATATGTAAATAAATAACCGGGATTTAATAGGGCATATGGCGTAATTTTTTAAATTCACAATTTAAGAAAGATTAGTTTCACAACATAATAGGCAATGATACAAACTACAACAAATAGGCAATGATACAAGCAAATAGGTTACACAATGATTCACTAATAAATCACAATAAACAACCACTAAAAGTGGGTTTGCGGCAACGACAAAATTAAAACCATTGTTCTATACTGGAGGCGTCACTACTTTCAAAAAATGAATCAAGGGAAGGTATCACTTACCTTGTTGTGTTGTTCTGAATGATTAGAAGCAGTAAGACCAACCTTACTCTTTTGTTTTCGGGCTTGGCAATATATTTAACAATAAATATCTATAATGATCATCGATTTGAACTATAAAACATTTATTGGATTGATTAACAAAACATGATGTATTTACATTTATGAAATAAGATAGATAATAGCTAATGAAAAGTTTTTAGTGAGATAGTTAGGCAAGGCGTTTTCCTCGTTTTTTCCCTACAACTACTGTTTTTTTGAAACTCTCTCGTCCTCTCCGTGTTCTGCCGCTAGGGGGCTCACGCTGCAACAACCATAATAAATAAACCATAGAAAAGTAAAATCATGCAAGGGGATAAAACACCAGTATAAGGCAACCAAGTATAAAAGATGAATTTAAAAAAGAGAGAGAAAAAAAAAGAATTAACAGGTGTTGATATAGATAAATCTAAGAACAATAAAATCAAGTAAATTGTAAAATCTACACAAGTTAACGTCAATTAAAGAATTAGTTAAGGATAAGAGAAGCCAAAATAAGAAAAAGGGATGCTAAGAACAATTGGTTAAAATTCAAAGTTAAAACAATCACAGCATTAAAACAAAACCCGAGTAGACAATTGAAATTCAGCAGGCTAAAAGGTGACCTGAATAAAATGAGATGTGCCAGCCACATCAATTGCTGTTTTTTTTAGACGCTCTTTCCTATTAAGAAAAAAATTTACTACGAAGTCTTCAACAGAGAAAAAATTGAACCACTGCACCATTATTTTTAACATAAATTACTTTTAAATAACATTTAAGGTTAACAAGCATTAGTACATTTTAAATTGAGTATGATTCTTCAAACTTTGGAGTCTGCTAGTGATATTGTTATAAAAACACTAATGTAGTTTCAAATTTTGTGAAACTATCAAAATGAATAGTTTTTTATTCTTTGGAGATTTAATGTGGAAAGAAAACGAAAAAAAAAAGTTACTTTGAAAAATATTTAAATACTATTTGAAGAATATTATTTAGATCATAGTGCCTACGAACATACTTTAAATAACTTACATTTCTAGATAATTTCAAAGTCACTCGGTATCGGTACATACAACTATTCTGTAAAAATTAATATAAAAATGCAAGGTACTTACCACAGGCTTTGCTTGAAACTCTCTAGCACTGTCGTCACCGACACCTTGTATTGTTGTCTGACACAACAGAGCAATTACTCTTAATTCAAGATCATTTAAGAACTCCTCATTGGGAGGACCTCCTCCTGTGCAGTTATTGTACTGCTGAATCATAGCAGCTTTTGTTTTTGTGAAAGATTTTTCCATCTTTTTTTATTTCCTCCCCGGAACGAATGTAACCACTGGTACTCACGCTGTTTAGAGCACCAGCGATCTCATCCCACGCGTTTTTAATGTCCTTTGTTGTTTTGTAGCAGCGGCCTAATTGCCCCGAAATCAATTCACGTTTTCCTTCTAATTCTTCAACAATCGAAACAATCTCTTGAGAAAAATTCGGTGCTCGTCGTTTTTGGGAGCTCATTTTCAATACTTCAAAATAACCTTAACAGCAGAAACACGTTTTGAGATGTCGAACTTAAGACTGTTTCAGTTGATTCCCGGCCTAAGTGGTTAAGTGTGTGGAGCAGGCAGGTTTTGATGATTGTTTTGATTTTATGCCTGCAGGCCAACTCTGCGTAACGCTGATGTTGGTTTTTACTTTTAAATTGATCTCCACGGAGTGTCTGGAAGTGGGCTCAGTCAAATACGAGGTGGTCTATTGTCTGCTCAATTTGGCAATAATTTCAGTTAGGAGTTTTGTTAAATAATTTGTTTTGGTGTACCCCAAACACCCCGTGGCCAGTTAAAAATTGAATTAGATAAAAGTCAACCTGCAGGCGTTTTATTGAAGGGTCCTTGAAAAATTTAAACATCTGCCGGCCTCTGTCAGAACTCTGCCACTCTAATTTCCACTGTTTCATATTATGAGCTTTTAAGAAGGTTTTGATCTGGGCGGTTGTACTCGGGACTTCAATATTGATCTGACCGATGCTGATGGCCTGTTTGGCTGCCTGATCCGCTCCTCATTGCCTGTAATCCCACAATGCGCTTTTACCCAATAGCATTTACTGTTTTGTCTCCACAGTGATTTCGTGTTTTCGATGATGGCAAGTTTAGGAGTTGGGTCGCCTAGGACCTGGATCTGCAAGCCATAAGAGAGCATGTTTAATGGTCGTCAGCTCGGCCATAAAAACACTACAATTGATATAGAAGCAGACAAGAAATTTGTGCCACGATCTGAAATAAATGTTTAGGGACGCCATGACGAGTAATAAATTGCCAGACATAACGAGCAAATATTTATTTCCAGAATAAGTAAGAAGAAGTGAACCAACAGCGTCAATAGCAACATACTCAATTGGTTTCGTAGCAATAGGCATACGTTGCAAAGGTGCTTTTCTTTAACTTTTTCTTTAAATGAGCCTTGCGCTCGTTACAAGAAGTACAGGATTTTACATAATTACTAGTTTGAACATACATTTTAGGCCAAAAATATCTACTTTGAATACGTTTTAAAGTTTTGCAAAAACATTGATGAGTCACGGTTCGTGAGTCGTGACAAAATGCCAAAATTTTAGGTATAACAGAATTTAGAATAACTAAGCGATCAATACAATTTGAAGGACTATTTTTAGCTGAGCAATAAAGCACCTCATCTTTTATAAAAAAAAATTCAATTTATGTTGAGACATTAACATTAGCTTCAATTTCAGAAAAAATCTTTTGGCAAAAGAGGTCATTTCTTTGATCAGTTTTTAATCTTAGATAATAAGGTAGGTTAAATTGAAGTTATATTTACGTTATTTATTTGCTCCACACCTCTAGATATGTAATCAGCAGTGATATTTAATTTCCCGGGCTTATGTATTATTTGATGATCATATTGCTATAAGGTCATAGCTCAACGAGCGATATGGGATGTAGGATCTCTGAGTTTAAGGGTATGTGAAAGACTGGCTTGATCACAAAAAATTTTAAATCTTTTGCCTAAGAGATATTGCTTGAAATATGAAACACCGTAAACTACACCTAGTAATTCCTTTTCTACCGTTGAGTAAATTTATCTCGGCATCCCATTAGCTTTCGATTGGCGTAAGCGACAGGATGTAGAAATTCGTCTTTATCATACTGACATCACCTAAAGCGGACTTCGAAGCATCAGTGCTTAGCACAAACTCTTTCTCAAAATAAGGTAGAAAAAGGCAGGGATAAGTTTTAAGACTATTTTTTTAGTTCTTTAAAGGAAACTAACGCACTCTCATCTTTTGTTAACCGCGTAAGTGGAAGTGCTTTCTCCGCAAAATTTTATAGGAATCTCCTATAAAAACCAATAACACCGAGAAAAGATTTTACTTCAGTTTTGGTAATGGGAACTTTGAAATTATCTATAGCCGAAACATTTGAGTCATCGGGGAATACTTTCCTATCGCTAACTTGAATACCCAAATATCGAATTTTAGACATAAGAAATTTACATTTAGAATGCTTTACTTTTAGATTATGTTCTCGGAGTCTGTCAAAAACTAACTTAAGTTTCTCTGAATGATCATGTACGTTATTTTTTGATGCCATACATATAAAACAATTTGCATTAAACGCTGAAAAGAGTTCGGAGAATTTTTAAGACCGAAAGGTACACGGTTCCACTGGTAAAGGCCACTGTCAGTAGCAAAAGCTGTTTTATACGTGTCTCCTGGGTCAATTTTCATTGGGTAGAATTCAATACAAAGGTCAAGCGTTGAAAAAAGATAAGATCCAGTCAAATTGTCAACCATTTCTGTTATATTTGAAATATGAAAAGAACCGGGAAGAGTTTTTATCTGTACATAACCTAAAACTACTATCTTTCTTTTTAACTAAAATAACTGGGGCAGCATAAGGAGAGGTACTTTCTTATATGATATTATTCTCTAAAAGTTCGTTTATTTGTCTATTTAATTCCTGTTTTAAATGATGGGGTGTTCTGTAATGTTTTTGTCTAACGGGTACCTCGTCGGTTTGCTCTACTTTATGCAAGAGAGAATCGCAGCCAGTTAAGTCTTTAAATTTAGTCGCAAAAAAATTTTGAGCGTTTCTTTATCTTCATTGCCTAAATGATTAATGTCAATTTAGCCTTGGCTAAATTCAAATTCTTCAATACTTTGTCCTATAGAATTACAGTTAACGGTAGGTATTTTTTCAATGCATTCCAGAAAACCTAATTTTGAATTCTTATTTATATGATACGGTTCATTGTTTATATTCATTACAGTAATAGGATATAAATTGTCTTTAGAAATAACGTTAACTACTCTACTAATTAAAAGTCTTTTGGACAAAAAATTAGGATTTGATTGAATTAATATCTCATCAGAATGACATTGAATATTGTTTCGAATGCGTACATGAATAATAGACTGAGAGTTTGGGGGTATAACATATTTAGTTTTAGAATATACCGTATTTTCTCCAATACAAACATTACAAGAATTAATCTGATTACAAAATTATTATGAATACGAATTATAATTTATGATTATTATGAATACGAATGACAATCATTCTATATTGATGGGTTTTTCCACCCATAACTTTCTTAAATAATATAAATGAGTTTAAAACACTTAAATCTTGTAGATGTAAAAATAGTTTTTTTTGTCCATTTAACAGTTTTACGGCCGAACAAATATGAAGTAGCCATTCGATTACTCAAATCCACAAAACCCATATGCTCCGTTTTATACTGCGACAATTTTTGGCTTTTTAATGCTATCTTGCTCCAGGGCTGCGAGTATACTGCTACCATGCCTTCCTTACAATAAAGAGTCTGACTTTCTACAGATTTTGATGTTTTATTTTGAACAAATTTAGGAAATTTCTCCCTATTTGCCCGGACAGTCCCACAACAATTTACTGCATAGTCTTTAGCATACCTGAAAATAAATTAGAAGAAGAAAAAAAGTTGTCCATATAAAGCTTGTAACATTTTCCCTTAACAGATTTCGTTAAATTGTTCACAGCATTATAAGATGCAGGTAAAGATGGAGTTCCTGTCTCTCCTCAAATAAACTTTAATATATTTTATGTAAAACCTTCTTTTTCAGCAATTTCGTAATCTTTATCCATCACTGTTTTCGTTTTTTAGGCATATATTGCTTGAATATTACTCTCCCTTTAAATTTAACAATAACCTCATCTATTGACAATTCTGTTGGAGAGAAATACTTTTGAATGAATCATTGATTAGGTCAAGCACGTCACGCCTTTTCCAGAGTCTGGCATGATTCTCATAATTTTTCGGTTTAGAAGAACTCGTAATATTTGAAGCAATCTGTCCCTAGGTGTTGATTTCCCAAATATTGGTTTGGTAATTGGCTTGGCCAATAATCCTTTAAACAGTGCTTTTCAATATGGCCCATGAGCATAATTAAGGCAAAAAATATTCTCAACTCGTCTGCATTTGTTTCGTACCATTTAGATGAATGCGACCTTTTATCCTTCTTTAGTTGTAAGTTTAACTGTTTATTATAATAACGGTTTATCACCGTTGAAATTAAATGAAGTAGCTCTTTAGAAATAAATAAATCAAAAAACTCAACTTCATTCTGAAAGTGCATAAGTGAGGAGGCAACACCTGAATGTCCAGTAAAATTTATCTTTGTCGAACTGCCCAAGTTTTGAATTTCACTCCATGTGAAAGTTTGTTCTACTTCATCGTTTTTAATAACATTAATTTCTTTTCCAAAAATCGTTTTCGCAGTTATGTCATCCTCGTATAAAGTGACCACATTTTTATTGAGACAAAGCGGGACAAATGGGATGAAATGAGAATTACAATTTAGTCAAACTTTCAACACGCACAATATATATATAAAAATATGAATAAATGCTTGCAAAAATATATTTACAACATCAACTGGAAGTAAGTCAGATGCTGAACAGTATAGGTATAGAATGCGCGCTGCACAATCTACTCCAATATTTTTTTGCTTCAAATGTTCGTTAAGTTTCGTAAAAACGTTATTGATGACTCTTCTCGCTTTTCCACCAAAATTTACGTTAGTGTTATCAGCACAATGGGCAATAATTTTATTGTTTAAATTATTCTTTTTTAAAATAGTACTTGTGAAATCAAAAATTATTTGTGAAGTTTCATCATCAGGCAATGAAACAAAATCTAATATTCTAATTTTAATTCTTGTTTCTGGATCAAAAAATCTAACATCTGTGGGAAATAATTTTAAATCTTTGTGGCTGGAAACATCAGAATATATGGGATATAAATGCGCATTTTTCTAATTCTTTCTGCAATTGTGAAAACGAATATGGTGAAAAAAAATTACAAATAATTGCTTCGGTTTTTGTCCTTGCACATGCATATTTTTTTGTCGTATAATGTTTTGATCACTTGCGACGTACAATCCATTGATCTGAAACTTTGATTGTGGTTTATGGTGCGGAAAGCAAATAGCCCTTCCGCTAATGCTAGCTGTTTTTCTGTGTTGCTAAAGCTAGCACTGCGAAAAAACTGTTCCATTTTAGATGAGAAAACGGCATTATTAAAAAATCTTTTGTGCCTCTTTGTCGCTAGATGTTTAATAATATCGTTTTTTCCACCATGTGAGATCGAAAATTCAGCATTGCATTTATCACACCGTACCACATATAGTCTATTTTGGTACTTTTAATAAATGGAAATTCTCTGCTTAGCTCTTCATTAAATTTGCATCCTCTTTTTTTACTAAATACTAGAAATATATAAAACAATTATTACAAAGGCTAAAAAAGAGTATTAAATTTTACCTTATTGGCCGTTACTTTGTGGCGACTATTGCTCAACCTTTGTCAATCAAATAATGAGTCAAACCGAACGTCAAATTGAAAACCACAAACCGCACTGTCTAACGGCAGTCCGCACTTATCTGAATTAAGACGAGACGTAAAGACAATGATCGCACACCACCGAGTAAATCTAACTTGGTACATTGCCTATCTAATTTAGTTTACTCTGCACGCATTTTATGTGTTTTTTTTATGTATTTTTTATTTCTTTATATTCACCATAATGCTTAATAAATAATAGGAATATATTTTTACGGTACATTTAAAATAAGAAATGCAGATATTTTCTAAAAAGCGGGACATTTTTAAAAATCGGCGGGACGCGGGACAGTCCACCAAAAAGCGGGACTGTCCCGCCAAAATCGGGACGTGTGGTCACTTTATCCTCGTAGTAAGATAAAAAAAAAATAAGGTATCTGCAAGCTCAAAATATTTCTTGATAACAGAATGATTTTATTACATGACAAAAACATTTGACTAAATATCTCTGTTATTAATGTCAGAGATAAATATCTCTGTTATATTATTCCTGACTAAATATCTCTATATATACATTAGAAGATTAATATAAATACGAAATTAAGGATAAATAGTTTCTAAAAATGAAATTAAAGTCATATCAAGTATCCATAAAAGTAAGGGAGGGGGAACTTTTGCTATTAGTTTGTCAACAGGTTTTGATACTATCCACTTTTTAACCAATCTACACTTTTTCCAAAGCATTTTGCCATTGCCTCTGAGATAATACTCCCACATTTAGTTGGCCCTGACCCTTTTACAGAAATCCTCTGTTCGTGATGTGCTGTTTCATCACTTATAGGCCTTTTTATATTATTTCTGAGCTCATGTCAAAGATTCACTCACAGATTCTATTGATAAAGCAACTGAAGCTACGCACATGGAATGTAAAATCAACTCCACGTTCTTATAGAGCGATTCTCTGCTGCACAGAAATTTCTTAATATTTTCTATGCTACAAAGTTTTCTAAACTCTTCTTCATACATATCGTTTGGTAAAAGTAATTTTGCAAGAAAGATCCTATATTGAGAGTCAAGCACATTGGAAAGAATATCTTAAAACTCATAAACAAGTTTTTTTGAAGGAACTATATTTGGGCATGTGACCTGCAGCAGTTAGGGGAATACCTTTTAATTTTGTTGCCAATAATTTTAGATTTGTAAAATTTTTTATATGATTTATTAAGATGACATCATCTGATGAGAAGACATTGTTGTTAAAGTTTTCAGCTATTAATGATGAAAAATTTTCCAGTTCTTTTTCAATTGTGGCTTTAACACTTTCTTTGTCTAACCTTGGTCTTTTGCTTGTCTTCGAATAAGATGAAATAAAAATCAGTAAAAAATAATAAAGAAATAAAATAAAAAACTTTCTTCTTATTTTGTTTCACTTTAGATAAAAAAATTTTTAATAAAAATTAAACTTTTTAAAACTTTAAGATTAATAATGTAAAATTTAATTTAGAACCAAATTGTAGATAAGTGAAATTAAACACTAATGGTTATTAACTGCACTGGTTTTAAATAGTAGTTTTAGAAAAATAAACATATATATTAGTATTAAAGATATAGAAATTATGTACAAAAATATTTTTAAAAAACTTGTTAATCTATAAGCAAGAATTCATGAAGAAAGAAAGCAATATCAATTTATGAAATTCATGAAAAATATTTTAAATTATATTTAAAGAAATTAAAAGTTAAAAGCAATAAACGAATTTAAAATAATTTAGAAATATTATAATTTTAAGGTTTTATATTATAAAGAAGTTGTACCTCTTTGAGGAGTGGAGGATGAAAATTAGTTAAGGCCACACGTAAAAATTTAGAACTATGAGGAAAAAGAGATTTTGGTAACAATTTTAAAAACTTGAATGCGTTTTATAGCTCTTTGAACATGAATTCTTGCCCGAGCGATTTTCTTAGTGCTAGTGATTTGGATGGGGGTGAATGTTCACAGCAACCCCATCAGGCAAGACATCAGAAATCAGGAAGCCTTTATCTGCGACAAGATCCCCAGGCTGAAAGGCATTATTTACATTACAATTTTTAGAAAGCTCTTTATCGGAAGTAGATCCCGGATACATCTCAATAGTGTAAGTAATAACACCATTTGGAGCTACTCCAATTAGAGCCTTCATTGTATGCCGATGTTTATAAGAGCTGTAAAACAGCCGCTGATGAGACATTTTTTTTTGGGTCTTTGAACACAAAATCAGTGTAGTCAATAACCATCCTGCAATTCCTAAAATTCATAAAGCATGAGGGCAAGTGCAACTCATTTTTAACTGGTGTTGGTACAATTGCCATTAGACAATTGTACAACACCTCATGCAGACAGTAAAGCCAAGTTAAAAAAACATTAGTTATAGTACCTTCACTTACTTGGAATCGAACACCAAGATCAATGTGTGTGTGATTCAACTTTAATTTCATTAAAGTCACCGACAATTGATCTTTTCGATCCAAGCAAGTTGCATTCCATTCTTCATAATACGTGTCTAGCACCTTATCACAATTCGAAAATATAATATTGAAAATTTCCTTATTAGGTAACCTTGTATAATGCATGATATGATCATTATTATTTTCTATACTAAAAAACCCGAATGGCTGCTTCTTCAAAAATTCCTGCTGTGACAAAGCGTTTTTCAATCTTAAATTCTCCTTCAGTTTGAGGTTCTCCTCTTTCAAATTGGCGATTTCTTGAGTAAGTGTCTGAATATCAGCAGCAGCAAGAGACTGGGGCACAGTGGAGGTTAGTGAACAGTCAGAAACTAAAGGAGTTGCTGATATGTTTCTAAAATAAAAACATATAAATGTATTGTAATCATATTTCATTAAAAAAAAAGCATGTCATATATTCAGTAATATATAATAATATAATAAATATATAATGCAAAGCATAGTTTTAATTCAGGTAAAGATCAAATCAATTGTCAAGAAAGTTGAAGGTTATATGAACAAAGCAAAAGAAAAAACTGTTTTGGAATAACAAACTGGCTTAATGTTATTCCCTTATATTTAATGTAAGTCAATTTCATATTCAAAACCACTTTGACCATAGGTGTAAATTAAGTTCTCCATCGAGTAGCGGAGTAGTTACTACAATTTCAAAGCAGTTTGTAGTCACTACATTAAGAAAAAGTAGTCAAAAACTACTTTAGTAATAGTGTAATAAATAGTTAAATAATGTAGTTTTTACACATACTTTGAACAGATATACCTTGAACGAAAGTCATAATAAGAACATGCTAATTTTTTTTTTCATCATTGTAAGAAATTATACGAGACATTTATGTAGATAATACTTTTAAATGCGGAAGACATATCAGATATACTGAGGAGGAGAAACATAATATATATACCATTTAGACATAACTGGTAGAATCCAATATTGAAATACCTTTGTTTTTCAAGCTTTTTCAGGAGATTGAAAATTTTATCCTTATTGTGCTCAAAAAGCGTTGGCCCATTTTCTTTTAATCCATCTTTGAAATGGCACTGGCATATCACATGATTTTTCGAAATTTGAATATCATCTCTCCTATGAAGCGAATTAAAATTCTTTACCATTATGCAATTAAAGAGACAAAAAATTTTGAAGTTATATTAAGTTGTAATTAATTTACCTTATATTCCTAATCCATATTTATTGCACCTTTGGATTAGCAGGTATTCGAAAAAAGCGACAGGTGTCTCTCTAGTTATAATGTTTACAACCAGGGGCAATACTTAACCATTTTCAATCCTTTATCATCAATAAATTACAAACATATGTTACATTCAACAAAAATTTAAAATCCATAATCATGAGTAATGTTTAACAAATTTACACAGATACATAATATCATCTGAATTAAATTCATTAGTCTACATACTTGAGACAAGTAAAGAAGCGAGCCTACTAACTCTCTATATTCTCCTATGAAAGGAGAACTATCAATAAAATATGCCGAAGTCGATTTCGGCTGTATGGGTAATGCAGAATGTTTGCTATCTGAAATTTCATATTTANATCATCAATAAATTACAAACATATGTTACATTCAACAAAAATTTAAAATCCATAATCATGAGTAATGTTTAACAAATTTACACAGATACATAATATCATCTGAATTAAATTCATTAAGTAATCTTAAAATATTAGTTTCTAGATCCATGCTTAAATAATCAGTATTTACATTAATATTTATTCCTAGAAATTAGCCAGTCGAACTTTGACAATTTAGTAAGCGTTTATTGGCGGTAGTACTTCTTTTAAAATGGGACACAATCTTTTTACATTTATCCTGCTATTCTTTTATAATCTCTAACGAGTCCTGAACAATCAGGTTTAGGGTGTGGGCATAGCACCTAATACTTTCTTGAGACATTTTTTAACCGCTAGTTTCATACTTGTACCAAAGAAATTATTTATAAAGATAAAATCTTATGTGTACCAATAGTACATTAATTATAAATTGTACCAGATATGTACCAATTTTAATTATCTTAAAATTAAAGGTGATGTTACAATTAAAATATATTATATACAGAGAATGGGGTTGTAGAATTTGATAGAGGTATTCAGTCGATAAAGTTTAAGACAATCAAAGAAAAAATGAGAGATTAATTAACTAATAAATTTTGATAATAAATTTGGATCATCATTAATTGATGGAAAGAAAAGGCCAAAAGTGATCGAAAATAGTGGAAGGACATATTGCTTAAGTGCCACGTGAATTAACCCAACAGCAAGGGCTCGTGGTCAAGATAAAGTTAGAGGACGACTGAATAACATCTATAAAATTTTACGTTTGTACAAATAAACGCTGGTCAAAAAAAGAAAATATGAGAATGTTACTCACCACATATTATTTACATCATGGAGACAGGTCTAACATCGGACATTTTGAAGTGATGAAAACCAAAAGAAAATACAACACAAAACTCGCTCACAAGTTCTTTTTTTAATTGTTCATTATCTTACAACAGTAATCAGTTTTGGAATGGGATGGGTGGTCCGTCACACATAAAAATACATTTAGGCATCAAAAAAAAAATAACTAATGAATAACGAAAAATGGCAAAAAAATGTAGCTTTGGGGTGGTTTGGTTTGGCTCGCTGACCACGAAGGTCAGCTTACCAGCCGCACCGCAATCCCCGAGAGAAGTGTACTTGCGAGTACCAAAAACGATAATGATAAAAAAAAAATGGCGTCCCTTAAGCGCGGGAAAATGCGAGTTGAAAAGCAGGAGAGAGAACGACTGTCATTCGATGGGGGGATTACTACACGATTAGGTCACCACCAATCAGTGCAAATTAGTACTCCCACACATACCAAAAAAAAGGAGTCAAAGGGAAAAGGTCCCCAAAAAAGGCGTGAACACCCCAAAGGTTCTAGAAAAATCCAGAAAAACCGACCGGAAGAATCACGTGCAAAATTGAAGGTTACGTGAAAGTGATGGGAAAAGAAGTTAAGTGGTGACGTAAATTTAGAAAGTGAGGGAAAAGAATGTCGTCTTTGAAGGACAGTGGGGTCAGACGACCTTGAATTGCAAAAGGAGAAAGACACAAAAATGCGTTGCTAACGTAAAAGTAAAAGAAACATTTCTAATTCTCTTCACAGAAAAAGATGAAGAGAAATAAAAAAGGAAAAGTACAAATACTATGAAAGATTAAATTAAAATTTAAATTCCTGACATAAAAAAANGTTTCTTATAAAACAAGTTGTAGGTGCGGTATGGCCAAAAATGGCTTTTGCGCCAATAATACTTAATTAACTAACTAACTTAACCGCTAGTTTCATACTTAATGCATTATCTGAAACAATGCACTTTCTTTTACTCTTTATACCCCATTCTTCAATGATTCTCTCCATTTCTTGCGAGAAATTTTCCCCAGTGTGAGAGTCCACCATTCTTGTAAATTCAGGCAAAATTTATTTCATCCTGAATTCATCATAGATGAAGTGAGCAGTTATGGTTAAATATGATTCACATATCGATGACGTCCAACAATCCGTAGTTAGGCAAATTGTTCACCGTTTGTCATCACCTGTTTTATTTCATGTATGCATTGCTTGTACTTCTTTGGCAGTAAACAACCGGAAAGAGTTTTACTGCTCGGTAGCTGATAAGAAGGATTCAGTGCTCTCACGAATTTTTTAAAACTTTCATCCTCAACCACGCTAAATGGTTAAAAATCAGTAATGAACAAGTCCATTAAGGCGTCATCAATTTTCCGCCCTTCATCTAAACACAACTTTTTAGTCGCAAACTGAAAATTTTTGCTTTGCTGGAGTTCAGTTTTTTTTCGTTGGTGATATTGATTGCCATGTTATTTACTTCAACGTCGTTTATTTAATTTGATGAGGATTCTTCTTGCCTTTCAATACTCCATTGTAGTACTGTTGGATGAGTTCGTTTCAGATGTTTTTTTTTTTCAAATTAGCTGTTGAAGTTTTATAAGAAAATGTTCCTTTGTAATAAACTAATCACTTGCAGTGAAATGTGACCAAATCTCACTGGACTTTTTCACAGAGCTCATGAATGAATAAAGAAGTTTTTTTTTTTAAATAGAAACACTCTGAATATACTATTAAACTTTCGAATATTTAACAAATAATAAATAACAAGCAAAAATGTAAATAAAAAGTTAAACTAATGCGACGTAACTTAAAATATAACAAACAACGTGATACAGATATACAGAATTTAAAAATTAGTTCTCAAATCTATGTTCAATCGACGAGGAAAAGTATTCAAAACGAAAAATAGTCAAGAATTTAAACTAGCCTTCACATCACAACTTTTTTTTCTGTTTACTTGATAGATTATCTCAGTTTAACACCACCTTTTTTCAGGTAGTTAATCATACTATGAGCAATCGCTGTAAATCCTTTATGAGGGCTGTAAAACAGCCACGAGCAAAAATCATCACATGCAGAAAAAGGAAGAGAAAACAACTTATACTGTAAAATTACTCACCAGACTCATAGTTAAGGATGCGGAAAAACATAGTTTATTTATAACATAACATTTATAAAAAGGCAAAAATGCTTGGCAAACATGCCAACACAAAAAAATCGGCCTACGCCGAAAACCAAAAAGCTGCCAAAAGCTGCAAACCACTTAGCTGCCATTAATTTGACGAAATATCACAGTTCAGTGAATCCAGAAGGCGACAATATATGATGCACGGTGAACTATGAAACACCGACATTGAGTTGCCACTAATTTGACGAAACCACACAGTTCAATGAAACCAGTAGGAGCAATCTATGAGGCACAATGAACGAAGAAACACTATCATAAAATAAGAGGCCAAGTTTACCTCAGTATAAGACGGCAGAATCACGCCTCAGGGGCCGATAGTAGACAATACGCACATCAGAAATATCCAGATGCGGGATATAGACATCAGGGATGAAGACAGTTCGAGGTAGCAGATACACTGACCACTTCCAGATAAGGTCTGGCAAAAGACAACTGGCAGAAGTCCAGATGAGGGATAGCAACATCAGGGATGAAGACAGTACAAGGTAGCAGATACACTGACCACTTTCAGATAAAGTCTGGCAAAAGTCCAGATGAGGGGTAGCAACATCAGGGATGAAGACAGTACAAGGTAGCAGATACACTGACCACTTTCAGATAAAGTCTGGCAAAAGTCCAGATGAGGGATAGCAACATCAGGGATGAAGACAGTACAAGGTAGCAGATACACTGACCACTTTCAGATAAAGTCTGGCAAAAGTCCAGATGAGGGATAGCAACATCAGGGATGAAGACAGTACAAGGTAGCAGATACACTGACCACTTTCAGATAAAGTCTGGCAAAAGTCCAGATGAGGGATAGCAACATCAGGGATGAAGACAGTACAAGGTAGCAGATACACTGACCACTTTCAGATAAAGTCTGGCAAAAGTCCAGATGAGGGATAGCAACATCAGGGATGAAGACAGTACAAGGTAGCAGATACACTGACCACTTTCAGATAAAGTCTGGCAAAAGTCCAGATGAGGGATAGCAACATCAGGGATGAAGACAGTACAAGGTAGCAGATACACTGACCACTTTCAGATAAAGTCTGGCAAAAGTCCAGATGAGGGATAGCAACATCAGGGATGAAGACAGTACAAGGTAGCAGATACACTGACCACTTTCAGATAAAGTCTGGCAAAAGTCCAGATGAGGGATAGCAACATCAGGGATGAAGACAGTACAAGGTAGCAGATACACTGACCACTTTCAGATAAAGTCTGGCAAAAGTCCAGATGAGGGATAGCAACATCAGGGATGAAGACAGTACAAGGTAGCAGATACACTGACCACTTTCAGATAAAGTCTGGCAAAAGTCCAGATGAGGGATAGCAACATCAGGGATGAAGACAGTACAAGGTAGCAGATACACTGACCACTTTCAGATAAAGTCTGGCAAAAGTCCAGATGAGGGATAGCAACATCAGGGATGAAGACAGTACAAGGTAGCAGATACACTGACCACTTTCAGATAAAGTCTGGCAAAAGTCCAGATGAGGGATAGCAACATCAGGGATGAAGACAGTACAAGGTAGCAGATACACTGACCACTTTCAGATAAAGTCTGGCAAAAGTCCAGATGAGGGATAGCAACATCAGGGATGAAGACAGTACAAGGTAGCAGATACACTGACCACTTTCAGATAAAGTCTGGCAAAAGTCCAGATGAGGGATAGCAACATCAGGGATGAAGACAGTACAAGGTAGCAGATACACTGACCACTTTCAGATAAAGTCTGGCAAAAGTCCAGATGAGGGATAGCAACATCAGGGATGAAGACAGTACAAGGTAGCAGATACACTGACCACTTTCAGATAAAGTCTGGCAAAAGTCCAGATGAGGGATAGCAACATCAGGGATGAAGACAGTACAAGGTAGCAGATACACTGACCACTTTCAGATAAAGTCTGGCAAAAGTCCAGATGAGGGATAGCAACATCAGGGATGAAGACAGTACAAGGTAGCAGATACACTGACCACTTTCAGATAAAGTCTGGCAAAAGTCCAGATGAGGGATAGCAACATCAGGGATGAAGACAGTACAAGGTAGCAGATACACTGACCACTTTCAGATAAAGTCTGGCAAAAGTCCAGATGAGGGATAGCAACATCAGGGATGAAGACAGTACAAGGTAGCAGATACACTGACCACTTTCAGATAAAGTCTGGCAAAAGTCCAGATGAGGGATAGCAACATCAGGGATGAAGACAGTACAAGGTAGCAGATACACTGACCACTTTCAGATAAAGTCTGGCAAAAGTCCAGATGAGGGATAGCAACATCAGGGATGAAGACAGTACAAGGTAGCAGATACACTGACCACTTTCAGATAAAGTCTGGCAAAAGTCCAGATGAGGGATAGCAACATCAGGGATGAAGACAGTACAAGGTAGCAGATACACTGACCACTTTCAGATAAAGTCTGGCAAAAGTCCAGATGAGGGATAGCAACATCAGGGATGAAGACAGTACAAGGTAGCAGATACACTGACCACTTTCAGATAAAGTCTGGCAAAAGTCCAGATGAGGGATAGCAACATCAGGGATGAAGACAGTACAAGGTAGCAGATACACTGACCACTTTCAGATAAAGTCTGGCAAAAGTCCAGATGAGGGATAGCAACATCAGGGATGAAGACAGTACAAGGTAGCAGATACACTGACCACTTTCAGATAAAGTCTGGCAAAAGTCCAGATGAGGGATAGCAACATCAGGGATGAAGACAGTACAAGGTAGCAGATACACTGACCACTTTCAGATAAAGTCTGGCAAAAGTCCAGATGAGGGATAGCAACATCAGGGATGAAGACAGTACAAGGTAGCAGATACACTGACCACTTTCAGATAAAGTCTGGCAAAAGTCCAGATGAGGGATAGCAACATCAGGGATGAAGACAGTACAAGGTAGCAGATACACTGACCACTTTCAGATAAAGTCTGGCAAAAGTCCAGATGAGGGATAGCAACATCAGGGATGAAGACAGTACAAGGTAGCAGATACACTGACCACTTTCAGATAAAGTCTGGCAAAAGTCCAGATGAGGGATAGCAACATCAGGGATGAAGACAGTACAAGGTAGCAGATACACTGACCACTTTCAGATAAAGTCTGGCAAAAGTCCAGATGAGGGATAGCAACATCAGGGATGAAGACAGTACAAGGTAGCAGATACACTGACCACTTTCAGATAAAGTCTGGCAAAAGTCCAGATGAGGGATAGCAACATCAGGGATGAAGACAGTACAAGGTAGCAGATACACTGACCACTTTCAGATAAAGTCTGGCAAAAGTCCAGATGAGGGATAGCAACATCAGGGATGAAGACAGTACAAGGTAGCAGATACACTGACCACTTTCAGATAAAGTCTGGCAAAAGTCCAGATGAGGGATAGCAACATCAGGGATGAAGACAGTACAAGGTAGCAGATACACTGACCACTTTCAGATAAAGTCTGGCAAAAGTCCAGATGAGGGATAGCAACATCAGGGATGAAGACAGTACAAGGTAGCAGATACACTGACCACTTTCAGATAAAGTCTGGCAAAAGTCCAGATGAGGGATAGCAACATCAGGGATGAAGACAGTACAAGGTAGCAGATACACTGACCACTTTCAGATAAAGTCTGGCAAAAGTCCAGATGAGGGATAGCAACATCAGGGATGAAGACAGTACAAGGTAGCAGATACACTGACCACTTTCAGATAAAGTCTGGCAAAAGTCCAGATGAGGGATAGCAACATCAGGGATGAAGACAGTACAAGGTAGCAGATACACTGACCACTTTCAGATAAAGTCTGGCAAAAGTCCAGATGAGGGATAGCAACATCAGGGATGAAGACAGTACAAGGTAGCAGATACACTGACCACTTTCAGATAAAGTCTGGCAAAAGTCCAGATGAGGGATAGCAACATCAGGGATGAAGACAGTACAAGGTAGCAGATACACTGACCACTTTCAGATAAAGTCTGGCAAAAGTCCAGATGAGGGATAGCAACATCAGGGATGAAGACAGTACAAGGTAGCAGATACACTGACCACTTTCAGATAAAGTCTGGCAAAAGTCCAGATGAGGGATAGCAACATCAGGGATGAAGACAGTACAAGGTAGCAGATACACTGACCACTTTCAGATAAAGTCTGGCAAAAGTCCAGATGAGGGATAGCAACATCAGGGATGAAGACAGTACAAGGTAGCAGATACACTGACCACTTTCAGATAAAGTCTGGCAAAAGTCCAGATGAGGGATAGCAACATCAGGGATGAAGACAGTACAAGGTAGCAGATACACTGACCACTTTCAGATAAAGTCTGGNCAAAAAAATTAAACTTTTGCGAATAACCATTCGGTTGGCTGGAGAAGGATCAGAGGGGCAAATCACAGAGCTGCAAATATTGGCCAACTGGCGAAATTAATTGTTAAGCTCCATGCCAAACATGAAGCGGGGTTGTCTAAAGTGGTGATACACCTGGTAAAGAATTTTGTGGAATGTTCTGGAACATTCTTGGCGCCATCATAAGATCAAAAGGGGCGCTTTGCAATTGATGCAAGCCGAAACGTGGGAAAGAGGACTTGCTGACATTCCTTCTCCATCCAACAATAGGGGTTTGCTGACTGGACATACATCTTGCTGTCAGCAAGTAACAAAAGGAGGAATCTTCTTTTAAAGGAAGAACATAAATGCAAAGAAAGATTACTTTCCCAAGGTTACAAAATAAATTGAGGCTTAAAACTTAAATATTACATGAAAAATATTGCAAAGAATTATTGAATACTGATAAATAAATAACATTAATTACAAGTGTAAAAAGAAGAAATTAAAAAACATACAATTAAAAGTTTATCACGAACTTAACAGTTACAATTATTTAAGCTGTTTATTACATTAACAAATTAACAAATGATTATTAAATTAGATGAATGATGATGATTAAATAAATTAAGATGATTAGATAATGAAATTAGAATTAAATTAGAATTAACAAATGATTTTAATTAATATGTAGTATACCATACTACATATTCCTATTGTTCTTTGTGTACCATGTTTTAATTTTTTTTGTTTTTTCTTTTTGAAAATTTTTTTTATGAACTTTTTTTTCAAATAAACGTACAATTTTCCTTTTCAGAGAATAAATACTGCTTCCACGTTAGTAAATTTATATTGCTTTAATATAATAAAGAAATAAATAAATTAAATGATGTACCAGTATGTTTAAGTTGAATTAAATTTGGAAAATTAAATTTAAATTGATAACATTATTTCATATATAGCTGGAAAATGTATTTTAATCTTAAAAAATCTAAGTCGGAATGAATAATTTACTATAATCTGTTTATAAGAAACCTGATCACCCAGGTAGTTTCGGCGGTGTTAATGCAATTTATAATGCTGTAAAGAGCAAAGTTAAAAAAAGTCAAATTAAAAAGTGGTTAGAAACTAAGGATTCTTATACATTACATAAACCAGTAAAACATAAATTTAAAAGGAATCGAGTGATTGTTGGAGGAATAGATGAACAATTTCAAATTGATTTGGTTGATTTGCAATCGTTAGCAAAGTTTAAAAATGGATATAAATATTTGTTAACTTGTTTTATAAATATTTGTTAACTAAAGACAAATCAGCCAAAAATATACTGTCTGCTTTAAAAAATATTTTTAAAGAAAGAAAGCCGGAAAATTCACAATCAGACAAAGGAACAGAATTTACAAATAAACTGATACAGAAATATCTATAAGAGGAAGGGATTCATTATTTTACAACAAATAATGAAACAAAAGCAAGTACTGTGGAGAGATTTAATCGTACTTTAAAAATTAAAATGTGGAAATACTTCACAGAATATAACACGAAGAAATATATTAATGTCATTTCGAAGTTAGTATATAGTTATAATCATACTAAACACAGAAGTATAAAAATAGATCCAGTCTCTGTTAATATAGATCAGTGTTTCCCAAAGTGTGGTACGCGTACCCCCAGGGGTACGGGAACAGTTAAGCGGGGGTACGCGTTCTTGTGCGAAATATCTTACACTAAACGAATATTTCAAAATTTTTTATTTGAAAACAAAGCTAGCCATGAAAATTTGCGATTACACATTTTATTATTGGCTATTTTTTGTTAATAATTGGTGGTGTCAACAGCCAGTTGTGATTTTTAACTTTTGTGCAATTTTTTTACAGTACAAAATACATTAATTTTTTTATCAGCGGTACACAGCGTTACGAAAAATTTTGAAAGGGTACACTAAAGTCATAAGTTTGGGAAACACTGATATAGATAATCAAAAAGAAGTTTGGAATACGTTATATAGTGATATAATTAATAATAAAAATTCAAAAATAAGTGTTTTTAAAATAGAAGGTGCTGTTCGTATTAGTAAATCAAAACTTACGTTCGAGAAAGGATATGAAAGTAATTGGACTCGAGAATTATTCGTCATCGATAAAATTATCAGAAGAAATCTTGCAGTGTATAAAATAAAAGATTTATTGAATGAACCAATAAAAAGTACGTTTTATGAAGAAGAATTACAAAAGGTAGTTGATTCCGGCTTTTACCTAGTAGAAAAAGTACTCAAGAAAAAAAGAATCAATGGAATTTTGCAATATTTTGTTAAATTTTTAGGGTACCCAGATAAGTTCAATGATTGGGTGACTGATATTCAAAAAGTATAAATAGTGAAGGTTAATCGTAAGAGATTCATTTTTAAAAATGTCTTTCTACGTGACGTTGCCCTTCGATAGTTCTATGCGATTCTTTCCAGTTAGCAAAATCTCTCATTTTAAAACTCAATACCAGTGGATTTAAAAGGTGAATGGGAAGTAGGCCTATCAGAAATCATCTATCCCCATTCTTGGCTTAACGTAAATGAAACTAACAATTATTTTTACTACAAGATTAGTAATGGTAATATCATATCGACTGTTAAGCAAACAATTGATGTGGGTTGTTATGAAACAATGTTCGATATTGTATCAGCTATACAACTTGCTTTACCTAAAAATCCTAGTCGGTTCACACTTACCTACAATAAAGCTACAAAACAAGTAAAAGTTAATGCTGTTCAGGGATGCAGCCTTCATTTAGAGAATTTAGGTGAGCTGTTAGGATTTCAACGTGAAGCAATCATTACGGGTAACATGAAAAGCGAGCATGTTGCGGATGCATGGACTAATTTTTCGGTTTTCTACGTGTACACAGATCTTGTATCGCCCCAAATTGTAGGCGATACGCAAGCTCCTTTACTGCGGATAGTTCGAATAAAAGGACAAGACGGAAAAACTATCAGTCAGTATTATGATAGACCTCAATATTTACCTTTAATGAGACATTCATTTCAAACTATTCAAGTTGAACTCAGACTAAATTCAGGTGATTTTGTACCCTTTGAAAGAGGTAAAGTGATGGTTGTACTGTATTTTCGAATGCGACAAATACTATAAATATGGAGTGTATTTTCAAAAATGATTACTTACAAAATCAGCTATCAAGTACCTTATGTTTCTTGCTCAAAGAAGTTGGAAGACCATTATTCTCAAACCGGACATGGTTTGCCATATTATCTAGGTATATCTTACCAAAAAGGCTATGGTCTGGGCGGTATAATTAGACGATTATTTAGAGCAGCTTTACCATACATATATCGGGAGTCAAAAACTATTGGAAAAGAAGCCTTAGTCACCGGATCACGTGTTGTGTCGGATGTATTAGCAGGCCAGGACTTGAAAACATCGAACAAAAATAGAACAAGAGAATCTGGCAAAATATTGGCCAATAAAGCAATTGGAAAAATTCAGTCAATGATCGGTAGTGGTGGATATAAAAGAAAGCGCAAGACAAAGAAAAAATCATTCCATCAAAGAAACAGAAAGCGAGAGGACGTGATATTTGTGACTCCTAATCATGACATTTCTTTTGAAGGGTTCTCCAGAATGTGTCAAATCTGAACTGGAATTGTTTCATATGCCTGGCACACAAACCGTCATTCAAAGTGGGCAGTGGGTAGAGTTCCATCCATTATCTAATGTATTTGATGGCGGACCCGTAGAATTTCATATATCAGGCTCCGGCGAGGAATTTATTGATTTAAGTCAGACTCAGCTTCACGTGCAGGCAAAAATTTTAAAAAATGATAATACTAATTTAACGAAAGATGACGATATCGGACCCGTTAATCTATTTTTACATTCTCTGTTTTCTCAAGTGGATGTATCATTAAACGACCGCATCATTTCAAATTCGAGCAACACCTACCCTTATAGATCCTACATAGAAACACTTTTAAACCATGGCTATGACAGTAAAACCTCCCAACTCACAGCAGAACTTTATTATAAGGATTCCAATGATGGACTGAAAAAAAGATCAGATTTTTTTAAGTTAAGTTCAAGTGTGGACATGATTGGTTGTATACACAGCGATTTGTTCCACCAAAACAGATTATTATTGAACATGGTAGATATAAAAATAAAGTTGATTCGTAGTAAACCTGAATTTTGTTTGATCGGAAAATCTGGCTATAAAGTTATACTAGATAGAATTTCACTTTTAATAAGAAAAGTGCGTGTAAGTCCTGGAGTAATTTTAGGACACGCAAAAGCTTTAGAAAAAGATACTGCAAAATATCCTATTGATCGAGTTCTGTGTAAAGCGTATTCCATTCCTAAAGGTAACATGTCATTTGTGCAAAACAATGTATTTGTGGGGCAGATTCCTAAACGACTTATCATAGGATGTGTGAAAAACGATGCATTTCACGGCACATTCGAGAAAAATCCTTTTGATTTTAAACATTTTAATTTAAATTTTATCGCAGTCTACGTAGATGGTCAACCTGTCCCTCATAATCCATTGGAAATGAATTTTTCACAAAAACAATATATCAGAGCTTATCAAAATTTATTTATGAGCACTGAACATATGAGAAGCGACAGGGGCAACTTTATTTCTAGAGAAGAATTTTGTGATGGGTATACCCTCTATGCGTTTGATTTATCCCCTGACTTATGTGACGGCGATCATTTTAATTTAATAAAACATAGTAATTTAAGAGTTGAAATGAAATTTGAGAGACCGTTAGAGAAAACAGTGTGTGTCATTGTGTTTGCCGAATTTGAAAACGTCATAGAATATAACAAATCGAGAGACATCCTATACGATTTTGGAGATTAATGATACGCAATGGACGGAAGAAAGATTTATGAAATTTCATCGAAAGACCCTACAACAGCATCTAAGTTTAGCGGTGTTTACTCACGAGACACAATACCCACTTTGCAAGAAAATGAAGCTGTCATCGTCAATACAGATGAATCAACTCGACCAGGATCTCATTGGTTAGACATGACTGAACAAAAAAAAACTGGAATTCTTTGATTCCTATGGACATTCACCACATTTTTATGGACTTGATATTTATTAATTATAGAATTCCAACATACATTAGAAATGTTAAATAACTTTTCAATCACTCACTTCAAATGTATGTGGAGCCTATTGTGTATTTTTCATTTACAAACGTTGTCAGAAACATTCTATGGTTTCCATTCTAAGAATGCTAAATGTTAATAAAAAAAATTATTTTAGATTGTATCAATTTGTGAAAAAGAAATTTGGTGTACGCTTTGCTTACAAACAATAAAAAAATATTTTTTTAAAAAGAAAAATTGTGTTTTTATCTATTTACCGTTTTTTTATTATATTTATTTTCAATAAATATTCTAGTTTATTAATTCAATCTATTCACTATGGAGTTCCCTAAACTTAGACATTCGTTCACGTGCATTTTGACTGGTCCAATGGGCTGTGGTAAAAGTCAGCTCTGCAAAAAAGTAATCGAGTCTAAAATTATTCAACCTTTTCCAAAATCAGTGATTTGGTGTTATGGAGCATATCAATCCATGTTTGAAACAATACAGAATGTCACATTTCATGAGGGCGTTCCTTCAGATTTAAATAATATTTCAAATGCATTAATTATTCTCGATGATCTTATGTCTGAATTGGGAAGTAATTCTAAGCTAACTCATTTATTTACGAAATATAGTCACCACCGTAACGTCTCGGTAATTTTTATAGTTCAAAATATATTCCATAAAGGAAAAGAAATGAGAGAAATATCTCTGAATTCTCACTACCTTATTCTCTTCGAAAACCCCCGAGATCAAAGTCAAATTACCCATTGAGGTCGACAGCTCTACCCAACAAAATTGAAGAAGAAGTGTATCAAGACGCGACTTCGAAACCTTTCGGCTACCTGTTAGTCGATTTGAAACCAGATACGAAAGATAACTTGCGCCTGCGCACTGGTATATTACCAAATGATAAAATGATCGTGTACCAGCCGAGATAGTCATTTGTCCATTAACATTAGAGAAGAGAGTAGTGTCTGTGTCTTAGATTTCGAAGGATATTTATTCACTGAAAATCGATTTCTTATTAAAGAGCTAGCAATCTTTGATATAAATAACAATCATTTAAATAATTGGACATTTCAACCACCATTTAGTTTCGTAAAGCTAAGGAAGCATGAGAAAAGACAATATTTTTTTATAAAAAATAATACACATGGATATGATTGGAATTTTGGACAATCGCCCTACATGGATTTAAGAAATATTTCAGAAATATGAAAAGATTTATATAAAAGGAGTGGAGAAGACAAAATTTATTCAAAGTTTTACGAATCGTTATTGTGTGAACTTAGAAACTCTCGGGTGCCCGAATATCAATGATTTTGTAAAATCGCCTATTAACTGTAATTTTAAACACTTCAGTAGAAATCACTGTGCCTCCATTAAAGCTGAAACATTTGGTCATTTTCTAAAGTATAAATTAATCCCAACTAGGAATGAAACAATCAAATGCGATTAGAATGTCGAACAGTAAGCACTGTTGTCTAGAGGTCTTACAGGCTGTTGCTAAACTGAAATCAAAGCGGAAATTCTTAAAACACTGTCCAGCTAAATCTATTAAGCGCATTTGCGAATGCGTGCTTAATTTGTTAAAAGGTAACATTCCTCTGAATAAGAAACAAGCTCTCACCATTCAAAAGAAGTTTAAGAAAACTTTCTGATAAAAAAGTACCTTTATTCCGTAAGAGGGAAATTCTTGTCCAGCGAGGTGACGGATTTTTAGGATTCCTGATACCAGCTGCCATTACAGCTCTAACATCTTTAATTAATGGAACACGATAAAAATTTTTTACTTGTTGCAGAAAATAGGTTACAAGCTAATACTGTAGAATACCTATCTGAATTGGATAAGCAAATGCATGATATTATTAAAAATCAAAATATCCCAGAAAATGAAAAAGCAGTGCTATATTTGCTAATTCTTTAAAAATTTGTCAAAATTCCTACTTTTTTGGAAAATAAAAGCAAATCGAATCAACCATTGGATGACATCGCAGCCGAAGCTGAAGAAAAGCCTAACGAAATTAAAGAAGAAAATGATATGGAGAACAGCAATTTAATAGAAACGCAACTAATGAATGTTGTACCTAAAAGTAAAAAAGAGCGAGCTAAAATTTTTTTCCAATTATTGCAATCTAACAAAGAACTGTTTTCTTGGACTGATAAAGGAGAAATTTTGTACAAACAGAAACTCCTTCCTGAAACAAACATCACCCACTTGATTAATAATGTACTGAGAACTGAGAAGAAACAACCAAAAGGCCAAAAAGTATTTTTTGAAGCTTTAAAAGAAATGAAAATACCCGAAGAATATGTAATTAATAAAAATGTGTTTACTGACTCACCTCCTCAAATGAGTTCACCAGTCCTATTCGCTAGAAAAAAACGTTGGCTGAAATACTGAATAACCTGTCACATTTTGTAACATGATTTATTTCTCATAAATATTCTTTTCTGTGTATGTGAGTGTACGTGAATGTTTGCGTAATATTTGTTGGCCCTGAAAAGGGCCTTCTTTTTAAATGTGTATGTGTGCTTGCATCCTTCTTCTTCCTCCGAAACCTTCGTCTTCATCATCGCTACTCAGTAGCCATACGGAACCGTGGAGAAATCTGGTTTTATTACTCGCTTGTTATAGACCATCCTATATTCCTTTATCTCCTCCTTATTAAAAACTCTCCTCTTCTTTGGATCTCTGACTATTTTTGTGGGGTTGTAGATAAGAATGGCAGAGCGATCATCTAGATTGGACACTAAACTATAGATCGAATCAAAATTAAGAATTAGGCTATTTTTGAAATTTAAACTAAAACCGCGAACTTTGCATACAGTCTTGCCACTATCTGTCATGTAAGCATGGTTTTTCGGACCACCTGAAAGAAAAAAATAAACATGTAATATAAAAAACATGTAATATAATAAAATACTGTTTCTTATCTTTAAAATCACATTGAGGAAAAAAAAAAACAATTTTATTGATTATGCCTTTTGTACCTGAAACAAATTTCTGAATCGTCTCTCCTCCAAGTTCGTCGGTAAATTCTCCTAAAAAGTTCCCCAATGGCGGATCGTTGATACAGTTCGACTCGTAGATAATGGAGTCAGTGTCAAAATAGAGGACCTGTTCCCCAATTTATCGATCTCGTTGTATAATTTTAATCTTGCATGGCAAGTTGTAAAAGCAGCAATGAAAATATTAGTGCTTTGATCACCATCTATAAATTCTGCTCTCTGTTTCCACAGATCTTATCGGTGGGGAAAAACACATCTTGAATCTAAGAAAGGGAAGAAAATGTTGAAACAAAATCGTAAAGTTCTATGTATAAGGAATATTCGTTATCTAAATGAACAATACTCACCTCTTTCGTATTGTCAGAAAGATATTTGTTAGACTCCTCTAAACTGCCTACAAAATTTAACATCATTTTAATGAGGCCCATCCCCCATCTCCCCCAAAAGCTGTTTAGAGCTAGTTTGGAGAGAGCTCTTTGGCCAGGGTTTAACTTTATGTTCTCTTTCCTCACCAGTACCCCTTCCTTATCAAAATAAGATTGGATATACCGGTCTTTTTCCTCCTCAGTATTGCACCCTTCTGGCCATCCGCTAGCCTCTTGTTTCAACTTCAGAAACAAGTCTATATAAGATTTAAATAAATCAGAGGATGATTCCTCAAAGTGATATACTTCAAACACCTGGAAATTAAAAAAAAAAAAAATAAAATAAAAATAAAAATGGGGAACTGCATTATACATAAATATAAATAGATATCAAGTGAAAAAAACTCCTTACTTTGAGTATAATATATCCTTTTTCTACAGCTTTTTTCATCTCCTCGGTTACCCAAGTACCCGTCAAACTCCTCTCTTGATCACTATGCGTACAGGGTTCTTGTTGATTTGTCATACAAGAAACGTGACATAAAGGGAACAATAGCTTGCCTTGACTACGGTAGGGCAAAACAGGGTGAAACAATTTCCTAGGTGGCAGAACCTTAAATTTGATGAAGCCGAAATATTTATCCAAATCATCAAAATTTTTTGTAATGATGGAGGGGTGGCCAATAGGATACCTGTAAAAACATACATAATTAAAAATATTGAAGTACGAAATCAAGATTCTGTTAATACAAAAAGAAGACAAGGAGAAAGATCCTTACCTACAGTATTTATTACACCAGGGATAAAGACTTGTGAAATCAATATACTTAGCCTTCCCTTCATGAACGAGTTTCACAGCCTTCGTTCTGCCACCAAAAAAAGCATCTCGGGGTTTCAGCCTATCTACGACTTCATGGTTCTCTAGAAAAGATTTCATATCCAGCTCGTTGCTCATCATTTCCTTGAAATCATGTTCCCACATCTCAACCAACTGATAGCCTTTACCTCTCCATCTCCCAGACACTGCAGATGTCTTTCTCCTCAACTTGTCCATTGTTTCTCCTGATAATGGGTTCACTGCACCAGAATCAAAACATTTATCACATCCGTGATAGAAACCAACCCTATTTACGTAAGAAAATAAAATCATTTTGGTGTTCACATGTTTGTAACACATTTCGTAACATTTTGTCACATTTTGTAACATGATTTATTTTTCATAAAATAACAAAAGGAAATAAAATAAAATTTGTCTGTTATTTTTATTGAAAACAAAACATATGCATATAAGTTTTTTTAAATATACTATACCTGAAAATGTGTTCTTTTCTGTGTATGTGAGTGTAAGTGAATGTTTGCGAAATATTTGTTGGCCCTGAAAAGGGCCTTTTTTTTTTAAATGTGTATGTGTGCTTGCTTCCTTCTTCCTCCGAAACCTTCGTCTTCATCATCGCTCCTCAGTAGCCATACGGAACCGTGGAGAAATCTGGTTTTATTACTCGCTTGTTATAGACCATCCTATATTCCTTTATCTCCTCCTTATTAAAAACTCTCCTCTTCTTTGGATCTCTGACTATTTTTGTGGGGTTGTAGATAAGAATGGCAGAGCGATCATCTAGATTGGACACTAAACTATAGATCGAATCAAAATTAAGAATTGGGCTATTTTTAAAATTTAAACTAAAACCGCGAACTTTGCAAACACTCTTGCCACTATCTGTTATGTAGGCATAGTTCTTCGGACCACCTGAAAGGAAAAAAAATAAACATGGAATATAATAATTAAAGACAATTTCTTTTTATCTTTTTGAAACCACATTTAGGAAAAAAAAAACAATTTTATTGATTTTACCCTTCGTACCTGAAACAAATTTTTCAATCGTCTCTCCTCCAAGTTCGTCGGTAAATTCCCCTTAAAAGTTCCCCAATGGCGGATCGTTGATACCGTTCGACTCATAAATGATAGAGTCGGTGTCAAAATAGAGAACGTGCTCACCAAGTTTGTCGATCTCGTTGTATAATTTTAATCTTGCATGACAAGTCGTAAAAGCAGCAATGAAAATATTAGTGCTTTGATCTCCATCTATAAATTCTGCTTTCTGTTTCCACTGCATAGCACAGATCTTCTCGGTGGGGAAAAACAAATCTTGAATCTAAGAAAGGGAAGAGAATGTTTCAACAAAATCGTAAAGTTCTATGTATAAGGAGTATTCGTTATCTACAGAAGTATGTTAAATGAACAATACTTACCGCCTTCGTATTGTCAGAAAGATATCTGTTATATTCCTCTAAACTGCCAACAAAATTTAACATCATTTTAATAAGGCTCATCCCCCATCTCCCCCAAAAGCTGTTGAGTGCAAGCTTTGCTACTGCTCTTTGTCCGGGATTGAACTTGATTTTGTCTTTCCTTAACAACACTCCTTCCGTCTCGAAATATGATCTGATGTACTGGTCTTTTTCCTTCTCAGTATTGCACCCTTCTGGCCAGCCACTTGCCTCCTGCTTTAATTTCAAAAATAAATCAATGTATGATTTAAATAAATCTGTGGATGAGTCTTGGAAGTGATAGACTTCGTACATCTGGAATGATAAAAACTAATGTAAATAATATTAAACGGGAAATATTACAAACAGAACAAAATTACTAAATAAGAAAATTTGAACCTTTAGGATCTTGTAGCCTTTTTCAACAGCTTTCTTCACCTCTTCAGTGTACCGACGAAAGCTCTCTCATCATCATTATGATTACAAGAAGACTGCTGAGCTCCGTCGCAGCAAGCTTGACATAGTGGGAACAATAATTTTCCATTACTCCTATACGGCAATACTGGATGGAACAGTTTTCTAGGAGGCAAAACCTTACACTTTACAAATCCGAAATATCATCGAAGTTCTCCGTGATAATGGTGGGATGACCCACAGGGTATCTGTAAAACAAAAAATTGATCTATCCGAGATTAGATGGTATGGTACACCATGACGGCTAATAAACAATTCTGAAATCCTAGAAACAGTGTCACTCTTTATGTCAGGCGTTGCATAAGCCTCAGGCCAACGTGTGAAATAATCTAACACAACGAGGATATATTTATTCCCAGAATAAGTTAAAGGTAATGGGCCAACAGCATCTATAGCTACATATTCCATAGGTTCAGAAGCTATAGGTATTCGTTGAAGTGGGGCTAATTTTGAAGGTTGGTGACCTCTACGCTCATTACACGAATTGCAGGATTCGTGTATAATTTTGAAGATTTTTATAAATGTTCTTCCAAAAAAATCTGTCTTAATGCGTCTTAAAGTTTTACTAATTCCTTGATGCGCTACAGTCGGTGAGTCATGGCATAAATTTAAAAGTTCTGTTGACTCTGGAATGACTAACCTATCTTTACAATTACTTTTTGGTTGATTAAATTTAAGTGTGCAGTAAAGTATATCGTCTTTTAAAAAGAAATTTAACTTATGCCTAGACATATCAGCCTTTGATCTAATTTCTGATAAAATCAGTTTTTTGCTCTATCTTAATCTTTTCTAATAAACTGTGTTGAGTAGATGTAATATTTACACTATTGATTTGTTCTACACCCGTAGATAGATAATCTGCGGTTAAATTTAATTTTCCGGGCTTATGTATAATATTATGGTCGTATTGTTGTAAAGTCATCACCCAACGAGATATTCGTGAAGTCGGATCTTTTAGCTTAAGAGTATGCGAAAGACTAGCTTGGTCACAAAAGATTGTAAATTTCTTTCCTAGCAAATACTGTTTAAAATAGCTAATTCCGTATACAACACCGAGAAGTTCTTTCACGATGGTAGAATATTTTATTTCAGGTCCTTTTAATTTGCGACTAGCATAAGCAACACGGTGTAAAAATTTGTCCTTATCATATTGACAGAGAACAGCACCCAAGGCGTATTTTGAAGCGTCAGTGCTCAACACAAATTCTTTGTCAATCTCGGGTAATACTAAACACGGAGATGTCTTAAGACATTTCTTTAATTCGTTAAAAACGTTTAAAGCTTGTTCATCAAAATTGAAAGTGGACTTATATTATATCTTTACAAATGAAAAATTAATTTAGGTTTTTGAATTCTTTTATCTTATTATCGAATTATTAATTCTGATTTCTCGGGTTGGATAGAAATTGTCGATGCTGGTTTCAGAAGTAAAATTACATGTGTGTTTCTGTTGAAGAAGTCGAAGCTGCCTTTTTTGAATTCTTTATGACTCTCTCATTTCTTGCATCAAGCATATGTTGGGGTTCTCTGATGGGTATATTTCTCTTGAAGCGGGAATCAACCAGCTTAGGAAGAATGCAATTCATATAAAAATGTTCCAACTTTTTAACAGCTTTAATCCAAAAGTTTTCATCCTTGCGAATGTTAATAATCAGGTAATCTGATTCAGACCAAAAAAGCAAATCACACCATTGCCATTGGGTGATGGCGAGTTGACCCTGTATTTGATAAAAATACTTGTGACTTTCTGGCAGATAGAGGAACCCAGTTTCATCTATCTTTAAACTAATATTATGGCTCTGACTAGCTTCAGACAGATTTCTGTATAGTCTGGCAGAATATGGACATTTTAAAATACTACTAGCCCTTTTCCGATCAGACCATCAGGGCTAGCACAAAGGAATGGTTTTTCAGCACAAACAAAAAGACCACAAGAATCAACTTTGTACCCTGTTTGTTGGCCAATAATCTAAACGGGTCTATTTTTCTTTTACTTTCCCATACTGTAGAGCTTTGGTCACTATTGATTCAGGATAGACTATCCTTTCAACCAATTTTCCACAAAGAATGCTATTTTTTCTGCCTATGACTTCTTTAAAATAGCAGAGAATTCTTTTCGATCTTTCTTCTTTCCAAATTGCGCACTATGACTGTTTTCTTGTTGCACTCTCAAATTCAGAAGAAGAACCAACCTTTTGAGAAGATAGAAACTCAAATTTCAATCTTGCAAGAGTTTCGTCAGAAGCATCTGGTTTCTGACAATTATCGCCACCCTTTGAAATATGGCCAGACATTCTTTTATCTAATCTTTTCTACGCAAAACAGCTTTCTTTGCCTAATCCTGTTGAGATGAAAATTTTGTCTTATTCTTACAAACTCACGCACGGGAGTGGCTGGATTTTTTTTTATTCAGGCATTTATGAGCAGACATGAGCCATTTCTGAGCAGGTTCTTGATAGGCTAATGCAACTATTTTAGCCGTCTTGTAATTCCACCTGCTTTCGAATGGTCTACTCGCTTGCCCTCAGATGTTTTGCAGAACTGACTCATGTAGTTTTCAGCACAATTTTTCGTTGTGTTCCAAATTAGGCTGTCTGCAGATTGTATTAATACTCGCTGCACAATTGCTTGTATGTCTGAAAGCATCTCAGTTTCAATCATTAATTTATGAACTGAGTCATCTCCTTGGCCATCTTTTCTGTTGCAGAACTCCTCACAATTGTCATGCTTGCCAAAGACATGACTCGGCCCCATTTTTCAATTCTGCACTAAGTTTGGCAATAGCTTGCTTCACTGCTGAAATTTTGACGACTGTTAACATAGTGCATTTTATACATACTCTGACTCCAGTGACTAAACGGGTGAGCTTTTGTTTCAAGAGCTTGCGTGCCTGAGTTCCCATTGAATTTTGATGCATCTGTCTGAAGCTTAATCAGAGCTCTTTGATACTTCCTTATGGCGTAATTTGCGCACTCTATTTTTTTAACTTTCTTTCCATAAGAAACTTCCTCTCTTATTTTTGTCATCGTGTTGGAGTCCCCATCACCAATTAAATGAATGCAACGGATGCAGTAGATTGTTTCCAGATATTGTAATCCTTCCACAATCACATCACTCTCCATTGCTGTTGAAGCACCTGACCAATTTCTCCAGCAAAAATGCGGTTTTGTTTGAATTCTTCCTCTTTCAATGGCATTACATATCAGGCAAACTTTATTTTTTACTCCGATATATAAATTTTTTTTGTGTAAAATGGCCAATTATTACCGCAGCTCCACTAGCAGAATTATATCCATGGCCATAGGTTCTTTTGCACCAATCTCTATCAACAACAACGGGAATACAGTGAAATCCTTCGGCATCTACACCTTTTTTGCTTTCAGCGAGTATTCTTTCTTCTTGGACAACCAAATTTAAATTTTCTTCTAGGCAAGCATCCAACAGTTTGCTTGCCGTTTTCTCACAAGCAATGAATGTTGGATGGCTCATTTAGTTTACGTTTATGGTGCTAAATTTTTCTTCCTCTTGGGCAAAACCCACTACCTGTGGCTAATGCACCAAGAACGGCTAATTGATTCACATTGCCCAATTTACTGCCTACCTCTTCTGGCTTTTTTGCTGCAAAAACTGTTGCTGCAGACGAAGTGCAAGGATGCTTTCAGACCGGATTTAATGATCGACTTAAAAACGAATTTTCCTTGAAAATTTCATAAATAAGAATGCTCTTCTAGTGTACGAGCTTGTTTAATTACATATGCCAGGTTACACTCAAATCGTCCTGATTGGAGTGGATTGCCAGCAAAATGACCTTGACACTTTCTTTTATCAGAAGGCATGACAAATTCATCAGTAACCCTATAGAAAATAAAGTGGAATCGTAACATAAACAAAAATTAATTTAGCTTTATTTATTTAATTACAATAAAACTGAGTATCGCATTGATCCGCATAGTGGAGAGATGTTGCTCGCCAGAGCTGGTGGTACCTCGTCTTCTGGCATCGATCGTGAACAGCTATCAAATTTACTTCATACGTTCTTAACGATGATCAATTTGAGATTCCTGGGGTTCTAAATTTATCTTTTGGCAAAGAATTACATTAAATACATACTGATTATTGATACAGGATGTATTACAATCTTTATCAAAGTTTGACGAATCATTATTGGAATTAGTCTCTGTTTTTTCAGTAGTGGGACTGATAAGAACAGATGTTTTCTGTTCAGACGTTAGAAGTTGTCTAAGAAAAATAGAGCTTTCAATTTGTTAAATTTGAGTTCAATTATAGGTAAAGATTTGTTAGCAAAAACACTATTAATCATGAGTGTAATAGGCTTATCATTATTAATTTTTAGAAATTCATAATCAAAATAATGTTTAATGTTAAGAAATTTAGTAGTATTAGACATGGAAGATTTAAAAAGGTTTGGATATCTATAGATTTACAATTAGAAACATGTTTAATAATGAAAGAATTATTGGGTGTCATGTGAAGATTTGCCGAGACCAGTGCACCCTTTCTAAACCCGATTCTTTAGTTAAACGGAGGTTGCTGTGTTTGTTGTTATGTAAATGAAGATCGTTGCTTATGTAATTTGTGTTGTGGTAGTGTATGTTGTTGTGTGTGTAAATGATCATAAGGCACAGGGTACCAATTATGAGCATTTGGGTAATTGGTATGAGGAATGTTTTGTCTATTCAAATTTAAATATTGCCGGCAATTGGCCATAACATGATTAGAGCGACCACAAAACAAGCAAAATATAAAAGTTTGGTATCTCTGTCTCTGTGTACTATTAAATTTATTAACTTGATTTTGCCTTATGCCACGATTACTTGTGGAATGTTGGAAATTAGGATTAAAATTTCTGTTGACATTATTGAGTTTAAAAGTATCGTTACTGATATGATTCACGGAAGCTTTTGAGATCGACATATCCTCTAATTTCTTTTCCAAATCAAGTATTTTATTCTGGAGTTTATCTATAGTATTATTTGCCGAAATGCAGTTGGCGAAAGAAGCAGTTTGTAATGATTGTTCACCCTGAACATATCTTTGAGCCTTACCAACAAGTGATTGGAATTTCTCTTCCCCATCAAAAATAAGTTTTTGTTTGATTGAGAGTGGTATTATAGATATAAATTGTAAGGCTAAAATTTGATCTAGCGAATCGGTTGGTACATTGTTGTACGCTTTGGATGCTGCGACTTGGAGCTAAACTTTTTATCGACTCACCCTCGAGTAGGCAAATGCCCTGAAAAGACGCGAGAGTGGCAGAACCAGACGTTTCTGTAGAGAAAAAATTTTGTAATGCATTACAAGCATCCTTGAATAATGCATTTTTACATAGGGGAGATAGCGCAAAATATTTTAAGGCCGTTCCCTCAAGTTCAGATTTTAGTGTTTCAGACCAGCGGAACAGAATCGTTCCAATTGTTTAGTGTTTTTATGTCTTCTACTTGCGACAAAAACCATTTTACGTCTTCATTGCCTGAAAAATTTTGAATGTTTATATTAGAAATATTTTTTCTAATGAACTGACTTTGATTAGCATTACTTGGGTTTTGCAAACCCTCTTGGATATTATTATTACCATTCATTATTTGCTTATGATTGCGAAGTAACATAACAAAACAGTAACATAACAACGAAGTAAGTTAACAAAACAATTGTTTAGGATAAAAAATTAAGTTAAAAATTAAACATCACTCATAATCCAAGAAATTACAAATAAATAATTCTCCTATCGTACAAATAAAACAAATATATGCATCATTAAACCTCATTATTGAGATCACCAGTATAAACCTTGTAATATAAATATATACTGAACATATATGTTGTGGTTTTGGTTCATTTTTATATGTATATGTAAATGACAAAATTAAAAATGAGCGGCACCAATTCTTAAAGTTTTAAGTTTAAATATTAAAAAGTGCAAGTTAGGAATTAAAAACAAATAATAATTGTTACGATAAAAAAAAAGGTTAAGTTTAAATGACTTATAAAATTCATATTTAGTACTCAAAATGGCGAGACAATCGAATTATTCAAACATGAAATCTCAAAAAGTAATAAACAGGTTGTGTATGTGGCAAGGTAAACCCACAAGAATGTATGAGAAATTAAAACAAATTAATAATCAATGAATAGGGCAAGGTTATATATAATTTCTTAAATTAGGCCGAATAGTGGTGGTCCAGCATTGTTGAACACCGAATAACGCAATAAGTCCATTGAGTCATAAATTTAGAAATACGGAATTGATATAAAAAACAAGTCCAAATAATAAGCAGAAATGCACAAAAAAAAAACTAAGGTAAACACATTCTTGTAAGTTTGATTATTAGCTGTACTAACTATTTAAGTAAATATGGCTACTCACCCTAGGGTTGACACCCTCTAACTGTTGATCATCATGCAAACATAGAAGGCGGTCCATAAATTATTGAAGGAAGGAACACTATTTAGTGTGGTTGCTCTCTTATTATATCACAAATAGTTGACATTGTATCATCATTGAATAGTTGACATCACTCAACAATCACACTTTTCTAAATATGTATTCAATACACTAACTCAACAATCCAACCTTTTACATCAACGACATGTTAACGTTACAAATAAGGAGACATTTTAAAAATAACGTTTCACAACTTTTTCAGCACCACGTAACAAGGCATCTTGTGAAATTCACAATCATGGGTGTTGTGTCCCTCCTCTGTCGTGCATCCGCCTTAAGAAAACTAGGTCTCCCTCGTGAATAGCTAATGAGGGGAAAATTGGAAAAAAAGGGGTACAAGTAAAGGCCAGTGAAAAAAATGGGGGCCTGTTCAAATTCAACCCCTGAAGAAACTATTGGCCGATAGAAGACACTAGCACCGGGCAGTTCGACCAAAGGGGTTTCACACACACATGAGAAAAGGTCAAAATTGGCTAAAGGTTAAAATTAACGATCACCGTCCAGTACGCAATTAAAAAAATCACCTACCATGTCAAAGAAAAGAAGATGTCACAAGGTTAAGGGCACAAGACATAAAATCTTATATATTTCTAATTCTCACGGTGTTCCTCCCACACAGGTGTCACCTTCTAAGAAATGCGAGTTAAAGGAATAGGGGACCAACCTGATAGGAGAAACATGTAATAAACAAATTATAAATAAATTAATATTGCAAAATTAAAATATAAAGCAGCTCTTCTANCATAATAATAATTTGTAACAGTTATTGATTAATAAAAAATATGTAGTATTTAAACATATACATTGTGAATTGATAACAGAATTAATTATAACTGACTGTTAAAGAAGTTCGTAGACAAGAAATTAAGAATTAAGAGGACAAAAGTAAAGCAAATTTTAAAAAAACAAAAGTAAAGTAAATTTTAAAAAAAATTATATTAAGGAGAGAATAAACTTGTGATAATTAACATTATCTCATACATAAACATTAAAAAATTTTTAAAAAAGAATAAATAACATTTTTCAACTTAGAAAAGTAATTCAATAAATCAAAATGCTCCAGCACCATAATCGGATTTGTCTTTTATAGCGAGAGATTCGTTCGATCTCATATCTTTCTTTTTTTTAAATCCTGGCTTCTTTGGTTGTCAGTTTCATAGCACGTTCTGCCTCATTTACTCGACGAATGTCAATTCGTTCTAGTGCCCGTGCCATATAAAATCCTGGCTGGATGTTCATTTGTCGAAATACGTCAACTCGTTTAGAAGTACAGTCGTTAAAACAAATGACGGCATCCATAACGCCGAACTTCAGAGTGTTTAATGTTGAGAACGATGTCTTCGGCAATCGCTCCCAAATTACATGGTTAAAACTCTCATTTGGATTTTGAGTTTTGCCATGTGTGCACTTTTTTAACAAGTGCTCATCAGCTAAAGCTCTAAACACAGGTTTTATGGCATGCATTACGGCTCCGGGAGAGAGTGTTTATGCTCATAGTTTTCATCAGACTCAGATGATGCAGCTTTATTATATCTGCACCATGTATCAGAATCTGATGGACAGAGACCATGGTGCGGTGAAGCATCTGTTGAAATTTTATGGAAAAAAATCGCCCAGACTGCCTTTGACATTTCCTCATCAGATTTGCCTACATTTCTTCGTATAGCTAAGCTAGAATACTTTTGAAACAAGTTGATCTCATTATCAGTAAGTCTGCCACGACCACACAAACTTTTCCCCTTCAGACAACTTTTTCGCTTTATAACTAATTTTTAGAGCTTGAAGGTGAGCTCCCATGCGCTTCTGAACATGCCCTGTGCATTCCAATTCATTTACCACAGAATCATACCCATAAACTTTTGCTGCACACAGCGAGAAACTTTTCGAGTCTCCCTTTCCCACATAATTCATATATAGAACGTTTCGTGCTGTTTCGGAATTTCGAATATTTTCAATATGCCTGCTGCTTCCATTCCACCACTAGATCCTTCATAGGTTTTCAAACATTCACCTTGAGTGCAACATAATTTAGTACATTTGGGACAATATTTAGTTAAATACTCAAAGTCAAGAACTTTACCAGTTTCAACAGATGTGGCCGTAAAAACACCATTTAATGACGTGTGTCCTCTCTTTTGCCACGACCCGTCAAATGCTGAAGCTATATCTCGCCCGCTTTTAGTTCAAGTTTCAAAGTTTCTTCAGTGGCTTGTTTCATTGAGTTTGAAGAAACAACATTCAATTTCTCTGTAATATAGTTAGAGTAATCCTGGAACTTTACAGGTGGTGGTGGAAGATTTAATATAGCACATAATGTTTCTGCTGATCCTCTACCTTTCCCAATGCACCTCATTCCATACACCATGCGAATATTATCATAATATTGTTTTGAAATAGTTGATGTCATGAAACTTACGGCATTACCACAAATATTGCACGTCAAATTCAAATCTACAACAAGACCTTTCCTGATTTCTTCTCTTACAGAAGCTGTAATGCATTCAGTGTTTTTGCAATTTTTGCACATTACAAAAGTATTCAGCAAATTAGAGAGTATTTCTAAATCCACTAGGATGTTTTTTCCACACTCACTGTTGCTTAACTGAGGTGTAATTGAACATTTCCTCTTAGATGCACTTGTATGTAGATGTTTCGGGATTAATAACATCATGGTTGTGTTTTAGTAGAAAATTGATTTCCCGTATATTTTCTCCTTCCAAACTTCTTGGTACGAGTTATAACAATTTAAATAAAACAATATATAGAATAAAACAAAAATAAAATGTAACTATCGATCAACAATTTCGCTGTTTTTTACAGCGTGTTGGTTTAATTAGCTTAAGGAAAAATGTCTAAGATGTTAGAATAAAATAACTAAAGGATCATTTTAGAAAAATCCTTATTGTTTAAATACTAGGATTACAATATCTTGTAAACGGATGAGTAACATCTTATTAAGACAAATGGCCAAAAGGTATAAAAGGTTAAAAAAATGCGTTGATGAAATTAGCTTAAATAAATAAATTACCTGAAAAGAAAATATAGAATGCTGAAAAGAAATGGATTGGTAAAAATTAAAAAAAACAGGAGACAGATAAAACAAATACTGAAATTTGTAAACTCACCACGTTTATTGCTTACTATATTATTAAAAAAAAATGTAGATTAAAACATCTCCACACTATATACAGCCACATAAGCCACAACTTGTAGAATCATTTAAAAAAAAAATAAAGATGAACACAGATTATCTTATACAAAAAGAACACTTGTAGCCATTTTCACTTCTAAAATAAGACTGAACACCTCCCTAATGCACCGAACGTACATCAGCTGACAGGTGTCGCTGCTGGGAAAATTCAGCCTAACCTCGTGACGTCAGTTCTCAAAAGCTGCTTCTCGGGATGTGATCTGCTCCTATAAGATCAGCCCATGCACTTGCGTTTGCTTTCTTGTTGCAAAGCAATTTTTCTATTATTTCATTTATGCATTTTATGTCTTTCACTTAAAGACATTTTTAAAATTATTAAACAATGTTTAACATTACTTCACTAAAATAGCAAAAAAAATGAAGAAAAAAAAATTAGCTGCCTTACTCATTTTTTTCTTTGGAAGCATGTGGTTCAGTAAACAAAAATGGTGAGTATCCGAATATATGACATGCACATACAATTACAATGTTACAATAGTGATGAAGCTTTTTATTTTATTCTTTATTTTATCTTGTATCAAAAAAGAAATTTGATAAAATACACATTTTATCTCTCCATTCTCTCTTTCTTGCAAAACAAAAAAAAATTTCAACATACAAAATATGCACTACACCAACAATACTGTAATCTAGTTAATAACATTTTGTCATTCAGTGTCAAAGAGTACACAGTAACTCTTGCTAATAAATTTTTAAAAAAAATTTTGATATTGATCTTTTTTGATCAATTTTATGTTTGACACTTATATTATATGATAACATACAACACTAATTGGACATTCTTTTAGATCTATCTCATACTTCTATACTAATGTTTGCATTATATTTTTGTCCATGCATATGCATTATTTTTTGCTCCATTGAAACCCTTTCTAAAATTACTTCTACTTCTCTCATAAGGCTTAAATCTATTATTGTTTACATTAGAATTCTGTGGATAATACCAGCATTCAGTGGTGATGTGATTACTGCTGCAAATGTGGCAAGTTATTTTAGGCTGAATAGATTTGTTAGATTGTGAAATATTGTTCACAGATTTAATTCTAGATAAATCTTATATTTTTTGAGTTAACTCTTCTATTTTTTTGTTGATCTCTACCTGGCTTCTCAATAAAATTTCTAGTTCTGACGATTTGGTAACATTGTTTAGATGTGTCTCATTCATGGATATTGCATTTTTAATATCGATTGCTATTCTTCCTATTTCATCAAATTTGAGGCCCCCTTTTTCATTACCTCAATTCTTATGTCCGGTCTCATACTGTCAAGAAGTTTTTGGGACTCATTGCTAAATTTCATTGCTAATTTTAAAGTTTACTCATTACTTTCTGCATTGATTTCTAAATAATCATTTGTTGTTTTCAAGTTTAGTTTGTGGACTCACCTTCTATTACTGAAATTGCTCACTCAATTTCGTTTATCTCACATGATGTTACAACACCCTGTAACAATAACCAGCTTGCTTCAATTCAAACTCCTTCCTTAAAGTTTCACGAATTGCCCACATAGGACGGTTATAGAGAGGGTGAATAGACGCATCAGGAAAACAGATGTCACAACCATGATAGAAACATCCACGAAATTCGTAAATTATCTTTTCTTCGGGTTGATATCCATCAACGAAGTACCCTTGCATTTTAATTTCTCCCCTGTCTCTCTGCGAACTTTGTATACACTTTCCTAAAACCAAAAGTTAGAATAACTCTATTATATTCACTTTACTCTTAAGATTATTAAAGTGAAAATTTAAGACTAATTTTACCTGTCTTCTTTTCTATGTAAGCTTGATTTAATGTACCGTTATGATAATTAAAATAAAATAAAAACTTTTGATTTGACCTAATACATGTCGCTTTGTATAAACATTTAATCCATTAATTTTGACTATGACCCGATTCCAGCATGGGATATTTACTTGCTTATCATGTCACTGTAAAGCATAAAAAACACATTTTTAAAAGAAGAAAAAATAACACCTTTATTACAAATAAAACAGGAAGAAGTGTCCAAAAGGACTGGCATCAAACATGAGCATCATCTCTTACCCCGGGCTAACATCATGCCCCTTATAAAGTTATAAAACATACCATACTGCATAGCACAAACATTTCTGGGTACAAATATTTCTGTCGTGAAAAACTCATATTCATTGAGCTATCAGGTTACATATTAAATATACCACCACTAGAATGCCAGCCCACGTGTGGTTAATAAAACACAGCTTAATCATCGTGCACGCATTCAGAATCTAATCTTCTAGCATATAAAAAGAAATATGCCTTACAATAAAAAACAAACGACATTCACAACCCACTAACGAGCACTCATTTCATATCAACCACTTAGGTTATTGAGCATTCTTTCAGTAACTTTACCATTAGAACATTAGAAATTAAAAATATCTCGGTGCGCTGCCGCGAAGCGGCATTAACCGATTCGTCGCAATTTGAAATCGATAATGGCGGTAAAGAGCAGGAAATGTTGGTGGAATTCGGAGGGGGCGGTGCTTTGCACCAGGTAAGGAATCGTGGTCTCTAATTGGTCGCTGTCCCCAGCGAATCATAAGTTGAGAATATATAAGAAAATTGCATTGAAAATGAGTGGGATATACGTAATAGGCATGAAATAAAAACGAACGATATTTACATTACGATAAAAATAAACAAGGTCTGGGATAAGCAAATAAAGGATACACGATAAAATACACAATTGAGAATAAAATAAAACTAGGTTAAATGAACTATGTACAAATTTACAAGTCGGGTTGGGGGATCTCGAAATCCAATAATAAATAGGAAATACTAGATGTGGAAATTAATGAGAGCATATAATGGAGTTTTGTCCTCTGTTAAAGAATTGACCCAGGCGTTCTGGCTAAGCCGCTCGTTTCTGGGTTACTCAATTCACTTTATTATCAATATACATTCTCTTTGGCCGTGACCCCCTATGGGGTTGCTCCGTACCTCCAAGAAAGTAATTGTTGTGTTTAATCTGTGATTGTGTGATAGCTATTATATTGTGTGTTTTGGGAATGTTGTAATTAATGAATTAACCTGAATTTTTGCTAAAGAAGGCCGTAATGGGGCTGAATTTTGTATTATCCTCGATAAAATCTATATCAAAAAGTGCGTTGAAGTCGCTTGTGGTGCAATTTAAGGCTTTTAAGTAAAAATCTTTGTTGAGTTTTTCCATATAGTCGTTGATGTTAGTAATCTTGAGGTCTTTGAGAATGTTATTGTTGCTTATGCATTTTGGTGCTCTAAGCATTCTTCTGAGGATTTTCACCTCTGCGTTGGCTAGCTTCTTCTTTAGTGTGTTGTTCAATGTGTTAATTGCTGGACAAGCGTAGGTCAATATTGGTCTAATGGCCATTAAGTAAACTGTTTTCTTGCACTTAATATTTAGTGAAGATTTTGAATTTAGAATTAGGTGGAATGCCCAAAATGATCCGTTTGCTTTGTTGATAATATTTGTGATATGTTTATTCCAGCTGAGGGTATCCGTGATAGTCACGCCCAGGTACTTGGCGTGTGATACCGGTTTTATTATATTATTATAAAGTTTAATGTTGGGGATGACTTTTCCTTTTTTCTTTTTATTGAAGATTAATAGTTGCGATTTATCTGGGTGTAGGCTGGTTTTCCAAATCTGGCGCCACTTCTCTATTTCAAATATTTTATGTTGCATATATATTGCTGCTTGTTTATTTCCAATTGATTTGGTAATTAGGGCGGTGTCATCAGCATAAAGTGCTGTAAGTACTGTGTTGTTTTGGTTATTGACTGGGAAGTCGGCTGTGTATATGATATACAGCAGGGGACCAAGGATGCTACCCTGCGGCACACCTGCCCTGATCACTCTATAATCTGAATATGAGTTGTTGATTTTGATCCTAAATTTTCTTTCGGTGAGGTATGAGTTTACGAAGAGAATTAGATCCATTGGGATATTAAGCTGAGACATTTTGACTATTAGGCCCTGGTGCCAAACACGGTCAAATGCCTTGGCAACGTCTAGTAGTAATAGGAATGCTGTCTCATGTTTAAATTTTGCTTGGCTTAAGAATTCAAGGATGTTAATAAGCTGTTTAGTGGTAGATAGGTCTTTTCTGAAGCCATATTGTTGGTTTGGGATAATGTTCTGAATATGATTGTTCATCCTTTTTTGTATGATTTTTTCTAGAATTTTTGATAATGAAGATAGCAGGCTGATGGGCCTGTAATTTTCTGGGTTCGATGCTGTTTTGCCTGGTTTTGCGAAAAGTATAATGTCTGAGTTTTTCCAATTGCTGGGGAAGTAAAGGGTGCTTATGCAGGAGTTGAAGATATTTACTAGTTGACTTATTTTGTTTATGGGGAGGTTCTTAATCATGGAATTAGTAATATTGTCGTCTCCAGGCGCTTTTCTGTTGGGGAGGGTTTTGATAATAGAGATCACCTCGTCTTCTGTAGTCGGGTCGATGTTGCTTGGGTAGTTGTGCCTCTTGTTAATAATGTCATTGTAATTGTCTAGAATTAGTTTATCACTGGTTGGGTCGTTGTTTTCTTCATTAATTGAGAATTGTTTCTCCATGGTTAATGCAAATAAGTCTGCTTTGTCTTCTATGGTGTAAACCGGGCCGGCTGGCCCTTTTAAGGGCATATTTGAAATTGGTGATCTTCTTAGGGATTTTGTCATATTCCAAATTGAATTGTCCGAATTGTTGAGTTTACTAAGTTTGTCATCCCACTCTTTATTTCTGTGCTCGTTGCATAGTTTTTTAATTTCCTTATTCATCCTGTTTAATTGTCGTTT
>NC_092211.1:51015841-51032046 GCF_043381705.1 Parasteatoda tepidariorum
AGCGGCATTAACCGATTCGTCGCAATTTGAAATCGATAATGGCGGGTAAAGAGCAGGAAATGTTGGTGGAATTCGGAGGGGGCGGTGCCTTGCACCAGGTAAAGAATCGTGGTCGCTAATTGGTCGCTGTCCTCAGCGAATCATAAGTTGAGAAAATATATGAAAATGAGTGAAATTTACGTAAAAGGCATGAAATAAAATAACAATTAAGTAAATTAGTATATACATAACGAACGATATTTACATTACGATAAAAATAAACAAGGTCTGGGATAGGTAAATAATGATACACGATAAAATACACAATTGAGAATAAAATAAAACTTGGTTAAATGTACAAATTTACAAGTCGGGTTGGGGGATCACGAAATCCAATAATAAATAGGAAATACCAGATGTGAAATTTAATGAGAGCATATTATGGAGTTTTGTCCTCTGTTAAAGAATTGACCCAGGCGTTCTGGCTTAGCCGCTCGTTTCTGGGTTACTCAATTCACTTTATTTATCAATATACATTCTTTTTGGCCGTGACCCCCTGGGGGGTTGCTCCGTACCTCCAAGAAAGTAATTGTTGTGTTTAATCTGTGATTGTGTGAGATCAATTATTTTGTGTGTTTTGGAATTGTTGTTATAATTGATTTAACCTGAATTTTTGCTAAAGAATGCAGTAATGGGGCTGAATTTTGTATTATCTTCGATAAAATCGATATCAAAAAGTGAGTTGAAGTCGCTTGTGGTGCAATTTATAGCTTTTAAGTAGAAATCCTTGTTGAGTTTTTCCATATAGTCGTTGATGTTAGTTATTTTAAGGTCTTTAAGAATGTTATTTTTGCTAATGCATTTTGGTGCTCCAAGCATTCTTCTGAGGATTTTCCCTTCTGCGTTTGCTAGCTTCTTCTTTAGTGTGTTGTTCAAAGTATTAATTGCCGGACTAGCATAGGTCAATATTGGTCTAATGGCCATTAAGTAGACTATTTTCTTGCACTTAATATTTAGTGAAGATTTTGAATTTAGAATTGGGTGGAGTGCCCAAGATGCTCCGTTTGCTTTGTTGATAATATTTGTAATATGTTTATTCCAGCTGAGGGTATCCGTGATAGTCACGCCCAGGTACTTGGCGTGTGATACCGGTTTTATTATTTTATTATAAAGTTTAATATTGGGGATGACTTTTTCTTTTATTGAAGATTAATAGTTGCGATTTATCTGGGTGTAAGCTAATTTTCCAAATCTGGCACCACTTCTCTATTTCAAATATTTTATGTTGCATATATATTGCTGCTTGTTTATTTCCAATTGATTTGGTAATTAGGGCGGTGTCATCAGCATAAAGTGCTGTGAGTTCTGTATTGTTTTGGTTATTGACTGGGAAGTCGGCTGTGTATATGATATACAGCAGGGGGCCAAGAATGCTGCCCTGTGGCACACCTGCCCTGATTACTCTATAATCTGAATATGAGTTGTTGATTTTGATCCTAAATTTTCTTTCGGTGAGGTATGAGTTTAGGAAGAGAATTATATCCATTGGGATATTAAGCTGCGACATTTTGACTATTAAGCCCTGGTGCCATACACGGTCAAATGCCTTGGCCACGTCTAGTAGTAATAGGAATGCTGTCTCATGTTTAAATTTTGCTTGGCTTAAGAATTCAAGGATGTTAATAAGCTGTTTAGTGGTAGATAGGTCTTTTCTGAAGCCATATTGTTGGTTTGGGATAATGTTCTGAATATGATTGTTCATCCTTTTTTGTATGATTTTTTCTAGAATTTTGATAATGAAGATAGCAGGCTGATGGGCCTGTAATTTTCTGGGTTCGATGCTGTTTTGCGAGAAGTATAATGTCTTGAGTTTTTCCAATTGCTGGGGAAGTAAAGGGTGCTTATGCAGGAGTTGAAGATATTTACTAGTTGACTTATTTTGTTTATGGGAAGGTTCTTAATCATGGAATTAGTAATATTGTCGTCTCCAGGCGCTTTTCTGTTGGGGAGGGTTTTGATAATAGAGATCACCTCGTCTTCTGTAGTCGGGTCGATGTTGCTTGGGTAGTTGTGCCTCTTGTTAATAATGTCATTGTAATTGTCTAGAATTAGTTTATCACTGGTTGGGTCGTTGTTTTCTTCATTAATTGAGAATTGTTTCTCCATGGTTAATGCAAATAAGTCTGCTTTGTCTTCTATGGTGTAAACCGGGCCGGCTGGCCCTTTTAAGGGCAATTTTGAAATTGGTGATCTTCTTAGGGATTTTGTCATATTCCAAATTGAATTGTCCGAATTGTTGAGTTTACTAAGTTTGTCATCCCACTCTTTATTTCTGTGCTCGTTGCATAGTTTTTTAATTTCCTTATTCATCCTGTTTAATTGTCGTTTGAGTTCGGGATTTAGGTTTTGCAGGAACTTTTTCCTAATCTTGTTTTTCTCTTTTATGATTTTTCTGATATGGCTGGGGAGTTTGTATTTGTTGATATTAGTTGGTGAGGTATCTGTGGCCCCTTGGAGGGCCGTCGAAAATGTTTTAGTGAGGTCTTCAATAGCATGATCAATTTCGTTCGGGTTTTTAAGGGTATTAATATCTTCTTTATTTTTAGTGAGGTGCAGGATGTTGTGGTACAGTGTCCAGTCTATTTTCTTTCTAAGGTTGTTACTTTCGTTTGTTTCTAGAGATGCGGTTATCCATACCGGCCTGTGGTCGCTGCTTAATTCATGCAGAACATCAATGGCAAATGGTTTTGGAATGTTAGTTAGCATGATATCGAGGATTTCAGGGGGGTAAAGGCCGCTGCGATGTAGAAAAGTGGGCTTGTCTGGTGCATAGTCCAAATTTTTAATTAGCTCATGCATTTGTTTTCCAATTTTATTTTCTTTACTACATCCCCATATAGAATGTTTAGCATTGAAGTCACCCAGTGCAATAGTATCGATGTTGGGGGGGAAAAGGTCTTTAAAAGAATTGTCGTCAAATTCATTAAATGGAGGATTGTACACTGCAGAAATTTTAATATATTTTTTATTATTTAGTTGTAGTAGAATCGACGTTTCCTCTCTCTCGTTATTGGTGCTTAGTTTGTATATAGAGGTTTTAAAATTTTTATGGGTAAGAATGGCACACCCGCCACCTGTACGTTGGATCCTGTCGGTTTTGTGGGTAGTATAATTAGGTATATTTATCTTATTACTGGGTTTAGCGTGCGTTTCAGTGATTGCGATTATATCAGGAGTATATCTAGCTATGAAATCTAGTAGTTCAGGGAGTTTATTCATAAGGTTGTTTGCATTCCAGAGTGCTATTGTTAGTTGTGATGAGGGTTTATTCTGCATAGTTTTGTGGGTTGTATCCTTAGAGGTTTTCCATAGGGAGCGTCATTTGGTCTTTGAAGAAGTTTATGCATTTAGTAAGGTTCATGCTTGCTTCAATGGCTTGTAAGAGTAGCTGACTTGGGTCTAATAATACTGAATGGTTTTTGGTGTTTTTAGCTGCGTTTGCGTAGCTTAGTCCTGGCTTTACGGCATTATTGAGGAATCTTCTGTTATTATCTTGATTGTTGAATCTTGGTCTATTGTATCTTTTAGTTAGGATCTCCTCATATTTGAAGCATTTACTATAATTGGCGGGGTGTTCCCCTCCACAGTGGCAGCATTTTGGCTTGTCTTCTCTGGGTTTTGGGCAGTCGGCCGTGAGGTGGTTCTCGCCACACTTGACACAGCGGGCCGGGGGGTTACATAGTTTTTGTCCGTGAAAATATTCCTGGCACCTGTGGCACTGTGTGGGTCTATTTGACTTTTTGAATTCTTCAATTATCACTTGCGCATTGAAGAGAGCTCTGACATTAAATATGTTTTTAGCTGTGTCTAGGTCCTTGTTTAGAGTGATAATGGCTGTAGTCATGGGGATTTTACCACCATTAATCCTTCTGTACATTCGAACAGTATTAATGACTGGGATGTTTTGGGCTATTAGTTCATCTGAAATTTCCTGTTCGCTGTATTCCTTGGGCAAATTTTTTATAACAACTCTGAATGAGCGTTCCTCTGGTAGGGTGCAAGTGTGATGCCCAACATTTTGTTTCTTAAGTACAGATATGATTTGGCAGCGTACTGTTGAGTCGTCTGTTTTAATGGTGTAATAATCACCATTATTTTTTCTGGTATAATTATTTATTTGTCCCTCCTTAAGTGTGTTGTTGAATGACTTCCAGTTAAAAGTTTTATCTTTGATTATAATGGGGGGGATTTTTGATTTGTACGGTAAAACCGTCTTCTGGGTCAGGGGTATCATTTTGATCTTGATTTTGGGCAGTCCAAATGGGCGATGGTGGGGTGGCCTTAAATCTTTTGGATTTGGAACTGGGGAGATTGTTTTCCCTACTATGTTGGTTGAGGGTATCTGGGAATTCAGTATCCATAAAGTTGTCAATTTCTAATGCAAAAGACTTGAATAGTTCCTGGTGGTCTTCAGCGAAATCGTCTAGTTTTTGGGCAGTTAAATTTGAAATGTCACTAAAAAGCTCTGTTTCGTCAACGGCATTATGTTTATATGCGCGACGTTCTTGTGTGAAATTGCTAAAACAAGTCTTAAGTTGTGCTATGTTACTTTCGATCTTCTCGCCGTTGTCGGCCTAAGAAGCGGCAAATTTTAATATAAGTAATGTGTGGTGTATCATATCACCAAAAATTGAAGTTATATTTTCCATAGCGGGAAATTCTTTTTCATGATTATCATCGGTCGGGGAGTCTGATCCTGAATTAGCGCAGTCATCGGCATTTGGCTGCAATCGTTTTGCTTTACCGTGCTTACGCTTTTTCTTATTGCTTGTATTTGCAATTGTTAACCCTGGAATATTAGCGGGTTTGGGGGTCTCGTTACTGTCGAGAATTCGATCGCTATTTTTAGAGCTATCCATTTCCGCGTCCTTAGGAGCCTCGGATGTAGCCATCATATAGATTTTATGGCCCTTAGAAGGGCCTTTCGAAATTACTAACTCACGAGGTGGGTCCGTATCTCTGGTTCAATCTACCAAGAAAAATAAACACCGAACTCGTGGCTTGGTTAACACCGGTAAGCTATGGAGGGCTCTAGGTTTCCACCACGAGTCGGTCAATACTTACCAGAGGAGACATCAAATAAAAAAAAATAAAAAAATGAGAACAATGTAGTGCCCTACTCTCAGTTCGGGACAGCCTACAAGATCTGAAATAGAATGTAACGCCCTACTCTCAGTTCGGGACGATTACATGAGGATGAGATAAAATGCAACGCCTTACTCTCAATTCAGGCAAATTACATATATCTGAAGTATAATGTATCGTCCTACTGTCAGTTCGGATCGACTACATATGCTGGAACTCAGGATCAGCGAAGACAGTTACCGCATGAGTGCGGCACAGGGACGCCGGTTAAGGATCACTGATCACGCCGTACTCTCAGCTTCAGTACGTGATCAGGAGCAGCTGAAATGTACGACCTACTCTCAGTTCAGTCGACATGTCGAGCCTAACTTTACCTCGTCTCGTCTTCGGTTTGGCTGAGGCCTTCAGGCCCCGAAGGGGCCTTTTACCTCTTCATCCTCATCTGGTTCATCATCAGTTGCTACTATCTGGAAGTGGAATCTAAAAGGGAAAAAGATTAGACACAAAAAAGCTATGAAAATCATTTTGGTTGATACAGTGATCTGATTGGTCGAAAATGTAAGATCTGGGCGGGGCTAGATTTCTTGGGTGCAAGTAATTTTGCAGCGCCAGTGCTGATAGTGGTGTACTATGGAACTAAGAAAATCTAATTTCAATTTTGGCCCTTAAAAAGGCCTTTTTGATATCAATTAAATAAGTAAAAAATTTGATTTCATGGTTTGAATTGAGTANCCTAAAAGAAAGGGAAAGAAAAGAAAGTTTGAGAATAAAAAATATTCTCGGAGAAAACGAGCCCAGTGCTCGAGCTGCTCTCTCATTGGTTGCTGCAGGGACTAGTGGGCGGGGCTAGGAGTGATTCCACTAAAGTTCTAACTTCAGGATCGCTAAAGAGTTCTTTAATGGCAAATTGAAGTCTGGAAATCTTATTCAATGGCTTTTTCTTGGAATTAAATTTAGCTGGGCGCGCTGGGCATCCAGTAAATGATGAGGGGTGCTCTCCAGAGCAGTTGGCGCACTTCGCGGGGGTATCTCTATCTTTGGTGCATTGGTATGTGAAGTGTGGTCCCCCACACTTCATGCATGCTGGATCCTAACTTTACCATATCTGCCAACTCTTCCGGATGATTTTATTTTCATATTTAAAGTGGTAGTAAATATATACTATTTTTTCTTTTATGAACTTAATTTTTAAATGATTTTGATCACTACTATTCTTTCAAAAATTAAGCACATATATTAATATACGTTACTATCATGGTTGTCAACTTAAGTTTTTTCAAATGCAACGTATTTGTTTGTTTTAATTCCCTTTTAATACCACTGGGAAAAATGATAATGGAAGGGATTAAAAGTTGGCAGGTATGCTTTACAACAACCTACCCATCTCGTGAATATCAACAGAATGCCCACATATCTCATTTTCAATCATCTATCCCAGTGGGTTGCCACCATACAGTATAAGTAATTACAAAAAGTACAAATTAAATTTACAACTAATAAGTGATATATAAAATTAAAAGCTTACATTATACCTATTCTTAGGNATGCCCACATATCTCATTTTCAATCATCTATCCCAGTGGGTTGCCACCATACAGTATAAGTAATTACAAAAAGTACAAATTAAATTTACAACTAATAAGTGAAATATATAAAATTAAAAGCTTACATTATACCTATTCTAAGGTAAAATTATAATATTGAACAATAAAATTAATTATTACATTTATATTAAAAGTTTAGAAAAAAGGTTCATTCTCACTGTCATTAGCAGAAAATTTTAAGTCTCATGCTGCCACCTATTAGCATAAAGATTAATAAAATAAAAACTGTAAAGGAACTTTATCAGTACATTAACGTTATTTACATAGCCTTTTGGGGGCATGACAGACATTGTATTGTCGTTCATGTGTAAATTGGTATATACACCCATGCAAGCTGTGGCAATCGTTATGAAGGTGAATGGATCTGTATTATTCGTAGAAATAAGCTCTTCTCGAAACTTCAAACAACATCTTCGCAGAATGTCTACGTCAGATCTAAAAAAAAAAAAGAAATTAAGAATAAATAAAATAAAAAATCCTATGAAATATTGAATACTGATATAAAATTGTTAAAGAATATTACTATTCAATTAATAGTCTAATACCTGCAATATTCACCTATTTCTTTCTGAAAATTGAAAGTTTCAAACTTATGTTTTTCATGCCACTCCATAAACTTATCACGTTCGTCGGGACTCATCTGGTTATAACAATACATCTCGCGAGATGGCATTGGCCCAAATTATTCTTGATTCTCTCTAAAATAAAAATTAATATTTAATATATTTTAGACAATGTAAACAGATTATAAAGAATCTAGAAAATAATTACCTGGTATTTAGAAGATGTGGAAAATACCCTTTCTTCAACTCTTCCAGACCGAAACTCAAAGGCAGCTTTGATAGACTCATTGCAAAAAAATTGAGAGAATCAACCACTCTTATATTTAACGATTGCACTGTAATGCAGAGAAGTTTAGAACCACGCATGATCACCTTGGGTTTTACTGACTGCCTTATTAGATAATTGAGAAGAAACATACCTTCATACCCTTCTATATTATGGTACATCCTTTGTGAGATGGAGAAAATAAAAATTCACCTGACTTATCTAGTGAGTCTTATCCAGAAAATACTTTTTCAGTACCATCAAAATACTGCATGACGATAAAATTGGCTACATGTTCTCCTGAACTTTGATCTGCCTCTATTTCAAAAAATATATAATTTTCGTGATGTGCAGTTTTTTTCTCTTTCCTCTTGATGAAACATAAATGCTCCATTGGATCGCAATTCTTTTTGCAATTTTTACAAAATGTTTGTCCTCAAATGTGGGGTGAACTTTTCTTATAAATTTGTAACTGTTGGCCAAATCGATCACAAAAAGAATTTTGCTTTTTTTCCAGATTTCTATGTGTCGATCGAAACACTCTTTTGACTTGCAAATTTTATTGCAGCCTAGGCGACTGATTCTCGATATTGCTTTACAATTATCACTGAAACACGTATGGCAGTGATTTTTACATCTGTATGTCGAAAGGTTTTTGTAACCTAAATCGCAAAAGGAGCAATAGTACGATGTTCCTAAAAATCCGTCATGGATGTTATGGCATGGTAATGCTCTCCATCTTCCATAAATACAGCTTTCTTTCCCTCTCCAAGCCTCTATGTACAACCTAAAGGAAAAAAAATACATCAATATTCAGGGGGAGTAAAACAAAATTTTCGTTTAAATTCAATAAGGAATATTCATTACTGTTCAAGTAAATCTCACTTTATTAAAATTTCCAGCAATTTATTTTTATGCACAAAAACATTTAGTATGTTTATTAATGTGTGAAAACGAAACTATTATGTAGTATTTCTATTAATGTTTCTATTTGCAAAATGTTTTTCTCCATTTATTTACAAAAAATAACCTCACAACCCACAATAAACGTGTTTAAATATTTTCGCTTTGAATTATGATGCTATCTAACTTACATTAAAATAAATAATTATATAATAAATGGGAAAAGTCATTTTCTTTTCTAGAAAAAAATTTTAGATAAGAGAATAAAAATGAAATATTATTTGTATTGCAAAACCAGTAAAGTAATAATAATAGATAGATAGATAAATAAATTACAAGAATAATGTTGAAAAAATATTTTTATTATCCACATAAAACGTAATACCACATGATGATGCTATCAAAATTAAAATACAGAAATCTTATTTTTAATCACAAAAATATTTGAATTTTTTTATAAGTATTCTTGCTACTTTCATTGATAGTTTCCTGAATAAATAATATTATGAATACTATATATATACTCACTAACGCAAAAATATCTTTTTTCATTGAAAAAAAAAAAAAAGACAGCTGTGAAAATTATATAATTTTTAAGATTTTTCTACTGGTCTGGTTAAAAAAAAAATCATTAAATTTGAGAAATAATTAAAATTACATATTTTACATGTTTGAGATTAGTAGATCCACATCTTAATTAAAGTACAACATTTAGTTTCAACAAAAACTAAAAAAATTAATTAAAATCTATTTTTTCATGTATAAAAGCTTGCTTTTAAAAACATGTGTAAAAATATATATGTTTAAATCACTGAACAACATACTAAACAATTAGGAGCAGAGTAATTCTTGTAACATTCAAAAAAAAAATTTGGGGCTGCGATTTGTTGCAATACAAAGAGGCTTTTGAACTATGATATAAAATCTATGATATTTTTCAGACCAAAAATTCTGATGTTAAAAGTTTTACTCCAAACTTTTAAAAAAGGTAATCAATTACGGTTTCCTATTGTTCAAAGTACTCTTTGTATTTTAAACTATTTAAAAGAAAAGTCAAATAAGAATAGTAAAATTCGAAAGAAACTCACTCATGAGCATGGGTAATAAGAACGACTCAATTTTTTAGGATGCATCTCGATTTCAAAATTCAGAATTTTGTTATTAAAGTATTGCTTAGACATTTAACATGAGACATTGTCACAGATCTTAACAAATGAATTGATAACAATTTAATTTAAAATTCATAGGAACACACCTTTTTGGCTATATGACTGATATTTAAAAATTTGTTGCAAGAACATCTAACATTGAAAAAAATAAAAATAATCAAATTTATCATGTACTCATAATAAGAGTGAATAATGTAATAGAACTTTAACATATTAAGCAATAACATTTTGATGTAAAAATTATTTTCTGAAATTTACAAACTAAATAAACATTTGCACAAAACGACTAAAAGGCTACAAGTATTTTAATTAATATACTGTTTGCCAATGTATAAAAACATATAGATTGTGCTGTTGTTTTTTGATGCCAGAATCGTAAATTATTTTGCATTTCATATTTCTACAATAAAAGATTATATGTGGTCTTTAATTAGACCTTATGAGGCAATGATCACAAAGCGAAATGGGAAAAAAATAAAGATATATGCACTATTTAGATGAAAAAGATATTTGAGACGCTTCTTATGGTTAAGTATAAATGCATAAAACAAATAAACAGCAAAACATGTCAATTTTATTAATACTACACAATTTGAATTTACTTGCAAGGTTAATGAAAGTGATAATAAACTAAAATAAATACTTTCTAAATTAACTTTTAAACATAGTAAAGAAATTACATTAAGATATTACATTTTACTCTGAGCATAATTTCTTACGGGCATGTGCATTTTTTATACAGAGCATCTGCTACATTTTAGATTTTCAAATCCATGATTTTTCAAGACTTAACAAAGTTAATATTTCTTCCAACAAAAACACAACAGTAACTTTAAAAAAAATTTATAATAATAAAAATTTTAAAATCATAGAAGTTTAAAACATAATTTGCTCTAGAAATGACTTTTTTTTTCTTTAAATTTTCAAACGAACACAATAATTTTTAAAGAACATGATAAGAACATTCGACGGCCTAAAACCAAGACTTTTCTAAAAAATAGTTGAAATCATGACATTTCGTGGCAAATTTTGGTATGAACACATTTCACTTCATATCCTTAAAAATGTTGTTTAAATTTTTTTAAATTTACGTTCATTTGAGGCAATTTTTGTTATTTAAGACAGTACAGTAATTTTTAAGGCAAATGTTTCCAAAAATATTAGCTATTTTTTTCAATCTTAACATAGAAATCAACTTTACATACCTCACAATGATAATTTTCACATAATATTTAAATAATCCAGCTAAAATGCTATATTGAATCGATGACTTAAGAAAGGTCTCACTTTCTCCAGAAATCAATTTTTAAAAATGCACAAATAGTGGATTAGGAATTTAACAATTAGTGATGGCTTCTTTAACCCGCCCCTATTCAATAAATCTATTGCCGGGGGGTGTGGTTGAAGGAAGGGACATGAGGTGCAGATCATCCGCTAACTGCTTGTTATAGATTTGATACATCACCTTCCTAAATTACGCCGATGACTGGTACATCTTTTTTGAGAAAAGAAAAAACACAGGTTTTCGTAGACAAAAGTTAATCCATCTTTTTGTTTATTTTGGTTCTAAGAACATGTTCATTTCCTGTATACAGCTCACCAATTCACAAGAAAGTGAATCCACCACGTGGATGCTGGGTTCTCCCTGTGTGCTCCAGGGAGTAGATAGGAATTTGATTTAACATATTGAAATAAATGTTTCCTTGTAGAATTACATGATGCATCAAATAAATAATTAGAAGATAAGGTTGCAGAAACTTATAACGGTAAAAATCAAAGATTAAACTCTAGAGCACACAGGGGGGGGGGGAAACAAAAAGGATGCTGCTCTCAAAAAGGCAACCACTTACTCGAGATCCACGGGGAATACTGGTCTATCTCCAAAAGATAGCGTCCCCTCTTCAGCGGTTGCGAGAATCTCTAGAGACGAGCTATGAGTCGAGCCCTAGAGATCCTGCAAAGGCAATAAAGAGGGCGCTCCTGCTGGAGACAGCCCAGTATGAAAAGTAAACATTGTGGTGATCCCATGATCACACCACAAATTCCCCCCTTGAATGGGAAAAAAATTAATAACCACCCCTTTAATGAAAAAAATTAATTTTAAATTACCCCATTAAAATGTAAAAGTTAAGTTCAAAAAAACTTATGTTACCGTTAACATAAAATGCGAATCATAAAGATAAAAAACATCATACATACATATCATGTTCAACATAAAAAATCTTGAGTAAATACATGCATTAAAAAATATTGAGCTACATAAGTGTCCTCAGTAGAAGACAATTTGACTGGTGCCCTGAAAAAAAGAGTTCAATTGTCCTGATGGCCAATTATAAAATAATTGCTTTTTTTCTTGAAATTCAGACCATAATTGTTGAGGTGGGATGACAAGGTGAGGTTAAACCTCTGACGAAAAGTAAAATGGCATTACAAGTATGAGTAAATATCACATATAATAACAACTTTGACACATTAAATGCACTTTTCACTGTAAATACATTCGCTGCACTTGGAATAACATCAAAAACTCTCATTATAAGTAATTCAACCATATTAAAACAAATTGGAATTACCTGTAAAAACTCTCATTGGAAGTCATTCAAATACATTTTTGTCACCTTATGGAATAACTCTTAAAAACCTAGGAAAAAATGTTAATTCCATAAAGAGAAATTTTTTTTTTTGACGAATGTTAATTTTGATAAAGAAATCCTAAGACTCGTGACAAGAAAGTCAACTATAAAATGCTTATGCGTTAGTAATTATGACCATCATTTTTAAATGTTTGTAATTATGTAGCAAAAATAAATGGGAAAAGAACTTGGATAAATAAATATAACCAAAAAGTTGAATACGTGTGAGTATTCAGTGTGATAATGAAAATTCAATTGTGATATTCAATTTTCTCGTAAAAGAACCTAAAATTTAAATTTGTTTGTAAAATACAAACATTTTTCTTCATAAATGTAACAATTACCAATTCTAAGAGAAATATCACACGTAAAAATAAGAATGACCCTGTTAATTATGTACATGTACAACATTTTCATTCCTTATAAAAACAAGTATGATCATTTCAACAAATCGTATTAAATAAATTCAATAAATCATGGTACACATATCCTTAACATATCACATGCAGTAAAAGTAAAATAGGCAATTATATCAACATTGAATAGTTTTGATACATTTGTCATTTGAAAACCCTGCTAAAAATACTCAATTGTTAAATTGAGAAAAATCGACTCAGTGGAATAAATCAGTACCCAGTAATTGTAAGTATTGTAAATAAAAATAATTTACATAATTTTTTTTTTTTTGAAAGTTAGAGTTAAAGTTAAACTTAATCCCTTATTAAATACTGTTAAATGAAATAGTTATATAATGTTATTTGAGTTTGATAATGCAGAGTTTGATAATGTCCACACAGCCCCGCCCAAGAAAGTATTGCTGTCACCCATAATTTTTTTTGTTGTTGTGATAACATATAAACATATCATTTTCAAAATAAAATATTGTTATGTAAAGAACAGTTGCGCACCTGTTCACCATTGCCAGCAATAGAAACTAACAATAATTCACAAGAAAATAATCCTTAATTACTTATTTATTTACTTACTTAGCTAATTAACCAAAATATGGAATCTCATGTATGACAGCAATATCTATTAATATTATATTTATCTTATCGTGCTCGAAGGTTATATCCATGAAATGGATTATTAATTGGTGGGCTCGGAGAATAATTAAGATCTAAATGAGAAAGTCGGCGGGGTGCAAGTCTTAATCTATCACTATGTATTACAAAACCTTTATGAGAAGGTGTGTCTAAAGGTGTAATTTTAAAATTTACATCACTTTGCTTCTTTACTATAACATAAGGGCCCAAAAATTTTGGTTTAAAAGTATCATTTGATCTCATGTACACAATATCGTTTGCATTAAAGTTTCGAAGTTTAGCCTTTTGTATTTGTTTTTGATTTTGTAAGATCTGCTGCTCTTTCAGTTTATTAAATGCTATATCATAAGTTATCCTTAAATCTGATATAAAATTTTGACTAAAGGAAGCCTTGTCAAGTTGTTGAGGCTCTATATTTGGATCAAAAGTATCGAACATAGTGGGAGGGCATCTACCAAAATGTAAATATACAGGTTCAAAACTAGTGCTGGGATGAACAGCATTATTGTACAAATTTTGATGAATAAGTAATGAATTCTTAAACGATACACCTGCTTCGTGCAAAGTCAAAATAGATGATTTAATGGCACGATTCAAAGATTCGGTGGCGCCATTAGCTTGTGGGTGTTTAGAAGAATTATGGGTCAAAAATATACCCAAATTTTTATTGATGCAATGAAATACCTCTGAATTAAACTGTGTGCCTAAATCTGTCAAAATCATGGCTGGTCTACCATGTATCGAGATATATTCTATCAGATGTTGTGATACAGTTTCGGTAGTTAAATTTCTTAAAGGGTATAAAGTGAGAAATGATCCAAAACGGTTAATGCATAACCACAATTTTTAATGGGGCCCACTATATCAATTGAAATAAATTCTCTTGGGACTTTAGGGATGGGAACATTCTGTAAAGGTGCTTTGGGAATGTTGTAGGATTTGTTGCGTATGCATGAATCACAAGATAAAACAAAGTTTCTTGTATCATTATACATATTTTTCCAAAAGAAATTTTTTTGAACAATTTCATATGTTTTCTTTAACCCAAAATGTGAGATATGACTAATTTTTAATACCTTACTCTGTAATGATTTTGGAACAACAATTAACTAATCTTTTTTTGTTTGTAATAAACATTAATAGAAAGGTGTTGTTAGATATTTCATTTTGAGGGTCCTGTTTTTGAATAATATTTACAGCTTCCAATTCTATATCTTGGTCAACAAAAGGAAGTATTAGCTCATTATCTTGGGACTGCAAAGCAGGAGCACAATTACTAGGATTTTCTCTTCGAGAAAAGTAATCAGAAAGAAAATTAATTTTTCCAGGAATATATTTCATTTCAAAGGAATATTCGGACAGTTCTAGTAGCCAACGAGTAATTAAATTTGCAGGTGAAGTAATTTTCTTGTAATGGAGTAGGGGCTTGGAGTCTGTTATATGAAATTTTGACTAAAGGAAGCCTTGTCCAGTTGTTGAGGCTCTACATTTGGATCAAAAGTATCGAACATAGTGGGAGGGCATCTACCAAAATGTAAATATACAGGTTCAAAACTAGTGCTGGGATGAACGGCATTATTGTACAAATTTTGATGAATAAGTAATGAATTCTTAAATGATACACCTGCTTCGTGCAAAGTCAAAATGGATGATTTAATGGCACGATTCAAAGATTCAGTGGCACCATTAGCTTGTGGGTGTTTAGAAGAAGTATGGGTCAAAAATATACCTAAAGTTTTATTGATGCAATGAAATACCTCTGAATTAAACTGTGTGCCTAAATCTGTCAAAATCATGGCTGGTCTACCATGTATCGAGATAAATTCAATTAGATGTTGTGATACAGTTTCGGTAGTTAAATTTCTTAAAGGGTGTCAGAAATTTGGAAAAATGATCCAAAACGGTTAATGGATAACCACAATTTTTAATGGGGCCCACTATATCAATTGAAATAAATTCTCCTGGGACTTTAGAGATAGGAACATTCTGTAAAGGTGCTTTGGGAATGTTGTAGGATTTGTTGCGTATGCATGAGTCACAAGATAAAACAAAGTTTCTTGTATCATTATTCATATTTTTCAAAAAGAAATTTTTTTGAACAATTTCATATGTTTTCTTTAAGCCAAAATGTGAGATATGACTAAATTTTAATACCTTACTCTGTAATGATTTTGGAACAACAATTAACTTAACTAATCTTTTTTTGTTTGTAATAAACATTAATAGTTTAGTATCAGGATCAACAATAAAATTTTTAACTTTATGTGCATTAATTAAAGAAGGTGACTCAAGCAGATCAATAATTTCATTTATAATTGGATCTTTCCTTTGCTCTTCATAAAAGGTGTTGTTAGATATTTCATTTTGAGGGTCCTGTTTTTGAATAATATTTACAGCTTCCAATTCTATATCTTGATCAACAAAAGGAAGTATTAGCTCATTATATTGGGACTGTAAAGCAGGAGCACAATTATTAGGATTTTCTCTTCCAGAAAAGTAATCAGAAAGAAAATTAATTTTTCCAGGAATATATTTCATTTCAAAGGAATATTCGGACAGTTCTAATAGCCAACGAGTAATTAAATTTGCAGGTGAAGTAATTTTCTTATAATGGAGTAGGGGCTTGGAGTCTGTTAAAATTGTAAATTTTCGGTTATAAAGATAATCCTTAAAAGATGTTACAGATTTATAAATGGCATAGAGTTCTAATTTAATGGCCGGATAATTTTGTTTAGACTTAGAAAGGGCTCTACTATAATATGAGATGGGATGAAGGACGCCATCAAATTCTTGTAAAAGAACACCTGAAATTGCCTGTTTACTGGCATCAGTGTTCAGGAGGAAAGGTTTATCCCATTGAGGGAAATAAACAAAAGGTTCGGAAAAAAATATTTGCTG
>NC_092211.1:51032546-51071132 GCF_043381705.1 Parasteatoda tepidariorum
CTTCGCAAGGCTGCAAACTTTTATGTTGTGGCTTCCAAGCAGACAATAAATATGTCAGCAAGCAATTAAATACCACAACATTTTCCAGCCCCGTATAAAATTTGAATAATTTATTTGATTTGGTCGTGATTGTATCTTACACTGGCACATGAGTCAAACTTTTCCTCATCAATGAATTTTCAGCCTCGAGCTCAGCAATTCTTTTCTTTAATGTGGCATTTTCTTGTTGCAATTCTTCAATAATATCCTTGTCCGTCTGAGCAAATGCTTCTGATTGAAGAATGTCATCAGTCTGCGTTCCTATTTCAGCAACAGGTTCATCACAAAATGAATTATTAGCATCCATATCTAAAATAATAAAGAATGTTATTAGTGTACATGTTTTTTAAAAATTATAAAATTTATTACATTATTATAAAACATTACCTGCATAGTTTGCATCTTAGAACAAAATATTTATTATTGCTATGCTTTTAAGACTACAGTGCATTAAGGATTTAAATGTAAATATTGGAGAAGTTTTGCTAATAAAAACATTTATAATTTAAAGGGAAACAAATCTCAACACTATTAATGAAAAGTTTCATTAGTATTAATAGTTAATCAGGTACTTTTCCATTATACCGGCGCAAATCTCGCCAAGCAGACTTTATGGTGACACCAGACAGTCGCCGGAACAAATCACACAAAGCAGACTTTATTGGCTGCAACACACAGCATACACATAAAAAACAGTTAATAAATGGTTAAAGAAATTTTTTTCAAAGGGGGCTTCCGTTTGCCTTCACCTAAATTATGCAAGATAATGTTCGAGATGATGGTGTGTCGTTCCTCTGTGTTTCTTAATTCGCTCTGTCACACAATTTCTCTATTTTTCGCGTGTGTGTTTCAGTTTCTGAATCTACAAGGATTGTATTTATGGTTCACTTTGAAATATTCGAAATCTATGTATGATACATTATTTAAGTTAAATATGATAAACGAAATTTAAAAAGATATTTAAGAATTGAAAAAAAAAAACTTCCTGACACGCCAGAGCTGTTTTAGATAGTACTGCCAGTCCTAAGCCTTGAAAAAGTGTGAGGGGAAGGAAGTGCATAAATAATAATTTAAATAACTATCCAATTATCGAACCAAGTTCGGTCCCGAGCAGTTCGGATANTATAAAATTATAATTGGTGTAGAAAGAAGGGGTGGGAGGCAAAACAAGTAAGAAAGTAGAGCTTCCAATTGTTAATTTTATCACTTCTGGATGAAATATTATAGTTTTGTATTTAATTAATCTGAATATAGATTTTGTGCTTAAAATCACAAAGTCACTACATTCACTATTTTATTTGACATTGTAAAGCCTTTTCGTAAATGTTTCATAAATATGTAATCATACTTTTTGCAACACACATTTTTCAAAATTATGGTGAAAGAAACATATCTTTTACACACACTTAGTGTATCATAAACATGATAAAAATCTAATCATATATGGCACAGTAACATTACCTGAAGAAGTCTGTTGTACATCAAATATTTTACGCTTTTTATTTCTTTCAAATCTTTCAACCTTTTTCTGTCCATCCATTTTTGAAAACTCAAACACAGAAGGAATATAATCTGGATGATCAGGGTTAAGTGATGGCTTTCCTAAAAAAAAAAGAAAAAAAAAAAAGGGAGTAGCTTTATAAGCGTGTGTGTAAAAAATCTGGAAATTATCTTATAACTAAGCAAAAATTAAACTCAGCTAAAACATAAGTAATAATGTTGTAATTTTAACTTATCCAATAAGTTTACTACCAATAAGTTTTATTTTACTACCACTAAAAGAACTTCTTAAAAAAGTGTAGACAGTTAAAAACTAAGTATGATTCTTCAATCTTGATATCAACAATCATATTTCAAAAGCAATCAAACCAAGTTTATATATTTCTGATTCAACAGTTTTTTAATTAATTATTCTAGTCAATAAATAATATAATGAACAATTTGAAAAATACAAAAAGAAAAAATTTATTTGGAACGAAGATTAATAGTAGCTAGATAAATAATTTGCAGTCTGAACCAAATAACAAATTTTTTGGAAATCAGTAAATTTCGTCGCATAGAACTTTGTAAAATTGTATATAAAACACCAAAATTTTTTAAAATTTTAAGCACTTTGAAACTAATTTGAAATTTTTTTAATAAAAAAAAGGAGTCGACAGTTTCTTATTTATTTGGTGTTTGGGCAAATCTAGTAGAATACCAAACAGAAATACAATATTGTGAAAATCATGGCTGTTTCATTAAAATAATTCCAATTTTCTTTTCAATCAAGAGAACAAATTTGGTAAATTGTGAAAATCTTTGAGAGGTCACAGTGACCAACCATCACTTTATCATTGTTTACTTTCTTTATCCATTTAACTCTCCATATATCTGACATATTTTGAAAAGAAATTAAATTGCTTCGAAACAGAAATAAATATAAAACAAGCATTAAAAACAAATGTTTTTTTTTTCCTTTAAAAATACTACAAAAAGAAGAGAAACATTCTTGTCATTACCTGTCATTACATTAATCTTAAAAACAATATCATTTAGGCAATGTTATTAGGGCTTAATAACATTTATATTACATACTCAACAGTAATAAGAATATCAATCGCTTATATATTTTTGAATCTATACATACCTTCTATTAAAGTGCTTACTGCATAATAAACTGTAGTCGGATGGTTTCCAGTCCTTTCTTTTAATGGCATTTGTCCATTCAGTTCGACGATGAGGGTCTTTCGGAAATTTAAACATTTGGATCGCTGACAACAAATTTGTTCCTCTCCTCATCGTGCATCCCAAAGCCGAACAAGTGCCTCCATTTTTCGACACTTTTTTAGCCATCAAAAATTTTTTTTCTTTAAATATTACGTGTTTTAGAATTCAAACCAAAGCAAAACTTATAATGTAAACAACATAGACCGTTTTATAACCGGAAGTTCCGGTGGCCTCAGTAAACACTGCCCCCTACCGTTGAAAATATGAAACACGGTTGAGAATAAGGGGAATTGCTGAGTATACATCTTTTGCCATGAGTGAAACACTTGAACCGGAATCTAGTAATAATTTAAAATATTGATTGCCAAACTTAATATCTATTATGGGTAAATTCTTACTGGTATAAACATTATTGATATAAATTAATTTAGAATCTGCATTAAAACTATTAAAATAATCTCTAACCGTATCAAATTGTTCAGAATTCATCTTAGAATTTAAGTATTGATTAAGTATTTGCTTGGGTGAACTTGTACGTGGGAGTGAGGACATTATGCCACCCTTTAATGGCCTCGTCTTAAGTTTAAATGACTCTTGTAGGTAGATTTTGGCATAGTTTGTTCAGAATTATATCTCGTTTGACTGTTAAATTGCCTTGCATTATACCTTTGTGAATTAGGATTTTGAAATCTATCATATCTATTGGGATAATTGTAATGAGGGAAACGAGGGGTCACATATCGTGGACCCTGAAACCTAGGATAATTAGTGGGACGAACAGTTGCCAAATATAATCTAAAATGGGCCATAATGTGACCTCTTTTGTTACAATAATGACAAATTATTGGCTGCTGTGATTTTTGATGGGTGTTATCTAAATAGTTTAAACTTTCCTGTCTGGGCATATTTGAAGCCTCTCTTGGTCGTGTTAGTGATAATTTAAACTCTTCACAATTGGCCAACGTATGTGGCTTTGAGCAATATTGGCAAGAAATTTCCTTTACTTTTAACGTTAAGGTTTGTATTTGGCTTTCCAACCTCTTTAAAGTATCATTATCTAATTTATTTGTAGTAGTATGTGAATTTAGTACTTGAACGGTGGCTTTCGCCATAGCTAACTTATTGGCTTTAATTACACGAGTCCTCTAAAACCAATGACTCCTTCATCTCATTGGGTGGGCCATTGATCAGCTGGAGGGCTCTGATCTGGTTTAAGGCTTTGTTATCATTTACTGAAGTAAATGTTTTTGCAACCAGGGACTCGATTCTATGTGCGAAACTTCGAATCGATTCACCTGGGAGCAAAAACATACTATTAAGTGATATCAGATTACTGGTAGGGTTCACATCATTTTGGAAAAATTCTTTGAGCAACTTACACGTTGATTCAAAATTTGCATTAATGAATTTGGGATTATTGGCCACGAAATCTTGAGCAACCCCCTGCAATTTTCCTTTCAAAAAAAGTAAGGCAACCTCCTCCGACCAGCCGAACAATGTTTTCATCTGGCAAATCTGCTCCAGAAACCAAGCAATAGATTCATCTCCAGAAAAGGTTTGAATGTTTAGGTTAAAATTTTTAGCGTCAGCCATTGCTTGGGCTCTAGTGCGCATTAAAATGAAATACAATAAGAAAATACAGTTAAATAATTAGGTTTTGCCAAATGAAAATGCCTTCAAAACAAAATAGTTATTTATATAAATTTTATGAGGCACATTGAATATGGAATAAATTTTAAAAATGTAAAACTATAATTGAATACAACATATTAATTTGTTTTAAATTAATGAACTGTTTACTATATTAATTTAATTCTTGTGAGACCAATTAAATAACAATACCCAAATATTATATTTAAACTTAAATGGTTGGAAAAAAAATTTTGTAATCAATAAAATGCAGTAAATATCAAATGCAAAAAAATATAACACTAAATATATAGAAAATAACACTGAACTTCACACTTATCTCTTATAAATAAAGGTACCATCTTTCTATAATTATTATACATGTGGAGATATCCATAAATACTGCTGTCAACTATGTCGTTTAGCACACGCGTGAAATACACAATGAACTATTCTTCATCCTCAGTCTCATACAAATCATCATACAAATGTTGAAATTACCTTAAAAAACTTCACTATTGGACACAATTTCACTGTATAATTCTGCCGGGAAGATTCGGAATACTATTCGCACATTTTCACTATTCACATATTTTGACGCACGCACTTATCTTTACACTATCATCAGATACTCTAGGATCCTGGTGACGGCTCCATATTTTTGCCGGGGGGTGTGGTTGAAGGAAGGGACATGAGGTGCAGATCATCCGCTAACTGCTTGTGATAGATTTGATACATCACCTTCCTATAAATTACGCCGATGACTGGTACATCTTTTTTGAGAAAAGAAAAAACACAGGTTTTCGTAGACAAAAGTTCATCCATCTTTTTGTTTATTTTGGTTCTAAGAACATGTTCATTTCCAGTATACAGCTCACCAATTCACAAGAAAGTGAATCCACCACGTGGATGCTGGGTCCTCCCTGTGTGCTCCAGGGAGTAGATAGGAATTTAATTTAACATATTGAAATAAATGTTTCCTTGTAGAATTACATGATGCATCAAATAAATAATTAGAAGATAAGGTTGCAGAAACTTATAACGGTAAAAATCAAAGATTAAACTCTAGAGCACACAGGGGGGGGGAACAAAAAGGATGCTGCTCTCAAAAAGGCAACCACCTACTCGAGATCCACGGGGAATACTGGTCTATCTCCAAAAGATAGCGTCCCCTCCTTAGCGGTTGCAAGAATCTCTAAAGACGAGCTATGAGTCGAGCCCTAGAGATCCTGCAAAGGCAATGAAGAGGGCGCTCCTGTTGGAGACAGCCCAGTATGAAAAGTAAACATTGTGGTGATCCCATGATCACACCACATCTATATAAGAACTTTTGGTACAGTTCAAGGGCAGTGGAATGTTTTCATTCATATCAACTGTAAGACACGTATCCAATTTATAACACTTTCGACAGGCTTCACATGTCAAATCCAACTTATGAACACAATAACCACCAATGTAGGTAGGAATTTCATTATCAGATGTTTGAAATTCGTTAGTGTCTGAAAGCACATCATCAAAGGCCAACAGTTCAGCAACAATTAAAGCTTCAGTTTCATCTGCATCCCAAAAAAGATATTTAATGGAAAATGTTCCACAGATTTTCGAATGAAACTTTACACGGAGCTTCCTTTCACTTTCAATTATTTCCTGGACAGTCACGTGATAATTACTGCCTGACATTTGGCGGTACACTCCAAAACGAGACTCCAAGAGGTCTGTTTGAAATTTGGCAGTCAGAACGTACGAAAAATCATTATCGAGCAAGTTTCGGATAATGCTTATCATACATTTCGTAGTATGAATCACTGCAAAAAATGTCTCCTCGCTAAAGCATCCACATCTAGATTTTAATTTTAAGTCTTGCCATGCCTGCAAGCCTTTCGAGAAAAGCTAGTCGTTCATCATGGACTGATCGGAATGCTTCACTGTTTGGATTTCTAAGGCATATCCCTTTATTTGGATTGTTAATATTCATGATGTCCCACCACTTCTTTATAACAGTCAAAAAGGTTGATGTTGGCTGCCATGGTAGGACAAATTTGTTTTCTTTGCCATATTTTTCCAAGGCTGCACAATTTGTGGCATCAAATGCCTTAATGCTTACAAAACATTCTGACGCTCTATGTTCGTTGGGTGAACCACCTTGAAACTTAATTAGGGAGCAAACTTTACAATTGAGTCTTTCTCAAAATTATATATCTTTCGTAAAAGTGAAAAACTAACTTTTTCAGTCGCAGAAGTGTTGTTAAAATTTGGACAAATAAAAGTTTTTTCAAGATCCAGTTGATTCATCCAATTGTTCTTCATTGATTTGACCTCGTGCACAGAATCAAAAATGACATAAAAAGAGTTTGACGAATTATATGGGTTTGCAACGAGCAAATCGACATTAAATGTTGGGGATAACAGCTTAAACATATTTCTATTTATTCTATTATCAGATATCAAAGCGAAAACAACAAATCCAGTTTTATCTAAAAGCTGTAACACTTGCTTCGTCAGTGTGAACAAATCAGAAGCAGTTTGGTTTTTCACCGGTGTTAAGCTTATAATTTCTCTATAGGAAGATTTTAAGGAAGAAATCATGAAAGCTTGTATTGTCGTTGCGGAGGAATTTTCTTCTTTGTTTTCAGCCACACTAGACAACTGCTTACCTTTGAATTGAATGGATTCACGCACATAAATTTCATCAATCAATACATTAATCTTCCTTTCGTACATGCAAGTTTTTGACATTTTTTAGTCAGGTAACGCAGGTTTTCCTCATTTATTCCTGAATTGTTCAAAGATAAAGAGTTTGTTAACCTTTTTAAATGTCTAGCAGAAGGTAAATGTATGATTTTACTTTCATACAGATATTGATATGAAGCAGCAGACTTTATAAAGATCGAGTATGCAAAAGACATTAGGCTGCAAATATATCGCCTACTTTTGGCAGGACCTCTCAATAACATTATCTGATCAAGAATAAAATTTTTATCAAAATATTCTGAAGGATCAGTTTCATTATGAGCTATTTCTTTCCACAAAGTTAATGCTTTCTCATAGTTACTCATCACTATTTCAGTTTCTTCAACATTTTTTAGGAATGTAACTAGGTTTTCAAACTCACTCCATAACTTCGGACTTGAAGATGTGATATGCTTAACATTAGAATTTGGAAGTTGAATGTCTCTGTAGAGCATAATGAAGTTAAATTCCTCATCAATCAGTGCCTAGTCATGCTCCCACATTTCAATTAAACGATGCCCTTTTCTCCTGATTATTTCAGAGATTTCTATTGTCTTCCTTCTAAGTCTCTCCAGGGTCTCACCAGACACGGGATTAATAATATCCGGATCGTAACATTTTGCACAACCATGGAAGAAGCAGCCCTGTTTTCAAAGAATAATAAAAAATAAACAAACTAAAAATAATTTATCATCATTTATAAAAAATAATTTTAAAAAAATACAGAAAGAAGAAAAAAAACTTACGTGAAACCGATAAACCGTTCTCGTTACAGCGCAATACCCATCCACTTTTATTCCATCTATGAAAACTTCCCCTTGACTGTTCAACGCATGATTGATAGAAATCCCTTCCGAAAAAGACACATACTCCAACCATCTAATACTGTCAAGACTGTAGTTGCCGTTAACGTAACCATGTACTGGTACCATAGCGATCGTTCCAGGTATGATATGATAGCTTCGATAGCAGGCCATGCAGGATGCAGCGATGGTCACGTAACTAAAATTATAAAATGACATGTTATTAAAAAAAATAAAAGCTATATATGTATTAGTAAAATGTACTGATAAAAGATTCATGCTTTAGTAAATGATAATAAAAAAATAAATAAATAAACCTTACCAAAATGGATCAATACTGCAAATTTCTAGAAACTGTTTTCTAAACTCTAAGCAACATTTTCTTAGTATATCCACGTCGGATCTAATACAAAATTGAAAGAAGCCAACTTACACATAAAAAAACTAAAATAAAATAAAATAAATACTATTACATTGGATACATACCGACAATAGATCTCCATTTCTTTGCGAAGTCAAAGACATCATCTTTATGCTCACTATACCAGGCCATGAATTTGTGACGAGTTTCTGAGGACATAGAACCTGGGCCATAGAAGGAGTGATCCGGCATCGCACCTATATATTCTTGGTTTTCAGGAACATTAAAAAAATGCGGGAAGGAACCTTTGACCAACTCACGAATTCCAAGCATTTTTGGTAGTTCGGATAGGGCCATTTGTCATGAAACAGAATGAATCGATGAAGCGGATACTCAATGCGATCAGCGAAATCTGCAATACCTTAGATCCGTGCGGGATCACCTTAGGCTGATATCCTCTTTCCAGCAACCATCTTAAAACAAACTGGCCGTCAAACCCCTTCATATTATGTGTGATCAATGTGTACCCCTTGTGTACTGGAGACAGCACATAAGTGCAAAATTTTGCAAGAGTGTCCACTCCTTGGAATACACGCTCTGCACCATCAGCGTACTGGAGAATGGCATAGTTCACAAAATGCTCACCCGTCACTTGTGTCGTCACAAAATCATAGAAGATGAGCTTATGATTGGGATATTTTACTTTAACTTTATCCAGAAAACATCGATGGCCCGGTGGAAAATACTTTTTGCAGTTCTTGCAACGTAACTCACCGCATCTATATTGCTCTTTGGGTCATTTTCTCCTCTCTAACACTTTAGAACACCTTCTACATTGATATATCTAAAAACAAATAAAAATAAATAAATAAAATCACTTCATTCCGCTTTCCTTAAAAAAATTACAAATGCTTATAAAATAGAACAGCTCTTTTAAATAGCATATTTCTTACCAGAGCACATAAACCCTTCTCTATATGTGCGGAGAAACTGGAGGAAGAGTTACATAACCTATCGCAATCATGGCACCTGGAAGCTCTTTCTGCTCACGTAGCACAAAAACTCGCAGCGATGATCCACTAAATTTTGAAATGGCTTGAAACATGACTCGCAGAAGTGAGTGGCCGCATAAAATCCTTTCGGAGAGCGAATGAGGTCATAATATGAGTTATTGAGCCTTAAGTAGACCTCTCTCGTTCCTGTGCTGCTGCCTTTGTTAGAGACCTAAGAGAAACGTATAAGAAAGTGTAGACAATAATATATCAATATTCTTTTTTTTTTTTCAAAAATAAGAAAAACCTAAGATGGAAAAAAAAAATACAGAATAAAAATATAATCACCTGATTCATTTTATCTGTGCTTAATGACTATCACTTGTATATCTAAGTGCCTCTCGAATATAGCGATCTCCTTGATTCCACAAGGCCCCCTGAGGGGGTTTACCTTCTTTAGATAAACACAGGGAGTCACGCCCCGGGGTACCCTAGTGATCTGTCCTCCCTTCCGTTTCCTCTCCCTTTACTCCTACTTTCCCCTTTTTCTTCCCCCTTGTCGTGGTTGCCGAATTTGCTGGTAAAGGCTTTTCATCTGTGTTTTGATTTTGACCCTGTAGTAACGGACCCAGATGGGAAGAAACCACCCGCGTGTTTGCCGTGCGTGGAGACCCGTGTCCCTGGAAAAGGGGATCCTGGCAGTTGAGGGGCATCTTGGTACCCCAATACACTGCTTTGGCCCGTGCTTCAGGTAAACGGGAGGTGCATATTGGCCTGTGTGCATCAANAGGCTCCTTCTGCACACGTAGCACAAAAACTCGCATAAAATCCTTTCGGAGAGCGAATGAGGTCATAATATGAGTTATTGAGCCATAAGTAGACCTCTCTCGTTCGTGTGCTGCTGCCTTTGTAAGAGTCCTAAGAGAAACGTATAAGAAAATGTAGACAATAATATATCAATATTCTTTTTTTTTAAAATAAGAAAAACCTAAGATGGAAAAAAATACAGAATAAAAATATAATCACCTGATTCATTTTATCTGTGCTAATGACTATCACTTGTATATCTAAGTGCCTCTCGAATAGAGCGATCTCCTCGATTCCACAAGGTGCTTCAGGGACACGTGTGTCAGCATGAAGAGCAAGAGCTCTTCTTTCCAACAAATTGCAAGACTGCTTGCGTAACGTTGGTAAGTCCGGATCATTTTCGATAATTGCTTTCCCAAGCAATAATGCCATTGCACAGCAAATGTCGAAATCGCTTCTTTTGATGCTTATAATCGAACTTTTTTTTAATCATGTCAACGTCCGGTATGATGACACGTCTGTTTCTCCCCGCACCCGCCTCTCTCTTCACTTTCACCACGTTGATTTTAAAACCTTCATCCAGAGCGATGTCATCTTTCGACTGCAACACTTGGTGATGCAGGCAAGAAACGCCTCCACAGACATATCCCTAACTGGCTTTAAACAAGTGGAGATAGGACGATCCAACCTGTCGTGGAAAAGTAAAAACCTAATAAGGTCGGGTCTACTTAACCCTCGAGTCGCCTTCTCCAAAACAACCTCAATTAACGCCGCCAGTACGTCGACAACGTCCTTTAAGAGGGCACCCCTCGCGTATGCGGGCAACCTGTCTGTGTCGATGAGTGCAGTGTAGCTGGTTTCTACCGCTCCATACAAATCATTTGTCCGCCGGCTATTTTCAAGAAGTACGATGGCATCCTTGAGCTACGATTAAAAATAAGCATCATTAAAAATAGAATCTGAGAGTTAAATTATTAGAATAAAATTCAGTTGCAATCACAAGACACTAATTCTCATATCAGTTGTATACCCGTTTACTGGAAGCGGTGTCCAAAAACTGGAAGATGGACCCTCTTGAGGGTCCTCATGCCCATCTCCAGTTTGATTATAGCTCATAGAATTCTCCATAAATAATTGCGTGGTCTCACTCAAATTCAAGGGCTACTGTGTAAAAACACAGTAAGGATATTGATACAATTTGTAACCACAACAATAGCTCGAGCGCAACAGAGTAGGTCGTCGTTTGTTATAGTAACAACAGATTTTTTATTCATTGCCAGATTTGTAACAACTGTACGAGCGCCACCCTTAGGTCTTTTGATGGTAGTTATGCCGATTTTCAGCGTTGAATCAAGCTTAATATCTGTACCGGACTGTGCAACCTTCTCTACTTCAGCAACAATCTTTTGTTGGCGCAATATCGCTAACCGAATTTAGAACAATTCTAATTAAATCGTGGGGATTCAAATTTTCTGTTGCCCGATTTAATAGTCGTTGAAACAGGTTGTCAATTCCTTCTTGCACTTTTCGCAACGATATACCCGTTGGTTTGGTTAAAAAATTAACATCATATATTATTTCGTTGCCTTCATAGTTGCGGATTGTTCGATTCCTCCTTTCCACAAGATCAAACAGTAGTTGATTCTAATAAAACAAAATCATTTAAAATAAATTTATTGGAAAAAGTGTATTATTTAACTATCCAAAAAACCTCACATCAACATCATTCTCTACATTTTCTGAACTATCGACATCGGTGCGTCGCCTTTTTGCACTCGACGAAAAAAAACGAGAAAGTAATTTTGAAATACCAGCGGGTGACCGAGCCCCGCTCGGAGAAAACAGGTATCGAAGCTAACAGGTATCGAAGTATCGTGCGACAAATTCAGGGTGAAGTGCGGCAACTTTGACGGTCGGGTAAGCTTGTTCGGCGTAATGGAGAAGCATTCTGACAATGACGGTATCTTCTAGTTGTCCATTTGCGGGTAGAATTGAGTTGATCGCTTGTTGTTCCAAAATTCCGGCTCCTTGAAGAATTTCATGTAGAGGTGCGTTCTACATGTTGAAAATTTAGCTTGAAATCTAATGAATGTTGAAATGTCGGACTTTGTTGACGGTGATTTGAAATCGAAATCAGTTCCTTAAATGCTTTTTTGGAAATTCGAATATTTGGAAATTGGAGTTTTGAACGAATCAAAAAGAACGAATCTTTTTAGTTAACGAACGGCAGCACGTTACCGCTTGAAACTTATTAGGCAATAGACAAAGAAAATAATTTAAGTACTGCCATCTATAGCCATTATGGCGAACTAATAAAGTTTGAAATCGATCCCTCGCCAATCGATTCCTCGTGGCCCAAAACCCCAGACCCCCAAGTTTACCGGAGTTTATTAATTCTGGGGCGATTTTCGACTTGGCAACCATTCCTCGTATTATAGTGTAAGATTGTTTTTTGTACACACACTTTCACATAAAATATATAATTTTTTTTATCTATACATACATAATTTCTCTCTTCTATTTTGTTAAAATATGCCGTCGTTTGAATATCATTCTGAGCAAAGAAGAAAAAAATGGAATATTTAAAACAAAGTCGGATTAACTTAAAAAGAAAAATAAATCTTGTGTAGATTTCGAAAATTTTTAAAATTAATCCATTTATCCTTATTTGTTGACATGAGAACTCGCACTGCATCATGAATATCACAGTTCAGTTTATGGTCACGCATATTCTTTTCTAAAGAAAAAAACTGTAGCACCTTCGACAAATACCCCCCCAGGGGCACACTCTTGTGTGACGGGCATGGCGCACCCGGGGCCCCGAGCTGGACCTGAGCATTTTTCTATTTCTCTCTTGCGACGGTCCTGTTTTGAGTTTCCGACCTTTGATCAAATGTNACTGTAGCACCTTCGACAAATACATTTATTTCCATTGTGAGAGGAATATTGCAATGTCAAGAGTCGTGATAAATTTTTTATCCAACAATAATACGAAGTTGTTGTAGAAGTTACATATAGTAGGTTTACAGGGAAATCTTTTTCGTTTTTCATTATATAAAGAGGTTAAATAATATATTTTTCAGTGAAACTGTACACATTGATAAAAATAGCATTTTGTTTCTCAAATTTTGCAATGCTTTCCAATTTCATAGGAAATTCCAATCCAGTAAAATTTAAATCACCTGTAAATGCTTCATATTTTGCAGTCCTGTAGGCATGTTCACTTTGTGGATGCAAAGCAGAGAGAATTGCCCACATAAAACAGTTATCGTCATTATTTTGTACGTTCACAACTGCTTTTTTATTCTCTATAAAGTGCGGCAGATCAATGTATGTTGAACTAACTCATACTCTGGACAGGAAATTTCTGCCATTCCTCAAAGTATATAGTTAAAAATAAATGTAAAATTTCAGCCCTTATATTTGATAATAAATAGATATACCAAATTTAAAGCTAATATATAAAAAGCACAACAGTTTTTAGCTTGAAAAATTAACAAGGTTTGAATTTTTTTAATTTTTGTTCTCGTAAATTTACAAGATTTTTGTCAGATAGCACTTTAGTATAATTTTTTAAGCAAATGTTACTAAAGGTGGTCATAATTTTACAAACAGAATTAAACAATTCAGTTCAACAAATGTCACATTTCTCTTGTAGTGAAAACAAATCACTGTTCTCCAGATAAAATTTAATTAAGTTTACAAGAACTTTATGTTGTGGCATGTTACACTTTTGAAAGTTTTCTTCAAATTCAGAAGTTAAAAGCTTTTTAAAAATACTATATGCATGAATGATTATGTTTAAAATTAGTCTTGAGGGTTTCTTTAATCCTCCTCTATTTACGATGTTTATAAAAGAGTCGGGTTTGTTTTCTGAAATAGGTGCCAAGTGAATCTCACTAGGTTCAATCAGAATATTATGATTAACTACATAATGTTTTAAACACATACTGCATGTTAGATTTAATTTGAAGACACAATAACCAGAAATATATGTAAGAATCTCTACTTCATCACAACTAACATCGACGTTGAAGTCGCACAAGACATCACTGAAATCACAAATGTCCACTTCTTCAACGTCACCTGAAGTATCATCACCACATAAACTGCGAAAGAAAATGTTCCCCAAACTGCTTGAATTCAGAGTGAGGATACTTTTGATTCGAAGTTTTCTCTCACTTTCAATTACATCAATTACCGAAACATGGTAATTGCTACCAGACATTTGCCGGTAAATGCCAAATCTAGACTCTAAACAGTCTGTCTGAAACTTGCCTGTGAGGACATAAGAGTTTCCTTGGTTCAAGAGATGTTCAATTAAGGATATCATGCATCGAGTTGTTTGGGTGAGGGCATAAAAGGTTTCTTCTGACAAACATCCACAGCGAGGCTTCAGTTTCAACTTTTTCCATGCATCTAACCACGCAAGAAAATTTCCAAGAAATTGAAACCTTTCATCACTTAAAGAGCGAAATGGAAAAGAAGCAGCATTTCGTTTAAGGAAACCTTTCTTAGTGTTCTTTATGTTCATAATATCCCACCACTTTTTTACTGTTTTCAAAAATTGAACAGTAGGTTGCCAGTTTGAAAAACAGTTTTGTTCCCCATATATCTGAATTGCAGCTTGAGTACTTTCATCAAAAATATTCAATGCCAGGTTGACATTTTGTCTCTCAATATTAGTTGGATAAGTTGTCTTAAAAGACAACTTGTGGGCATACTTAACAATCGAGTTTCGTTCAATGTTAAAAACTTTTCGTAAAAACGAAAATTTCACATTCACGATTTTGGTAAAATCTTCAAAATCTGGGCACACAAATGTCTTTTCTGAATCTATCTGATTTAGTAAATTATTTCGTATGGATTTTACGATGTGCACAGAATCAAATAAGAGAAATAGGGGACGAGAATTATCCACAGGATTTTTAATACAAACTGAATCCTCAGCTTGAAGTTTTAAATGTTGAAACATATTTCGATTAATTCTATTATTATCTGATATGACAGTAAGCACATTGAATGATGAACCATGCAACACCGAGAGAGCAGTTTTGGTAAAATTGGTCAAATCTGAAGCACTCATGTTTTTCACCGGAACTAGTCCAATTATATCTTTATATGTACTGAATATTGAAGAAACCATGAAAGCTTGAACTGATGTTGCCTCAGTATTAACAGCATTTTCAGCAAAACCATACAAAGCTTTGCCCTTGTAAGAAATAGCAGGTTTTACATGTACTTCATCAAGTAATAAGCTCACAGTTTACTCATGAGGTAAAAGGCTTTGGGATTTTTTTTTAAATAACTAACATTATTAACATTGTTTGTAGAGGGTGACAAGCTGAGGAAGGAAGTTAATCGTTTTAGATGTCTAATAGATGGCAAATAAATTATCTGGCTTTGACGAAGCTCTTCGTAGCAGGCAGCCGATTTAATGTACAAGGAATAGGCTAGCGTTGTCAAGTGAGGACTATACCTTCGACTATTTGGTGATTTCTTGTGAAGCTTTAACTTCTCCGAAACGAACACCTCAAAAGAAAATTCCTCACATACTTCTGCTTGCACAAACTGATCCCATACTTCAACAGCGGCAGAGTACATATCCTTGGAGGATTCTACATTATTTTCTACAGAAAAATTATAAATAAAATTGCATACATTTTCTAGTTCACTCCATAAACTTACTTTAGTCGAGCTGTTTAAAATATGGTGCAGGTGCTTTTTAAGATCCAAATGATCTTGCATTATGTATATATTTATATTCATATTATTATCAATTATAATACTTTTTAACTCAACTGAAGAAGGATCATCACTCATATAAAGAACAAAAAACTTTGACTCAGCTTGGTAAACAAGCAGATTTTCTCTACGCAAAAAGTTTTTCATCTTTGCAGAAAATTTATTCACAAATTCTTTAAAATTCGAAGTCTGATCATCTTTCGCAAATGCTGAAATCAACTCACTGTCCATTTTGAGTCTTTTTTCATCTCTACTGGATCTTTGAGTAGTTTTTATATCACTCAAATAAGGGGGGCATCCATCAAATATGCATCCTCAGTTAAAATAGGGCGTTCTCGTTTTATTTTATGAGTGATTTCTTTGGAGTCTGTGAAATCTTCCCTGATGATCATATGATTTATGAAATGCTTTTCGCACACCGCTGAATGTTTAGATGGTGTAAAGTTTTATCGAGGGATTTTACGCAGCCGCAATTTCTTCCTTTCTTCATTTCTAGGAAGTTTAAAAACACTGACATACTCGACACTGACAGTTTTTGATGTATAATTAGACTTGCAAGCAGGCACACAACAACGGTTCGGCATAGCTAACACTGAAATCTTTTAACGATGTTTAAAAACAGTAAAAATTGTGAAATTTCAACATTATAAAAATGTAAGCAAGACAATAACAAAGTTTAACAAAAAAAAAACTCAATAATTATAACAAGTACAAGAAATTTGATAATTTCCTCGAAAATGATCGTAGTTATCGCACTGTATACATAAGTAAACAACACGCAAAGTTGCTGCGATCGAGATTACGCTTGATGGAAGGCAGACGACTGGTTATGAGTCATCAAAGATTCGGCGGTAGCCGTCATGGCCTTCTGTCTTCTCGGAGGTTACGGTCAAGCCCGCCGTCACTTACTTGGCTCTCGTTAAGGGTCAAGGCTGCTTCAGGGGTGGCCTGCGGGCGTATAGCTAGTGGTTAGTATGTTGAGATTACGGTATGAAGAAAGAGTCAGAAATCGTGGGTCGGCGACATAGTCTTTATTGAACTAAGAACTAATGTATGGTATATTAAAAGATTCAGGTATTTATATGAAACATACAAGGAAGTAGGATAACGTAAATGGTACTTTGACATAGATTATTTGTTGTTTGCCCTTTCTGCTATGCCATTCAAAGCTGGTGTATAAGGTGGGGATGGATCCAGGTCAATTCCTTTTTCTTTGGTATAAGTCAGTAATTCTCCAGCAAAGTATTCCTTCGCGTTGTCGCTTCTAATCCTTTTAACAGATGGATGCAGTTTTAGAAAGATGATTTGCTGCTTCACTTTTGGTTCTCAGGAGTTTAACTTCGGTGAATCTACTGTAGCCATCAATCAGTGTCATAAAGTATTTCACTCCAGATGCTGTGGTCGGGAAAATTGTCCCACAAATATCAGTATGAATTGTCAGCCAAGGTTTCTTTTTTCTGGTTCTTGGCCCTTTTCCCATTGGAGTAGCAGCTTGTTTGGCAGTGCAGCAAATTTCACAGAATTCTTTAGACACAGGGAGATTCAAAAGTCTGTGTATTTTGACGGAGGGGTGTCCCAGGCGTCGATGCCATAATTTTCCATTCTCTTGTGCAGTAACACTCATGGCAGTTGCTGTAATAGGAATAAATCACACGTGTATTGACCGTTGCTTCTCTTTTCGGTTAATTTTTGGCTTTCTATTTCAGAATTTATAAAAACTTTTTCAGCTTCAAAAGCAATAGAAAAACCTGCATTTTCAATGCAGTTTACACTCACTAATTGGCCGTTAATTCTTGGAACGAGAAGGACATTCTTCAGAATTATATCCTTATCATCAGACGTTTTTTCTTCGATGTCGCCGATGCCTGTTACTTCCAATGTGTCCTCCTTCGATGCACATTTCACAACTTCTGTATGCGGTCTAAGTCTGGTGAACCATTCTTTTCTAGAGGACATATGTTGAGTGCAGCCTGAGTCCATGATGAAGGCCTCTTCATCACTTCTCCAGCAGCTAAAGTCACAGCAGAGGACGCATTCTCTTGTGGTGATTCTCGTGGTCTGTTAAGTGAGCAATCTCTTTGAAAGTGACCGCAGCTGTAGCAGACTACTTTTGTTCTGCAGAAACTTTTATTGTTTGCACTGTTAAATGCGACTGGGTCTCCTAGATATTTGGTCTGCCGAGGAGGGATTTCTTTTCTTGATTCCGGCCGTCTGGATCGTTTACCACATCAAGATTATTTCTCATGAGAAAGTCTAGAAGAATATCTCCCCTGTGGTCACTTTTCGGTCCCCATGCTACAGATTTGGCATTCAAATCACCGCAAAGCACAACTCTTGCATTGATGTTTTTACTTAGAAGAGAGTCAATTGTTCCTTGGTTGTCCAGAATGTTTTCGCTCGGAGAACAGTAGGCAGATATGAAGAGGTATTCCACACTATCATAGGTAAAGTTGACAGCTCCTAAGTCCCTTGATATGTGCACCGGGAAGTCATTTATCACCTCTCAATTCAGCATAATTGCTGAACGTGGCAGGTTTTATGGTAGTAAAGCTTATTTTTGATTGAGAATCCGGTGATTGTTGAGTCTTGATTGTAATAAGGCTCATTCATACTAATGATATTGATGTCCAGATTTTTAAAGTCCTTGTTTAATTGGAGTTTAGCGGATGAGGTGTGATGTAAATTTATATGACCAATATTGATAGTTCTGTTGTTCTTACTGTTCATATGTAGTTCGCTTCATCTGTCTATTTTGAGCTCTTATAAATTGAGCTCTTATATATTGTTGGCACTCCTTGTCGAATGGTGAGTGGTCCACCTCAAGCAGCTGTCTATACTTTTTGTTAGCTCTATCACAATGGTAGCAATGTGGTATTCATTTCGAAATATTATTTTCGAAATATTCATTTCGAAATAATTACACAATCGAGAAATGTACCAATGCAATAATATTGAAAGGCTTGTTTAAATTAACTGCATATACATTCATAACATTGTTGCAATTTATGTTAAATAAATGTATTGTTGAGTATAGTCATATAAAATGTCAAGTTTCATAAATTCTATACAACATAACATTAAAAAAATATGATTTGAAAGTATATTAAAAATTGTTTATAAAGAGTGTATGGTGAAGCACATTAAATACGATTCATAGTAACCTCATTTACAAAGATTCTGCAAAATTTATGATAAACGAAGTTAAAAATTGATTGGTAGTGTTCATTAATTTTAAATTTTTATTACATTATAATATTATATGATGAATTTAAATATTTAGTGCACAAAATTTATGTTTTGATTGAGTAGGAAAGTGCATTGAAGAATCTTGTATAATTTTTTTTAATAGTTTTAACGTGTTACTTTCTGTATTGTTTATTCGTTTATATAGTTAGTGGTTAATTAATTAATGCATTCTTAATTATGAAAGATTATAATAATTACGTACTATTATAACAACACAATCTTAAAGTATTTGATTGTAACATACAAAAATTGTTTTGGGAAAGAAAATATTTGAATAAACTTACAATTGTTTTTAAATACACTTAGAAAATGAAAAAATGTTCTCAAAAAAAGCACACAAAAAAAATTGTATTGCATCAAAAGATACTTAATTATTATTATTTTAAAATAACAATGAAAGTAAAGAAGGTAAATTATAAAAATCATCTACTTTAGTAAGCATTAATATATATATTCAGACTATTCAACCAGGATTAAACAGGTTATGCAAATAATTTTTCCGATCGAGTATCAAAACAATTTAATTATTTAATAATTCATTTGAATCATTATTTTTTTATATATATATCATCTGGTTTCTTTGACCAGGAATAACATTCTAATTCTTTTTGATAAAAATAATAACAAACTTCTGGTACCATTTTGATCAGGGAAAAAATAAAAAAAAATTCTGGCTTAATTAACCAACAAAAAAAACGAACAAAATTCCTGAATATATAAAGCCCTAATTAACAGTGGATCAGGGTTTGAACCTGGGCTTTTTCAATGACGCAATGTAAACTCATGTTTGTGAAAATTGCAACACCATGAAGGACTTACGCGAGTGAGCTGAAATTTTCAGGAAATGCAAAGTAGAGCATAATATGCAAATGATTAGATTTTCAGACCCGTAGCGCATGCGTATGCTGAGCATCGCCCTCTGAACGGCGGATGGATCCGAATAAATAGACGGCTGTAGCGAGGCGTGTATGGTTATCNATACCCTCCAACTGCTACGGAATTTCCGTAGTTTCAGAAATCTTCTTTTCAGACGGTAGCAAAATTAATGTCTTAATATTTAAAAAAAATTAATTTTAGCGTAACTTGTCCACTATTACTTATAAAAGTGCAGGCCATATGGCCAGATTCTTAAGTTCTGATAAAAGTTTTATGAGAGATCCATTTGCTTTAAAAATTTCTTCTTTGGTTTGCTACCACTAGAAAGAATTATTTTCAAAATCCTCATAAGTTGGAGGGTATGTTCTTACAGTTGGCCGCGACATGTCCAATTCCAGCACATCTGTAACATAGTCGAATTCGAAAGGTTTCTTCAAAGTTGTCTACTCCAGATCAAGTTTAGTTTACCCTTATATCTTATTCTACTGAAGCTGTCCGGTGCAATATCAAGTAACCAGTGTTTCTTTTTGTTTTTGGCTCTCAAACCTGTAATAACTCTGACGTGCTCCTCCTCTATTTCTGGGTTTTGTCGGCATAGAGTACTACCCAGTTCATCCGCTTCAATCTCTTCATCCACTCCGAATAGTATGATTGTTGGAAGTCTTAATTTAGGAGCATTTATTCTGTTATCTTTATTCAGTGTTGATCTCTCTAATTCATGTCTAATATGATCGATACCTTCTGGTTTGTCTGTCTGTATGAGAACTCCATTTGGATGCGTTTCATCAAAGAATATAAGTAAATCTCCTGATGCTACCTCACTAGGAATAAGAGTCTCTTTCTTAAACACTTCCAATGCATTTTCACAATTCTTCATCATTTTATATTTATTTGTGGAATCATCTATCTTCCTTTTTCTTGAACAAGACGGTGTGTGAATGGATCGGATATGATTGAGTAAATCAGATTTTACCTTAAAAGATAATAAACAAGCAAATAAGTTATCGTAAAACCTTTTTGCTAATTCCATAACATCGATGGATAGTGCGAGTGAATTGAAAGTTCTTTCTTTGTTGGCCCACAATTCCTCAGCTATCGTAACTGGTTGTTTTAACCTGCCTTCCTTCAAAATTTCGCACTATGTGTTTCGTAAAATTTGTGAGGCAAACTCTTGACCATGGCTAACGTCCAATGATGGAGGCTAAGTTTGGTCAATTGGCATTTCACAAAATTGCGTTTAAAAGTCCATAACTTGAAATACGTATTCCAGCACACAAGAAGCAATGCGATCATAATTCGATATCATTTCGACCCATTGGGAAAATGTTATTGTTATTTTCCTAATTGTGATCTTATGATCAGGGCCGCAAATAAAGCGTTCGAAAAGAAAATAAACGAAATTATCACTTGTAATCCTTAATTGTCCCTCAGGAATGTATGCACAGTTTAGCTCACGTTTTGATTTAGGAACTGAAGCTATTCCCATTAGGTACTTAATCCAATCAGGTTTCAAAGTAACTCCTTGTGTTGTGGGGTAATACTTTTGTTGAAGTTGCTGACTATTATAAACACATTATCACGGAGGGCAGAGACATTGGCTCTCAACAAGGACACAATTCACCTGAAAATAAAAAGAAAATGAGAAAAATAAAGCTGGAGACAAATAAGAGATGATTAGGTGCGATATGCATGATTTGTTATCTTTTAAGTCTAACGTACATTCCTGGAAAGGATGACTAGAACTTCTCCAACCGAACAGACTTTCCAGCCTCCGATTTTGCGACGTTAAAAAATTTGAAACTGTTTGTAACTTGGGCTCACAATTTTCCAAGAACGATGATGTTTACATTGCCAGTTCTTGGAAAAACCCATTAGTTCGTTATGTTGACAACTCAAATCAGTTGATACCGAGCTTTAAAAAATACCCCTAGATGGTACGACGTAAAAATTGAAAAAAAATGACAGTTTGCACAAAGTTCCCCATCTGACGGTAACTGTAGTTTTAAAGTATCAAAATCAGTAATTGCGAATAAAATAATACGAGTAAATCATGAAAATTGCAAAATAGTTAATCATTTCGAAATATTTAAAGGAATATCTATCTAGTAAATATAGCACTTAAGATATACACAATCGAGAAATGTACCAATGCAATAATATTGAAAGGCTTGCTTAAATTAACTGCATATACATTCATAAAATTGTTGCAATTTATGTTAAATAAATGTATTGTTGAGTATAGTCATATAAAATGTCAAGTTTCATAAATTCTATACAACATAACATTAAAAAAATATGATTTGAAAGTATATTAAAAATTGTTTATAAAGAGTGTATGGTGAAGCACATTAAATATGATTCATAGTAACCTCATTTACAAAGATTCTGCAAAATTTATGATGAACGAAGGTAAAAATTGATTGGTAGTGTTCATTAATTTTAAATTATTATTACATTTTAATATTATATGATGAATTTAAATATTTTGTGTACAAAATTTATGTTTTGATTGAGTAGGAAAGTGCATTAAAGAATCTGGTATAATTGTTTTTAATAGTTTTAACATGTTACTTTTTGTATTGTTTATTCGTTTATATAGTTAGTGATTAATTAATTAATGCATTCTTAATTATGAAAAATTATAGTAATTACGTACTATTATAACAACACAATCTTAAAGTATTTGAGGCGTCATTATAGCTGATGATACCTATAGCTACAGAATCCCAAGTATTTGCTCCGTCTTTACTGCTGAAGCTGCTGCCATCCTCCTGGCACTGCGGCTGATTTCCACTCGCTCTACAAGGAAATATTGCATATACTCCGACAGTATGAGTGTTTTGAGGCAGTTGGAAAATCTTAACAGTGACACTCACCCGATTTTATGTTTCATTAATCACTTGTTGATAACCCTTCACAAAAATAGATTTCATATTTTATTCTGTTGGATACCGAGTCACGTCGGTATTCCAGGGAACGACTTGGCTGATTCGGCTGCACGATCTGCTACCTCTGTTTTAACTCTATCTATATCTTTCTCGGATACAAAAACTTATATTCGACAGTTCATCACATCTGTTTGGCAACAACAATGGGATCTAAAAATTTATAACAAGTTGCACTCAATAAAAACGGATTTTAACCCTTATCCTGTATTGAGTCTGCGACATGCAGATGTAAAGTTAAATCGTCTCCGAATCGGCCACACTCGGCTGACACACTTACATTTGTTATTTGGGAACCTCCACCCCAATGCAACACCTGTAAAGTTTTACTAACTATTCATCATATTTTAATCATCTGCCCATGTTTTAACCGTCATCGTCTAACCTTTTTTGGTAGTTCTATTTTAACTCTGCAGAATTTGTTAGGTGACTCTCATCATCCTAACATTTTTGCGTTTCTACGCGCGATTGGTCTTTTATACTGTATATAACTGTTTTATCCTTTTTATCTACTTTTACTCACTTTTGAATACCTCTGTCACGTTGTACCTAGTTTTATAAATTCCGTGTGACTTTTAATGAAGAAAATTTGTTGAAAATACAATTGTTTTTAAATACACTTAGAAAATGAAAAAATGCTCTAAAAAAAGCAACAAAAAAAATTGTATTACATCAAAAGATACTTAATTATTATTATATTAAAATAACAATGAAAGTAAAGAAGGTAAATTATTAATATATATATATATATTCAGACTAATCAACAGGTTATGCAAATGATTTTTCCGATCGAGTATCAAAACAATTTAATTATTTAATAATTCATTTGAATCATTATTTTTTTAAATATATAACATCTGGTTTCTTATAAGNAATTGGGACATTTCGAAGAATCGACTCACCCAATTTTAAATTTTATACATCATCTGTTAAATTCTTTTCATAAAAATGGGTTTGATATTTTATTTTGTTGGGTCCCAAGTCATGTCGGAATTCCGGGCAATGACTTGGCCGATGTTGCCGCACGATCTGCTACAAACCCTTTCTCTCTGTCTATACCATACCAAGATATAAAAACACACGTACGACAGCTTACAAAGTCTCTATGGTTGCAGCAGTGGGATCTCCAAATTAATAATAAATTGCGCGCTATAAAAATTGATTTAGATCCATTGCCTGTGCTACGTAATCGTAGGGCAGACGTCAAACTTACTCGTCTTCGAATTGGCCACACTCGATTGACCCACCTTCACTTGCTGTTTGATGAACCCTCTCCTCACTGCAATACTTGCAACGTTTTACTCACAATCCATCACATTTTAATTTATTGCCCATGTTTTAACCGTCATCGTTTAACCTTTTTTGGTAGTTCTATTTTAACACTGCAGGATTTGTTAGGTGACTGCCATCATCCTAACATTTTTGCGTTTCTACGCGCAATTGGTCTCTTATACTGTATATAACAGTTTTTATCCTATTTACAATTTTATGTGTCTTTATTCAGCTTTGAATGCAACTGTTTTATGATACTTAACTACATTTAAATTTTATCTTGTTTTACTTACTCTTGAATGCGTTGGTTTCGTTGTATTCAGTTTTATAAATGCCGTGTGATTTTGATGGGGAAAACTTGTAGTATACATCCACCTAGGATTTTATTTTAAAACCGTTTGTTTGGCGCAGCATGTCCTTCTGTGGACTTTGTGCCATTAAACCCAACATTCAATTCAATTCAAATTCTTTGACCAGGAATAACATTCTGATTCTTTTTGATAAAAATAATAACAAACTTCTAGAACCATTTTGACCAGAGAAAAAATAAAAAAAAATTCTGGCTTAATTAACCAACAAAAAAAAACGAACAAAATTCCCGAATGTATAAAACCCTAATTAACAGTTGATCAGGGTTTGAACCTGGGCTTTTTCAATGACGCAATGTAAACTCATGTTTGTGAAAATTGCAACACCATGAAGGACTTACGCGAGTGAGCCGAAATTTTCAGAAAATGCAAAGTAAAGCATAATATGTAAATGATTAGATATTCAGATCCGTAGCGCATGCGTATGCTGAGCATCGCCCTCTGAACGGCGGATGGATCCGAATAAATAGACGGCTGTAGCGAGGCGTGTATGGTTATCGGTGGTTATCTGCTAGTGGTAAACGTTAGCTCAGACGTTGCTTATGCCTCTTCGACGAAAGAGAGCAAGATTTCAACAACTTACGGAGTTTGAAAGGGGAGAATCATCGTCCTTCGTGAAGCTGCATTGTTTCATCGTGCAGTAGCCGCTCGTGTGCAGCGTGACAGCAGCACAGTGATGCGTGTTTGGAAGCAGTGGACGGACGAGTGTCAGACAACTCAGAAATCCGGGAGTGGACCCCGAAATGTCACGTCAGCTCCTGATGATAGACACCTGGTCCGCATGGCGCTGACAGACCGTACGGCTCCCTCTAGACAACTGGCAGCACCAGTGGTCCATAGCTACAGGTGTTTCATTGTGTGCTTCATCAATTCGTAGACGTCAACTGCAGCGTGGACTGCGCGCAAGGACTCCTTTATACAGGATCACCCTCGCGCTATACCATAGCCGCCTGCGGCTACAATGGGCCAATCAGCATAAGGACTGGCGTGCTGATTGGCAGCATATCGTGTTTTCTGAAGAATCCCGCTTTAATTTGTGGTACCATAATGGCCGCATTCGTGTCAGACGCTATGCCTGTGAACGCCACCTTCCGGAGTGCATTATCGAAAGCCACAGTGGACAAACACCCGGAGTTATGGTCTGGGGTGTCATAGCATATCATGGACGATCTGAATTGCTACGAATTGGGGGTAATCTGAACAACTGGTACATCAGTGAAGTTTTACAGCCCCAAGTTGTTCCCTTCCTTCAAGCCTTGCCAGGCGCTGTATTTCAACAAGACAATGCCCGCCCTCATATTGCTAGGACTGTTCAATCCTTCCTTGCATTGCGGCAGGTACAGTTTCTTCCTTGGCCTGCGTATTACCCAGATACGTCACCGATTGTACATGTGTGTCATTTCGTTGATCGGTGCCTCGCTCGTGATCCTCGTCCTGTTGTTTCTTCAGACAAACTTTGGGTACGCATACAAACTACAGTACCCTTCCAAATTATTAGGGACACTTAGATTTTCTAAAAAATAGTCATTTTTCAAAGTGTCATGACTTTTTCAAAAATGAATCAATTTTCATAACAATTTCAGGATATCATGTTCAGGTCTTCTATTTTTACCTAAAAATTACTAATTTAATTTATCTCAATTTTTTGCGAAAAAAAGCACATTTGAACAAAGCTTTTTTTTATTTAAAAAAAATGTCAAATCTGACGAGTTGCTACTTTGTAAAAAAAATTTTTGCATAAAAATTATTATTTACACATTAAAGTACAAGTCATTAACTTAAAAACGGGCTAAAGTAAATGACTTAACGATTTTTTTTGACCGAGTTATGAGATTTTGAAAATTTATTGTCATTTATAGTGAAAACGAAATTATTGCGAATTCGAAAATTATTTAGTATTTAGTATTATATTTTTGCAACTTTCTTATTCGGATTAATTAAGTTTTTTATTTTCATTTTTACAAACTAGAACATTATTTGTAAATTTGCAATAACAATTTTGAAAAACGACTCAAGAAATTTTTAAGAAATTTAACTTTATTTTGCCACCTATTTTTATACAAAAGTTAAACTTTTCTCAACTGTGATAAATATAAACTTATGCGAACTTTACGTAACAAATAAATATTTATTGGTTACAAATTTTCAACCGAAAATAGTCAATAGGTTTATCTCTTTAAGCTGAAGAATAAATACTAAATTTTCGAATTCACAATAATTTCTTTTTCACTACAAATGACTAAAAATTTTCACAATCTCACATCTCGGTCAAAAAAAATCGTAAGGTAATTTACTTTAGCGCGTTTTAAAGTTACTGACTTGTTCTTTAAGGTGAAAATAATAATTTTTATGCAAAAAATTTTGTTACAAAGTAGTAACTTGTCAGACTTGACATTTTTTTAAAGAAAAAAATTGCTTTGTTCAAATGTGCAAATTTTTGCAAAAAATTGAGATAAACTAAATTAGTAATTTTTAGGTGAAATTAAAAGACCTGAACATGATATCCTGAAATTGTTATGAAAATTGATTCATTTTTGAAAAAGTTATGACACTTTGAGAAATGACAATTTTTTAGAAATTTTAAGTGTCCCTAATAATTTGGAAGGGTACTGTATATGGAATGCTCTTCCTCAGACAGACATTCAAAATTTACTTGACTCCATACCACGTCGTGTAGCAGCGCTTATTGCGGTGCGTGGTGGCTTCACAAAATACTGATTTCGATCTCTTGTTATTGTTTGTTTGCTTTGAAAGTTTAATCATTTATTTGTACCACTACCACTCAACCGTGTAGTAAATTTCATCCAATTATGACGATTCCTTCATGGTGCTGCAATTTTCACAAACAGGAGTTTACTTCTTTTATATGATCGTGTTAACCCAAGTTAAACATCAGAAAGAACCTCCTTAAAAAAATCGTTGAACTCAGGTATTACCCAGAGCTTCATGGCAAATCCAATCTGGAGAAGGTTCAGTTAGCTTCATTACAAGTTTCACAACTTGGTATGCTTTTCAAGAAGGCGGCACACATCCTTTCGTTGACAACCTGGTCACTGGCACAACTGCAACCTTATCAGACTGTAGGAACTTAACAATTGCAAGATTGAACGGCATTATCTATATAATGCAAAATTAAAAATACTTTTAAACAGTTACATATTTCAGATATATGCATGGATAAAGCAATTACAACATCATAAAAAATGAAAATAAAGAAATTCTAAGTTTATGGTTTTTTTTAAATTGAAAGCTAGTATATATACATTGAAAATCCATTACATTCAAGCAATCATGTCTGTGCATGGAAACATTATTTTGATACACTTGGTCATTATCCATATAATGCAAAATTAAACATACTTTCGAACATTTACATATTTCAGATATATACATGAATAAAGCAATTACAATATTATAAAAAATGAAAGTAACGAAATTCTGAGTTCAAAATTTTTTAAATTTAAAGCTATATATACAATAATAATTCCTTACATTCAAGTAATCGTTTCAGTGTGTATGGAAAGATTGCTTTGATACAGTTGGTCATTGAAAATTATAATTTTTGTTTAAAACATGCAAATTGCACAAAAATAATATAATGACCTGACTACATTAATAAAAAATTATTAACAATTTCAGCAGCCAATATTAACATAAAATAAAATAATGATGTATTAATATCATCAGCCTGACAAATGGCTAATGTATTTAAAATCAAAAATTTGGCTTAGCAATTTGTAAGTAGGCAAATAAAATAGAAGAATCGTATATATATATATTGAACAGAATTCACACGCACAACGCTAATATTAAAGTAATTATTTTGTCGGGAAAACAAGAATACTTTGTTAAAACTTTCAATTCTACAGAGTGAAAAAAATTAATTTATTTAGACTTGTCAATAATCTGAGCTGTAAAATATAGGGGAAAAAAGCTATTTATATTAATATGCCTTTTAACGAGAAAAGAAAAAATTAGTTCACATGAGGAAGATTAAGTATATTGTGAGAACTCATACAAGAACTAAACGATTCGCTTGTATTAGCTATAAGATATAAAAAGTATGAAAAATAATGAATATGTATTATGTAATATAGGTAAGAAGGTGAAATCTAATTAGAATGTAATTAATATTCATAATACAAAGGAAATATGTTGTAATTATCATTTTCTTTCAAGGCGAGGCATTTACATGAAATATGGTTGACAGACACATAAAATAAAGAGGAATAATTCTGAGCCAAAAATATATTGAACTGTGAAGATTTAGCAGGATATTCATAAACATCAATACAGCTAAGAAATTTTGTTGACTACAATATTTACACTACCATCTGATTTCTTAATAAAATTTTTGATTAAACAAATAGATTTTTTTTAATAAGCATACATTATTAGAAAATGAAATCTTTCAGGAAAATTTTCCAAACAGTATCTCTTCATATTGTAAGCCATAACAATTCATCAAAGTTATCCCATTAATATGTTGTTTAATTAAACATATTTTATCATTATACTTAGATAGTTCTTTGGTAACCTGATTGTTCACAAAACAAATTTTTTTCTCTACAAACCTTTTTATAACTTGCTATAAATGTTTTTCAGCTTTTCTTATCTTTTTAGACTCTTTCAAATTGAAAAGAGCTAAATTGATCTAAAGGACCAAAGTTTTTTTCAATTTTAGAAAGATGGAGTAAGCAATGAATATTGTGAGACATGTGTTCTTTTCCATATAAAAATGGAAAACCTTTAACAAAACATAGAAGCCAAGAATGAGCAAAATTCATCATGGCAATATTAGTGTTTGTTATAAGAACCTACCTTTATAGAACAATGTAATAATAAAAAGTTCATGTACAGATCGTTTTGTAAGCTGTCTTTTAAAACTATTGAGCCAGTGAAAAGCAAAAATTGTTTGAATTCTCTAGCTTTCCAGCGTTCGAAATCTCTTAACGCCCTTGGCCTTCTAATAACAAAATCGTTACTAATGCTTGAAGTGAAACTCAAAAGCTTAGCAGAGATTGCCTCTGACAGACTGTTTGACAGTCGATTTTTAAGATCACATTTTAACCGTAATTTTATGAGCTTTTTCATAACCCCTAAGCAAACAAGATGCATATATTCAAATGGGACTTGAGATACAGGGCCAAGCTTATCAATCTTCAACAATGTAGAGTCACATTTATAGTGGTTATGACTAGCAAGTCTGTTTTTGAAATCTGAATCAGCTCTTTCAACAAAATCTACTTCAAGAAAACACACTATTTTTTTAAAAATATAATCTTTCCTGAAAACATTTGTTGCAGCTGGAATAACCAGAATGGCCCTTAAATGCACAATATAAATACTCGAGCAGGGGCATCACAAATCATTCCCTTCAGATCTGTATTTTATAATGCTTCCCATTATCCACAATACCATTCTTAATTAATTTGTTCATTTCTTCAACAAACTTGTTTAAAAACAGATATGGATCTTCAGGTTTCTGACTTGAATGGAATATACCTATGGGGAATACACAAGGTGCATTCAAGTTGTAGCTTAATGATCCTGAAACTGGCCATAACTGACTACTTGAACTTTTCGCTAAAGGCAAACCATCAACATTTACAAGTAGTTTTAGATCAGGACCTAATACATTTTTAGAGTTTATCTTAGATAAAATAAACTTAATTCCTACTTCAATTCCAAAATAATGGTGGTAAACACTATTAGATATATTTTCTACTCTTACACATTGAGGTGTTTGAAGCAGTGCACGAGCATCTAAAGGCAAGTCTGAACCACAAGGATATTTCATTAAAATTTTTAACAAATTAGTGTTCGTAGATTGAGGCACATTATCAGCAATAGCCCATACTGCCAAATCATTTTTTAAATTCGATGAGTGATCATCTTGATTATCTTTATTGGTGTTATATGGAGTTGAATTTATTAAGGATGCACCTGCTTCGATTGCGTCAGTTACATTAGAATAAAACGAAGGTAGTACACAGATAGATTTATTATTTATTTTAAGTGGTGTTGCTGGCGACTGAGATTCGCAGACCGATTTTGAAGACTCGGACAGCCATGGATCAGACAGCCATTCGGTCGTTTCTTAACTACAATTAAAGGGCAAGACCAAGAACAAATATTTCGTTCTATTATACCTGCTTCAACTAATTCCATTAAGTCTGTTCTTACTTGATCTTGTATGGCATAGGGAATTGTAAATAGTTGACATTTTATAGGATTTTTTGATTTAAATTTAATTTGAGGGTTAATAATATCTGAGTGTCCTAAAGTCTTAAGGGATTTGGAAAAAGCAGCATATCTTGAAGTAATTGCAATAATTTTTCTTGCCTATCAGATGGTAAATGGGCAAGGTCAAAATCATCTTTATTTAAATCAATTTTCCTCAAGTCCAAAATCTCTTGTGTAGCAGATATCAAATTACAAAATTCCATATCTTCTTCTAAATTATGAATAATTTCCTGAGAAGAATTCTCTTCAAATTCAGGATTAAAGAAAATATTGCTAGTGTCTATTGTTAGTGTCTTTGTTTATATGGACAGTTTGCTCCCCAATATTTTTAACAACAGTAATAAATTTAGATTTGTCAGTATTATGTAAAGAAGGATTTGGATTTTTAAAGGTGGGTTCAAATTAGAAAGTATTGTCTTTATCACTAAAATTTTTAATTTTCAAAGTTATTTGAGCTGATTGTTTTGGCTCAATTACTAATTTCTTGTTTACAATTGCCTTAGAATCAACAATTGAATTACAAAGTGTTTCACCTTTTTCTGTTAATTTAACTTTAAAATTTTGAAAAGCAGCAAAATTTTCATGGGGGAAAATTTTAATATTATGTTTGGAAATGAAGTCATAACCCAATATAGCATCAAAATTGCCATATGCAAATTCAGAAATATAAAAAGGGTTTTTAAAATGTTGCTTATCAATTTTAAAAGAAATCTCAGAGCAAAAAAAAAATTTTTAAGTCTGAATTAACAGTCCTAATTTGAACATTGCTCGAAAGAAGTCTAGTTTTGTTATAGTTCTTTATTGCTGAGTATACATCTTTTGCCATGAGTGAAACATTTGAACCTGAAGTAATTATTTTTTTTATATGTAATTTTTTACTGCTTTTTCAAAAGCAAATAATAATTTTTTGTAAATTGTGAAAAAAAAAAAATCAGAATGAAATGTTCTTTGATTTATTTCTGAAATTATATTTAATTAATATTTTTACGATAAGCTGGGAGAAAATAAAATCTGTATTAAAGATATCTATTTAAAATATATCTAACATATTATCTATGAGTTATTTCCAGGTGTGATTATCTTACGTTAACTGTTTTAATTAAAGAAATTTATTTTATTTTGATTTTCAATTTTAGGTTTTTTATTTTCACTTTTTTTCTTTTAATATTTGCTTGATGGTTAATTTTTTCATATAGAAAAAAATTTCCATGACTGATAATAGGTATATAAATTATTATGTCCTTACATTTAAAAGAGAAGGTTTTACAAATAACGTTACAATGAAATAAACAAATTGCAGTACCGTAAATTATTCATGGCTTTACTACTTTTTAAAAGAAAGTTTTCTATACAAGGCTGGGAATAATTCCAAAACTTTCTGAATAAATCAATTTTATGTTGAATAAACTTTTGGAAAATTTGTAATTAAATTACAGAGAGTTTCTTTTTTAAAATGACTTTCATAAATTAACAAATTCTATTTTTAAATTTACTTGTAAAAACTATTATTTAATTGGTGTAAAAAATTTTTTATTCTTAAATTAACAATTTTCAACATGCTACTTTAGTTTAAAAACACTGTCGTCTTGATTATTGCCTTAGTCAAATAAGGGATTTTTTTTTCTTCAAATCTTCAGTTTGTTTCTATAATTAATTCTAATATAGGTTAAATCAAAATTATGAGATTCTAGTAGAGAAATTAATACTTGAATAATAATAATATATATATAAACTGACTTATCTAGAAATTAAATTCTCGATTAAAAAATTAAAATGAAATCATACTATATAACATTTTTAAAAATAAATTTCTTATCTGTATATTCTTGGAATAGCCTCAGAGAACTCCGTCTCATTAATTCCGTCCTACTCCGTCCTGCTTTTCAATTTGTTGTAAAACGTTTTCCTGCGAATTTTATGGAAATCCGGAGCATGGTTATGTTTCTCTATAGCATTTTTCAAAAAGTCATTTATTGTAGTGAGTTTCGCTGTGCAATTTTTCTGTTCACATTTCCAATAACTAGTTTCATTTTTATATTTACTGTGCAAAGTAAACAAATAATTTTTATACAGTATCAAATAGCCCCCTCTTGAAGATTTTAAGTAGCTTATTTCCGACATTATTTAAAATGGCTAGAAAAAATGTTGTCGATTGAATATNTTGGATTTTTAAAGGTGGGTTCAAACAAGAAGGTTTTGTCTTTATCATTAAAATTTTTAATTTTTAAAGTTATTTGAGCTGATTGTTTTGGTTCAATTACTAATTTTCTATTTACAATTGCCTTAGAGTCAACAATTGAATTACAAAGTGTTTCACATTTTTCAGTTAATTTAACTTTAAAATTTTGAAAAACAGCAACATTATCATGGGGGAAAATTTTAATATCATGTTTGGAAATGAAGTCATAGCCCAGTATAGCATCAAAATTGCCATGTGCAAATTCAGAAATATAAAAAGGGTTTTTAAAATGTTGTTTATCAATTTTAAACGAAATTTCAGAGCAAAACAAAAATTTTAACTCTGAATTTACAGTTCTAATTTGAACATTGCTCGAAAGAAGTCTAGTTTTGTTATAGTTCTTTATTGCTGAGTATACATCTTTTGCCATGAGTGAAACATTTGAACCTGAATCTAATAAAAATTTAAAATATTGATTGCCAAACTTAATATCTATTATGGGTAAATTCTTTATGGGTAAATTCTTACTGGTATAAACATTATTGATATAAATTAATTTAGATTCTGAATTAAAACTATTAAAGTAATCTCTAACCGTATCAAATTGTTCAGAATTCATCTTAGAATTTCAGTACTTATTAAGCATTTGCTTGGGTGAACTTGCACGTGGGAGTGAGGACATTATGCCACCCTTTAATGGCCTAAATGACTCTTGTAGGTAGATTTGGTTATAGTTTGTTCAGAATTATATCACGTTTGACTGTTAAATTGCCTTGCATTATATCTTTGTGAATTAGAATTTTGAAATCTATTATATCTATTGGGATAATTGTAATGAGGGAAACGAGGTGTCACATATTGTTGACCCTGAAACCTGGGATAATTAGTGGGACGAACAGTTGCCAAATATAATCTACAATGGGCCATAATGTGACCTCTTTTGTTACAATAGTGACAAATAATTGATTGCTGTGATTTTTTATGAGTGTTATCCAAATAATTTAAGCTTTCCTGTCTGGGCATATTTGAAGCCTCTTTTGGCCGGGTTAGTGATAATTTAAATTCTTCCCAATTAGCTAGTTAGTGTGCGGCTTTGAGCAAAATTGGCAGGTAATTTCTTGTACTTTTAACGTTAAAGCTTGAATTTGTCTTTCCAATCTCTTTAAAGTATCATTTTCAACTTTATTTATTGTATGTGAATTTAACACCTGAACGGTAGCTTTTGCCATCGCTAACTTATTGGCTTTGGTTACTAGAGACTCAAAATCACTAGAATCCTCCAAAAATCAGTGACTCCTTCATTTCATTGGGTAGGCCATTAATCAGCTGGAGGGCTTTGATCTGGTTTAATGCCTTATTGTCATTTACTGAAGTAAATGTTTTTGCAACCAGGGACTCGATTCTATGTGCGAAACTTCGAATCGATTCACCTGGCAGCAAAAACATATTATTAAGTGATATCAGATTACATATCGGCTATCGATGAACTCGTCAACTTCATTTCTTAATTGTACCCCATTATCATCATTCGAAATTGTCACCTTGATTCTGTCGTGCCCTTTGTTAACATATTTAAAAATGTATTTGTACGCCATTACACTTCCACAGTACTCCACATTGATATGACAATTGTATTTCAGAAGGAGATAGGCATTGTAGGGAACAACCATCGAATTATCGACAGGAATTATGCATTTCTATAACAAACGTATTGGAAACTTGCTATCACTCCTGTTATCTCTACGTCTATATAAAGGAAAACCATCACCAGACATATCCGTTTCTTCTCGAAAAGCGAAAGAAAATTTTTTTTTACAGATGCCACTTGTTTTGTCATAACATGGAGTTGCTTATGTGGGCCATGTAACATATGTTTGGACACTTTTTGATGCAGATTTGGAAAATTATCTTTTGGAGGTATTTCAGCACAGATAAATCTATCAATTGATGATGGGGTCAGCAATTTGTCACGTGGGTTGAGAATGAATAAACAATGGGCATGTGGGAGACCTCTCTTTTGAAATTCAATATTAAAAGTATAGCCCATTACTTTGCCAAAAACCTTTCCTGCAGCTATCTCTTTCACAAACTCCTCAAATCTGCAATAGAATGCTCGTACAACAACATGTGGAATGTCACTTGCAGTGAATCCTGTTGGAAGTTGACTCAAGTATTCTCTAATTTCTGGCCACTGTGGATTTGCTGTGAAAGTTACAAACAAATCAGGTCGTCCGACATCTCTTGAGAGAGCCATACAATCTTGGAAATGCTGCTGCATTGCTCTCGGACTGCCAACAAATGATGATGGAAGAATGACAGCTCGCCCAAGTCGTACAATGTCTGAGGTATTGGCGGAACTATACTGCACATGATCAATCAGCCCTTGAAGTGTTTCTCTCCGAAATAAATTCTGATGACTTTTGATATAATTCAGCCTGTTCCACTCCATAGTAATGTAACCATGTAGAATATATTGCTGGGATAAACGACCAGCAGAGGTGAAAATGTTAAAGTCTCTAAGCACTCGCAACCGCCATCCAAAATACTGTACAGCAGTAACACGACTTGATCCTGCATTATTTGGTACGTTTAGGGAATAACCAGGATCACCTGATGGAAAAAGCAATGGGAAAACCATTGGTTCCACATGATGAGACAGTTTATACATCTTTTGACACACAAACTGGTGTTTTGGGTATGCGATAAATTGTACATGATCAGGTATTAAACCTTCAGCACCTGTCACAACAACAGCCGACACTTCAGCAGCAGCACCAGATGTTGGAAGATTATAACGTCTGCCATCAGTAGTGGTCAACTTGTGAAATTCAAGGCGAACACTCTCCGTAGGATGCCTCTTATAAGCTTCAAACAGCGATTTATACACTTGAGCGTATGGGTTTAGCTGCATAACATCTTGAATGATTTTTAAAACACTTGGTTTGCAGCGCTCAGATGTTCGGCAGGCCAAAGCAGTTTCATTTTCATGGATATAGATTTGCGCAAAACGTGGTTTTTCATTGTTCGCTGGCATGATGCTGGTTGTGGCCATTGCGTTAACTTCCCCACGAAGAGCAACACAGCTTATACCTTTAAATTGAATTTCTTGGGTTGTACAAAATGCTGTCATAGCAAAAGACGAATTGTGAAAACGTATATTTTGCCTGAAATTCATTGAGTCATTGTCATTTCCCAATAAAAGCTGTTTCAAAGTTTCTGGATACGGATGAGTTGGGTTCAGCTTTATCTTGCCATTGTGACAGCAATTGCGTTTTATTCTTCCATGCTCTGTTACAAAGGATAGTGCCCTGCAATGAGAGCATTCTACAGACATAGATCCAATCAAAAGAGGTGGACAGTCATCACTGTACGATTCTCCCAAATACTGATTTCCATCTATTTCTCGAAGACGATTAGCTGCCCTACTTCGATTTTCTCTTTGGCGGGCATTAGTAAGCTCTCGATTATTTTGTCGATTTATTCTTCGACGCTCTTGTTCATTTTGACGAAACGTGGGATCCAATCTCCGCTGTCTGCGATATTCTCGATCGCGATCTGTCCTGTCAGACATTATACTGAAATTCCAAATGATTGAAATGAGTTGAATAAATAAATGTGATTTAAAATTTAACCATTTTAAGGTAAGCAAGCCTCAGTAAGCTTTATAATAGCAAACAACAAAAATGTAAACATTAAAAGATATCAATCACTGGATAGGCATAAGAATGATAAGATAAGATGACATGTAATCAGCAAAAACCCACTCAAAGTAAATCAACAAAAAGCTTTGACGCGAATGCGTTCTCTTTTCTGATTGGCTTAAAACTGCATCCTCGCTTGGATTGGCTACTTCTTTCATACTGTCACGTGATACCTTAGATTTCATTGGCTGGTGGGACACCATCATTGGATTTTTATATATATAGATATCTTAAATACCAAAGAAAAAAAGAACAATGTAAGATGAAATAAAAGGTATTAAACAATATAAAATTGCCTAAATTATATGAACTTATATTTCCAATTTTCTTAGTTAAAGTGGATTTTTTGTTTTGTAAATTGCTTAGTTAAACTTCACAAAATTTTTTTTTTGCTATTTTATTCTTTTTTTTATTTTAACATTAATGTATTGATGATCTAACATTGATGTATATATATTAATTTTATTTTTAATGTAATAAAATTGATTTTTAAAAAAAATATATTATCTAATTATGAATTAACAGTAATTAATTTTTTTATTTTAAAGTTAAAATGCTAGTCAATCCTACACAGTTTCTTTAAATCTATCAAAATGTAAAAATAATGTACTATGAAACTTTGAGACATTTTACGCTAGTTATCAAAATTAAGGAGTAATAATTTTTTAAAAAATAAGTACCCTATATTTAAAAATGCACTTTGAAACAACCATTTTTTTCTTCTTAATAACAACTCCAAATATTAAAACTTCATCAATTTTTTTAAATTTTATGTAATTTTTTACTGCTTTTTCAAAAGCAAATAATAATTTTTTGTAATTTGTGAAAAGAAAAATCAGAATGAAATATTCTTTGATTTATTTCTGAAATTATATTTAATTAATATTTTTACGATAAGCTGGGGGAAAATAAAATCTGTATTAAAGATATCTATTTAAAATATATCTAACATATTATCTATGAGTTATTTCCAGGTGTGATTATCTTACGTTAACTGTTTTAATTAAAGAAATTTATTTTATTTTGATTTNGGAGTTCTATTTTATTCATATTGGTTGTTGATATATTGCATCAAAATTCCACAAAGAGAATTGCTGGAAGCATCAGTTACCAAATAAAAATTTCTCGTCATTTATATTTTTTAAAGTGGGTTTAAGTTGTAACTGTTCTAAAATATTATTTAAAGCATCCTGTCATTCATTACTCCAATTAAATATAACATTCGTTTTTGTTAAATTATTTGTTATAAATTTTTGTTGAATTGAATGTTTGAAATAACCAACTGTACCGTTATGATACTTAAACCAAAAAAAAGAAACTTCTGATTTAGCCTAAAATACATATGCGTTGTGTTATCATTTTACCTTTAAATTTTGACTTTGACCAGATTCCAGCATGGGATACTTACCTATTTATTATGATAATGTGACCTATTAAGAACACATTTTAAAAATAAGAAAAATAACACATTTATTACGAGTAAAAATGAAAAAAGTTGTCCGAAAGGTCTGGCATCAAACAGGAAAGACGAACATCATCGATTACCACGGGCTAACATCATGCCCCTTATAAGGATATGTTACATACCATATTCCATCGCACAACCCTTTCGGGTACACATAGTTCTTTGCAGAAGCGATTCATATTCATTCAGCCAACAGGTTACATACATAAAATATTCACCAGCCCACGTGTGGCAACTACCACGTGTGGTTTCCTCAGGTAACCGCTTAATAAGCGAGCACACATTCTGGATCTGCTTGCATATATGAATAAAATATGCCTTACAAAAAGGCAAACGAAGTTCACCATCAACTAACAAGCATTTTTCAATTATACTATATCAACCACTTAGGTAAGTAAACTTTTTCTGAACAATATTTCAACCTACATACTTATCACATGAACACTAACAGAATGTATCAGCATATATCATTT
>NC_092211.1:51071632-51086808 GCF_043381705.1 Parasteatoda tepidariorum
CATTCCTGATATCCCATGAAAGATTTCTTTTTCTTTCAGAATAAGTTTGATATATTAGTAATTATCTAAATATTTCTTAACATTGATAATATTTTCTTCGACTAAACTTATTTTTATAGAAAATAGAATTGTTTTTAAGAAAAGGCTTTCATACGACGGGATTCAATGGGTTTTAATAAAAGGCCTTTTCATATGTACGTTTAGATTAATTTATACCAACTTGTAATGTTTAATCAAAGATTGCAAGTTAAATAAGATTTGTAAACTATTAACTATCAAAATGAATTACTTGATTACAACATTGATGCATTTGCTTTCTTAAAAATGCTTTGAATTTTTGTAAATATTTAATTTTGAACATAAGCGAATACTAGTCAAAATACTACTGAGAGCAGTAAATAATACAATTGAATTTCAAAACATTTACTTTAATATATACTTTATATATTTGAAACAAAGTAGATGCAAGCCTAATTCAAAATTCTATCTATAGCAATAAATAACACAACTGAATTTCAAAGTATTTAATTTATTCATATAACGAGAGTAACAATTTTAATGCCCTTTGAATTAAAAGATTAGTTCAAATGTAAAATGTAATTAAAATTTTAAATTACTTTTGAAACTTCTTCTTATATCATTTAGAAGTACTAAAGAATTTTGTTTGACTAACTTTGATTTAGAATAAATTAGTTTATGAATGTTTAAGACATTCTTTAGTCAAAATTAAATAAGAAAAATCACTTAAAAAAAACGAAAATGTCTTAGAAAATTCTTTAATTCAACAATAATTTCTTAGTTGAAATTCTTCCTTCTAATGAAAAAAAATGAAGAAAGAAAAAAGCTTCGGCAAAGGTTAAATGGCTAAAATTAATTAAAATAGCTCTTAGTAAAAAAGTTCTTAGTAAAATCATTTGAACTAAGTGATAAACTTTATTTTTATCGGAAAAAGACAAATAAAGATTAAGTTTTTCTTAAACTTTCTTTAGACAATTCAAATTCTTTTATCTAAATATTAAAGCAGGTTTCACTCTCACTAAGACACTTGTTTTTCATTCTAAAATTTTTTTTTCTGAAGATAAATTTAAATGAATGAATAAAACTATGCAGTTAAAATGTTCATTTAGTTAATATGTCTCTTATGATTAATTAGTAAACGTGCAATTTAATTTGTACATATGCATCAGTTTTTTTTAAAAATTGGGCATCATTTGAACATTTAAAAGATAGTGTATGCGAATATATAATTTTAAAAAAATAATTAAGCACAAATACTTCTTCAATAAAATTTAAATGCTTTTCATATAACTCTTTGGTTACACTTTTTTTTTAAAAAATTATATTCAGATAATTTTTTTTACGCAAAATTATAAATATGTCTGTCACCATAGTCTTTATAATTTTTACTTACTCTATTCAAAGGAGTACTATTTATTACTTGTATTATATTTATTCCAATATTATTAATAAATATTTAACATAAATTTCAACAAAAGGCCTAGAGAATAAGGCATGTATAATAAAAATAGTTCTGTGCTTAACCTAATTTTGTTAATGCCATATCTGTTACCAGATAGGGTTATAGTTTTTAGTAATGTAATAAGCAATTAAAATATAAGACAGAGTTGAAAATTTCGCTTCTGAAAAGTAAAACTACGAAAACAAACTTAGAATTTAGGCTATATACAACTATATTTTAAGTTCTCGTGCAAGTTATTTCGTAAAAAAATATTTTTTAAAATATCGATTTGTCCCGCATGATGTACTAAACATTTATTCGATATAAGGGAATTTTGATACACCGATTGCTTGAAGCATGAAGTAGATCAATATTGAGATTAAAGCATTCTTATAACAGTCGTCATTCTTCAAACATTCCTCATTCAAAACGTGTAATATGAATTCTCTCATTTTTTTCAAAAGTCCTTTTTTTTAATTTTTTGTTTATTTATGAATGCGATTTGAAATCACTTGTTCGTGATTTAGCTTATGTAATATTTTTCTACAAATCTAAATTATCTGTATTCCGTTGCAAGTTATGTAAAGATCATTGCGGCATATGATTTAAGTAATCATCAGCGTAGTTCCGCTTTATTTAGTTACTAAGTTATACAAGTATGCTTTCAAAAGAATATGAAAGCTTTTAAAAGTGAAACTTATCGGACAGAAATTTAAATCGAGCTATTTTTTGTAAGCAAAATGAAGGCCGAGCTACATTGTTTCAAAAGATGGCGATGTTGATATTCGTTCACGCTTGGATATTGACATACATTTGGCGTGCACTTAGATGCCAACAGGCTGTCTCCGTAGGAATAATGGTTTTTTCTTAACTCGCAACAGAGTGAGTATAAAGCCAAAGGGAATGAGAAAAGGCTGAAATTGATGCGTTGCCAAAGTGTGTGGGATATCTTGATTAACCACATCCATCATTTTCACAAGCTAGCTGCTAACAATAGCATCATTTTTTCAAAATTTTTAACTATTACAGTGAATTATACCGTCAAGATCACTAAATATGATTATAAAAATATAGTGCCGCACTGTTGGAAAAACGGTTCAATAACAATTTATTTAATTGTTATTTTACCGCATTCATACAAAACAGTTAAATAACCATAAATAAGATGGTATTCAAACTGTTTACGGAGAAAAAAACGGTTCAATAACAATTTATTTAATTGTTATTTTACCGAATTCAAACAAAATAGTCAAATAACCATAAATAAGATGGTATTCAAACTGTTGACGGCGAGAAAAACCGTTTATTAACTGTTTTAATCTAATACGGTTAAACAACCAAAATTTTATAGCACTAACTCCACGCTTTTACTTTCAATAAATTCTAGAGACTACAAAAGTACCTTAGCAATTATTGAAAGTAATGAAAAACCTAAGATTACAAAAGCTTCCGATGCCGAGGAGTATCATCCTTCCACCAAACGTTCTGAAATGTAGAGGTAACAAGTTCAATATCGTTGCTATTGTCTCATTTTTGTACTATCTGTTCTTCAATTTCGCAAAAGACAAGCCATTCTTCGTATTAAGCGCACAATATGTATCCTGAACCAAATTTATTTATTTATTGTTACTAATCCAGGATTATAGTAGGATTCGAAACCACCAGATCCAAATTATTATGGAGACGGGAAAGTAACGTCGTTTCCTCCCAATAAATATTCGTTAGTCTTAAAAACCAATTCATTTTTTTCGATCCATTTCGATTCATTTTCGATCCAGTATTGAAAAGTTGTTGCTAACGAGGGTGAATGAATGAATGAATGAAGGTGAATGAATGAATACATTATTGATCAAAAATAAAATCTTACGACATTACTTTCCGGTCCCCCTAATACACAGCTTTTGGCGGAAGGGGGAGACTGCTTGGACGGGAAGGCCCCTAAGAAACGAATGATTCAAAAACTGAACATTGCGTTAATTATTGTTATAGATACATCAGCAGGCTTGTTACAATGCTTGAATACTTATTACAATGCTAGGCTTATAAGCCTGTATATTGTTATAGCATATATAATAATAAATGATTAAGTATAAATATAAAAAACCTTCCAGGTTTGCAGGGGGATTCGATCCCACTAACTATAACCTTCCATTTTTGGATGCTAGGACAAACCTGATGCGTAACAGTTAAGCTTCTGATTTAGTTTAGTCTAGTCTAGTCTGAGCCTTTGTATATTTTAAAATGCACATTTTTTAAGGTTTTAAAGAATAACATATGTTAGCTTATAGCTTACATAGAAGTAATAACCGATGAAAAAAATTTAACAAGTGTTTACTAACTAAAATAGAGGTTACCAATTTGAACGTTTTTGCTTTCGCTCAAGTTATACTAGAATTTTACCGTTAAAATTACCGACTTTAAATTACTAAATTTTAACACATTTACTTCCAAACAGCACTGCAGAACAACCTTATTTCATTGTTAATTATACCAAAACCCTTCATCAAAGCTTTTTGGTATAAATAACCATGATTTTTGCTGTTCCCATAGAGCCAGAACTACGGTAAATTTTACCCTATTCAGGTAGTTTTGACCATACTTTTTTCTTTGTGTAGACAATTGTGAGATTATATATTTGATAATAAACTTTACGGAACCCTACCATGAAATATAAATGTCTGTTTTACCTAAACGATGTATTTAAATTTTATTAACATTATATCAATAAAGGAATTGTTTTCCTTTTAATTTTGAAGTTCTGGAAACTCTTTCAATGCCTGGAAATCCACCAATATGAGAGTTTTTATTACCTTCATTGATTTAGCCTAATGCAATTCGCTAAAAATCTATAGGAAACCAGATATTCATTAAAAATGTTTAAGTATAGTTTCAAAGAAAATTTGATTTGTGAATTAAATATTGAACACTATGCATAAAACAATTTTTCTACCATTGAAGTGTTATTTTTGAATAATTAAGACATATCCTTCTCGTTACAGTAACAAACATTTTACTTAAACTGAATTTGCAAAAGTTGATGTGATTTAGTGTTTTTGGTTTTAGATTTTTTTTAACCTGATATTAAGTGAAAAATAAATTACTTTTCAAGATCCAGCATTCCGTAATATCTTATGCAAATATTTTAACACTTGTATTTGACAAAATGGAGTAATTTACATGTTTTTCGCAACGACTTCGCATATTTTATTCTTAATTGCATTATCGCGAGAGGAAAATGATCAAATAAGTAAGATGGAAGATCTTAAATTCTTCTGATAAATTTCTTATATAAATTTTAAGTAGTATCGATTTATTACTATATTTTTTCTAAGAACATTTCATCGTTTGGTGTGTTTTCATGACACTCGATTTGATAAAGTAAACATCAAAGAAAAATCCTCCTGAGACATATCTGTACTTTATATTGGAGGTTAAATTCGATTTCGAAAAGCATAAATGTATTTTAAAGATAACTTTTGGCTTTTTAAGATGTTTTCATTGCATCATATTATTACTCAACCTCACATGAAATAATTCAGATCTTAAAGAAATTTATGTTTTTTTTATTAACATAAAGCAGTTTATAGCAGTTCAAATTATTGTTTAGTTACGATATCGGCAGTTTCAAAATATAAATAATTAAGTTATAATAAATCGTGATTGTTAGTGAGCATTATTGTTTAGCTTGCAGGCATCGTTAAAATACTATAAGGATACTCAAAATTGTTAGTCATCAAGAATTTTAAATGGAGGTTTAATGAATTATATTCGTAAATGTATTAAATATATGACTATTTTAAATATTTGACTATTTCATAGGCAAAAGTATCAATAATAAAAGATTGGATTTTCTTGCTTGACTAGAAAACTTCTAAACGTTAATTTATGGCAATGCAATAACCATAAGCTTACAGTGTTTTATTTTGAGAATTACGCTAGTATAATTTAAAAAAAGAAATCCGTTTTAATAGAGTATCCGAAAAAGTACTTGTAGTTTTTTTTAATGAAAACACACGAACCCATATTTTTTATGCAAATGCATTTTATTCTCAAATCATCATTTTAAACCTAATAGTCCAGTACACCAAAAGTTGCATATTTATAAACCTCTAATTACATGTTATAAGTTCTAATATAAATAACTATAAGTTCTAAATGTTAATTTATGGCAACGCAGTTAGGTTGGTAGGTAATTTAATTACGTCGTAATAGAACTGCACAATTGACTATTGACAACTTGGAAACATCCTTGCGCATACCATTACTATTTCGATCCTCTGCAGAAGAGGATGGCTCCCTCGTTCTAGTAGCCCGACGATCTATGCTCAAAGTAGCACACTTTATGATATAATGGTTTGACGAGGATTGACACTGAGCACCCTCGGTCTCTACTCAGGCTGATCAAAATGGTCACCCACCGACTTGCTGACCTCAGCAGTGATGCTTGACTTCAGTGTTCTACTGGGAACCGGGTATTTACGATCAGGCCATTGCATTACTATGACAATACGATAGCTAATTTCCTACAGTGTAAAACTTCGTGAATTACACTAATATAATTTTACGAGAAATTTAAATGATGGTTTAAGACAGTAAAGAATACTAAAAAAAGTACTCAAAACTGTTATCCTTGAAGACTTTAAAATAGAAATCAGAGGTTATGGGATTTTTATTTACTAATGTATTAAATTTTTCACTGTATTTAAGTATCAATAATGGACGATTGGATTACCTTGCCTTAAAAAAATGAATCTTTAAATGTTAATTTATGGCAATGCATTAACTATTTGCTTACAGTGTTACAGACAATTTTGTAAAAAGGCTGATTTTATGAAAGAATAATTTTATATAGAGCATTCAAGAAAGTCAATGGATCCACTGAAGTTCGTGTAAGTATTTTCAATGGAAATTAACGAATCCTTATTTTTTTTTGCAATATGCAAATGCATTTTATCCTCATATAATCCTTTTAAACCTTCAATTTATGTACAAAAAGACATGCTAATTTATAAACCCCTCCGTTTTATAACCGACATTGAAAGCCTTAAACATGTTGGATTTAAGGTTGCCAACGTATAAATGGGTAGACTTGAAGTTTTCAGCTCATCCCATAAGAGAACTCTTAGATCAAACATTGACACAAACTCGCCTTCGTGTAGAATTTCATACTCATATTTGCTGCACATGTAGAGGAAAACATTCCACTGTTAACCCAATGACTCTAACCCATATGAGACTTAATGCAATGATACTCTAACCCATAATTTTCCTACCGCTAGGGATATTTTACATAAAAACTGTTGTTGTCTATAGTAAGAACTCCACTGCTGCAAAGTCTGAGGCCGTCTGCTGCTATGGAGATAAGAATAGCGCATTTCAAGGAGGGTATCTTCTCTTCACTCTTGAGCTAACACAGTTTACCGAAGATAAAGATTCCCTTTCTCTCGCCTACCTGAGCCAAAACTTGTAATAAACAATGACCCCACACCCCCACTTGAAATAGTTATACCTCGTTACCATAGTCACCGCCACGGGTCCAGACGAATGGCTAAGAGAGTTCTTACTTTAGACAAACTATATACAGATTGATGGACCATCTCTGGGATTGCGTTTAAGTCCGTGAAAGTATTTTCAATCAAAGAGTGCTCTTTCCCCTTAGCCATCTTTCTATAATTAAAATATTGCCTTATTCTTTGCGTGTAATCATATAAAATATTAAAATTTCAAATAGTTAGACATGGATTTAAACAGAATATAGTACATCAGAGTGATGTCTAGGAAATGACGAGAATGGGGCAAAATCTCCGTCCAGGCGTGCTCACAACAGACTTGATTGCTTTCATGAAATGTAATCTCTCTTTGCCTTAAAAAAAGATCACTCCTTTTGAGTTCTGTTCGCCGTTCGTAGTTCTTTGCAACTGGGATAAGTGTACTGCCGTGCAATTAAAAAACAACGCGCTTCTCGATATATTCCGAGAGAAGTAGCTTGACATCTTTTTTCTTTTTTTTGCGAACGCTATGAAAGCTTGAATAGAATTTGAGAAAACTGATAAAGCAACATTTATTTTTGAAAAAAGTGTTTTTGCAACATGTAGTTTAGCATATATATATAAATCTCAATTTTGAGTTTTCGGTCGCTTGCGTTGATTTTTCTTTTGCAAGGTAGTATATCTCGGTAGTTATGGTTTTAGTGTTTAAGGGAGTACAAAATATTAGCACCGGTAAGGCGAAATAAACAGGTCAAAAATTTTCAGAATCGTGATAGATTTTCATAAACTAAAATGTAACATTAAAAAAATGAGATGTATACAGATGGCGTTGCAGAAACATATATCTGTTTTTATATTACTGTAACGTGTCAACATTTATGTCAAGCAATAATCTATGAAGAGAGTGAATCTAAGAAGAGATTACTTTAAACATATATATCTCAAAAGTGTAATGTCAAAAATTTCTGATTCTTAAAGATATTAACCTGTACTGTTATTATTACGATGGTGATTTTGTTTGTTTTCTAAATTAAAAGTTTAAGTCTACGTTACATTTTTAGATAAAGTTTTTTAAATCGGTGTTTGATCTTATTAACAGTCCTATTAATATTTTTTTCGTGAAAATTTCATAAATACACTATTATGAATTACAGTTAAAAAGATTCGGTAAATGATTTAGAACTAAACTTTCAGCTTCATACACAAAGTGATAAATGCAAAAATAAGCATCCGTTTACTTGGTAAGCAAAAATATTAAATTGCAGTACAGTTGGGATCTCACCGAATTTGTTATAACAATATACTTTTAATTTTAGATGTTATTTCAAAAAATGATTACTTAGAAAAATGATTTATGTTCACTAACAGATCTTAATAGTATCATAAGGGAAATATTTGGAAATATTATTTTTCTTTTTAGAACATATATTTTCAGTTGAATAATTTCAACTGTTTTATGACAAGAAACAACAATTATTGAGAAACAATCAAGATGGGTTGGTGAGCGTCAGAGAACAGGGGGCTTATCCTCCTAGTATTTATTTAATTTAAATTTTTGCTAGGAAGTAAACGTAATGACTAAAAAGCACTTTTACTTAATCAATAAATGCTGTTACTGGTGATCCTGAGAATTGAATTATTACATAATTCAATTCATTTGTCTCAAATTGAGGCTAAGAGTATTATACGTAAATAAATCCAATAAACTAATTAGCTTTCATTGCGAGTTAACGCTTACAATTAATTGAATTCGAAAGAAAATCTCCTCCCAAATTATCGCCGCGACGTATTTGCTCATACTATAATGGTCTAAAATAGCTACTCACACAGTTAATTAATATCAAACATAATAATGATTTTCCATCAGTTACTTAACTGTAATTTCTGTCCACTAAATGAAAGAAGAACTGTTAGATATTGTTGATAAGGCATTTATGAACCTTTTCCAATGTGTTTTATTAATCCTATTGACCCATTAACCATTGGAATTTTTATTGAACATATTTTTCATATTAATTATTTTGTATTTATTTAGTTTAAAATTAATGAAAAATAGTATATTAAGCATTTTAATAAGTTATGGTTACAAAATACAGCATGGAATACTGGTGTCTTTTCGTTCGGTAAAGGTAAAAATCTTCCAAACACGGCTTACTTCTAAACAATAATTTTTTATATTTCAACTTATTTGTAGTTGTTTAAGTCTAAGACAAAAAATTATTCACCATTGAAATTTCTTAATTTACAAAATCAATAATTGATAATTTTTTAAATATAAATGAAAAAAAAATTTTTTTTTCAAACTACTTTTTTGCTTTGGAATTTAAATTTAAGTAAAACATAATTTCAAGAATCTAACATATTTTTTTGTTACTATCAAAGTTTTTTTAGAACTAAAAAAAATAAAATAATATTTTTTTGCTTGTAATTAGATCATCAGAAAAAATAGTAAGTTCACCGGTATCCCATCTGCATCAAAGGATTAAATATTAAAATTTTATTTAAACACTTAAAGCTGAATTATTCGTGCACTCTTAGAAATTTCTCAGAAAAAATGTTTAAATAACAATTTATTTAATTGTTATTTTGCAACACTCAATCAAAAGAGTCAAATAATCATAAATAAAATAGTAATCTAACTGTTAAGAGGGAGAAAAACAGTTTATTACATGCTTTCACCTAATACGGTTAAACAACCAGAATTTTATCACACCAACTAGGACCACTTGATGATGCAAATTAGTTCTACGCAACTGCGTACTTATTATAACCGAGCGGGTTAATTTGTCAATCTCATGACAGCTGGGTTCGAGACATATATATATCTAACTCATAACTGGGGTTCGACTCCCAGTATTGACATCACAATATTTTCTCCATTCCCTTCAACACAAGAATAATTTCCAGTGTCCAGCACTCTCCAATGCCCATTACTTTACGAAAAGCCGAGCTCCTATGTCTAGTTAAATATTTTTTTTTTACGTTTTAGAAAAATTATAGTTGGAAATGGTTAAAAAACCGTAGAGTTTTGTATTCATGGTTTTTTAACCATACTATTTGTAAATGGTTACAAAACCATAAAAATAAAAAAATGCTCTTTACCGTAAACTTTACGGTTAATCGGATGGACAGACAGCTGACAGTTATTTTACCATAATTTTAAAATGAAAATTCTAACAGTGCGGATAATAAGGCCTCATAAAGCTGAAAACAACTTTATGAGCCCTTATTGTCTAAGAATGTAGTGTTAAAGTGATACCATATATGAGTCATTAGGTCCCGTAGTGAACTGATCGTTAAGACACGGTTCCCAGCAGATCACCGAAGTCAAGCATCACTATCTGGGGGTCAGTGTGTGGATGGGTGACCACTTGGATCAGTCTGCGTAGGGACCGAGGGTGTGCGGTATTGGTCCTCGTTAAACTGTTCTACCGAAAAGTGCTAGACTTCGCGTGCGGGCCGGGATACCCTGGTCGGTAGGGCACTGGGCCCATATCCAAGAGGTCGTGGGTTCGATCCTCGCCGGCCGAAGACTCCCCGTGTAGTAAATGGTGACTGATGCACGTTAAATCTGTCGAGTCTCAAAGTCCTCCATGTTCCCACAACAAATCAATACCTCTGGGGGTACTGATCCAGGAGTTTCCTTGTCTTCTGGATTGGTTCAAAATTACAAGGCTACGGAGTTGAACGTAAGTAGTCGTAAACCCATGAAATTGGGTCGGCTGTTCAACGACGGTTATAAAATAAAATAAAAAGACTTCGCGTGCAGGTCGTCGGGCTAGCGAAACGGGGGTGCCATCCCCTCTGCAGAGGATCAAAATTGTGATGGCATTTCTTCGGATCATCCTCAGGGATGTTTCCCAGACCGTCGCCAATAGCCCATTGTGTAGCTCTAGTGTGACGTAAATGAACGACGACGACGACGATGAGTCAATGGAATTCAAAATTATAATAAATGGTTTTAATTCATGGCGAGCACCCGGTAACTTTCAGCGAGTCCAGGTCCTGGTATAAGTTGTAATTTGATATTGTGGTTGAAACTTGGGATAGTGGTGAAAATATTAGTAGCATTGCGCAACGACTGCCTTCAATTTTCAGATAAGGTGATATTAATTGATACCAACTGATCTGAAGGTAGCAGCCTTCAAGTCTCGAACCCCAGCTCTTCACAATACGAATTCTATAGTTTTCTTAATATTTAATAAATATTTCAAATGATGTATTCTTCTGCTTTTTTAAAACTTGAAATATTTTAGTTATTTCTATCAATACCTAGATGCTATTTTTTACGCAATCATTACTGGATCTTACCATATTGTTGTTTTCGAAGTTGTGAATTTTAAGTATTCTCTAAGATAGTATAAATCATTCGCGATTACACAAAAAAAGTCATTTAAGCATATACATTACTCATCTTAAAAATATAAATAAAAATGTTCTGAAGTATAAACTTAATTTAAGGTATTCTTTATAGACCTATAATGTAACAGCATGCGGTGAAAAATCTAATTTAATCTAAATTATCACTCTTGTATGGTTAAGACTTTTCTGGTAAAATAAACAATAATTCTGGTAATTAAACCAAAATATATAAGGTATTTAATCTGGTAGTTTCATCGTTCGCTAAGGTAACGGTTAACCGGAAATTTTGATTTTCAAAATTATTATTCGTATTACCATATATTTACTAACAAATATGAAACTGAAAAATAAACTTAAACCAAATAAATAGTTTTTATGCCATACAATTGTATTGAGCACAAAAACCAGCTTATGTGTGCATAATAAATAAATAAATTCGTTCTGAATTATGGTGGGATTTGAACCTTCTACCTCTATGCTTCCAAAATAAATCAACAATTAAAATTAAAAAATACATTTTATTTCAATTAATTTAAATAAAATATGCAGTTAATTTCGTTATGATGCTTTAAAGTCTCAAAGATAAAATTAAAAAAATAAAAGGGCGAAGCTAACAAACACATTTTATTTCAATTCATTCAAACAAAATATACGACTAATCAAGTCTTAAAATTAGAATATAGAAAAAAAAACTAATATAATTAATTTCAATTTATTTAAGGGAAATGCAAACTAATTCTATTAAATTTTCTTATGTAAAGCTGGAAAAACTGTAGCAATCATTTTACATTAGTCAAAAAATAAAATATATTTGATGTTTCAAAGCTGATTCTAACTTCATTTTAATTTATTCAAACGAAGTGTTTCTGAATTTATTAAGTTGCCAATAGTAGATAGTTAGAATAGGAAGAATGTAGACCATCTAATTCCAAAGATAGAAATGATGTTTCAAATTCAAACAAAGCATTTAAATCTAATTTATTCAGATTAAATGTTCATCTAACTTTAATAGAATTAATTTTAATTGAATAACGTAAAAACCTTTTTTTACTTAGTTTCAATAGATTTATTTTTTTAGGGATTTCGATGAATTGTTAAAAGAATGCAAATTCATCGAATATTTTTTTCGACCTAGATATCGTGTCTTTAAACAAGTAATACTTTAAGTGATGTTTTCTGTTAAATTTAAGGAGATGGAAATAAAATGAATAAAAAATTTTTTGATTAAACTTCATTTCCGTGTTAATATTGAAATAAAAAAAATATGGGCCCAGAATTATAATCGATCTCTTGGAAGAAAAGACATTCGAGGTTAATGTGTATGGATAAAGCAAGCAAGTATGGATAAAGCAATTTGAGAAATGTTTTTTTTATTTGTGTGAGTTCCGCAAATAAATATTCTCGCAAATATTTCATTTTTAAAAGTCGCAAGAATCTTATTAAACGTTTTTCTTTGTAAAAATTTAAAACGTGTTCATTTTAAATACAAATATAGTCCAACATTTTGTTGTTACTATTTTACCTCTTAACATCGCCGACCGGCCTGTGTAGGTGTTAGGGAACTGCCCTTGCAACAGAAAGGTTCTGGGTTCGAATCCCGGGCAAGGCATGGATGTTCTTTCCTTTACCGCACTATCTGTACTTACTGTGGGAGCAACGTTGGCCCACCTAACATGGTGCCCCTGAAAGAGAGGCCAACAAATCTGCCCTGCTAATGCCTGAATTGACGAAAAAATGTTAGCACAGGTGGGCAATGGAAAAGAAAAGAAAAAAAACCTCTTAACATTAGTTGTGATAGCTAAACACTTTTCTGAAACTGTTTAAATTTGAGAACTACGTTTTAAAAAATAACTTGTTCAGAAAAATCATTTTTTTTGCGCTTTGTAATAAACTATTTTCCCCGCTGACTTTCATCGCAGGAAAAAGGGATATATTGGTGTACATTGTCCAAGACAGAGGTTCCCAAATGGTTTTCCGTGGAACCTTGGGGTTCCGTGGACGAATTATAGTGGTGTGAGTCATTATTTTATAAAGAGCTATGGTGGTTCAGAGGATAGAGCGTTCTCCTTCCAATAAGGTGAACAGGGTTCTAATCGCGGTGATGACTGGTCGATACGAATTCCGCACCCGTCTCGCATCGACCACAGTACTGACGTGAAATATCCTCAGTGGTAGACGGATCATGGGTTAGAGTTCCCTTGCCGTCAATCTAACCGTGGAATGCTTTCGTGGTTCTCCTCTCCATGTAACGCAAATGGGGTTAGTTCCATCACAAAGTTCTCCATGAAGGCAAACTTTTCTCAATAATTGATCCAGGATTTCCCCTGTTTTCAGGATCGGGTTCAAAATTACAAAGCTTCGGAGTTGAACATTAGTAGAACCCAAAATACTGGGTCAGCTGCTCAACGATGGTTATAAAATAAAAATAAAATATTTTTCTTAGAAACCAGTGATCAGTTTTGAAATTTCTGATTATATTTAGATTAAAACCTATGATTAATGATTTGTTTAGTCTTCCAGTTGCCTTTATGAAATTGCTTTAAGCCCAGTTTAGGCGTAAAAACAAGCAATCGGAAGTAGTGTCCCGGAAGTCTTATGGCGAATTTCAGCTCCTAGCACCATCTTTTCTTAGCTTTACACTGTCAACAATCCATAGATAAAGCACCTAGCCCCGTTTTAAGGCTCCATCTAGGCCTTGTCAGGAATACCACGTAATATTGATCTCGTTCGAATGACATAGACAGCATATGAGCACCTGACAGCACCATCGAGAGTAACTCTTAACCGTGACATTTTGCTTCTAAGCACGTAGGTTATTTAGTCTGCTGCAAGGATCAAGTCCACATACCACAGCTCTCCACTAAAGATGTGAATATTGCCTTAACCGTTTGCGTCACTGGTTCACTATTCTATGATATTTTTAACATTAAGTATGAGTTCCTTCTTCATCGGCAATTTATGTTGCTTTGAGTCAATGCGAGAATATGAAGTTCTTCTTCTGTATTTAAGGAGGAAATTATTGCAAGGAAAATCCTCCGTCATTATTTACGTTTATTTTCCAGTACAAAACTAGGTTCAACAAACTTTATTTAGCACCTTATTACACTGTGATAATTGTAGGGTAAAAGCTATCCGAATTCAGCGATGAACAACTCAAACATTAGCGTAAAGGAATGCTTTATTTCAAACTAGCATCGAATCGAGGGTTCATGTAAACTAAACAACAATAATTAGGGAATTCTTGATTAATATCAACTACATTCGCATCATTCGTAAATAATTTTCGCTTCAGAAAACACCAATTTTGGCGTACTTTAGATATTGTAAGTAGATTGTTTACAATTAAGAGCGGAATGGTGTGAATTTGGTGCTTTGCACGTAGCGATAAGTCTACCGTTCGGTACCACAATATGCATGTATGTCTTTAGTTTTGCTATAAGAATAATTATATTTATATTAATGGTATTAAAACAATTTTTACATGAATATAATATTATTATAATGTCTCTCTAAAATGTATTTATAGATATTTGATAATATAAGATTATATTTTAGTATAAAAAAAAATAAAAAAATTTAATCAAAGCTCGTAAATTGAAAAAATCGGGAAAAATTTAAAATTGGTATTTTGTCATTCAAAGTATGTCACAAAGAAAAAGTTTCATGTTCACGATTTGATTTTTTCTTACTTTTTTAGGGTGTAAAAAAGAAGAAAATTCATGTAGAAATAGCGTGCCTCCCCTCCTCCCCCCAATTTTTTTTTCTGGCCATCTAGTTGGCACTTATTTGTAGAATATATATATATATATTCTATCATATATATATATATTCTATTTTACATATATATTAGTCAGGGTTCTTTAGAG
>NC_092211.1:51089465-51106063 GCF_043381705.1 Parasteatoda tepidariorum
ATTAGAAACAGTATTAAAGAAATTTTCCTCTGCAATTTCAATGATTTTGCAACCCATATAATTAGTTATATTAAAGAGAAAAAGATTTAAAAAAATTATTCATAACTAACTTAAATGCATAGAAGTAAACGATTAGGGAAATTAAATTCGCGAAAAATGTAAATATACTTTCAAAGTAACTACAGAACTTAGTTTACGAACAAAACAATTTTCTCAACGTCTGGGAAGTAAGATGCATGAAATATAATGACGCCTCCGCCTTGAGTCTTAATTAACTAGCTTTCCTAACAGAGAGAAAAATTAACGGAAATTATTTGTCGACACAGAAAATTTTAGAATGGCTCCTTTTTAGAAATAGCTTTTTAAAAGACTGATAACGTGTTGCATTATTCACTATGGATAATATAAATATTTTAATATTTTTCTAAGTAAAATTAATTTCTGTACTCTTTAATACATTTTAATTTATTTTGATATTTTAAGACAATCGAATTTATATTCGATCGATATTATAATCGATATTATAATCGATATTTTAAGACAAAACATGTTTATTAAAATATGTTTTGTTTAAGAGAATTTAAGATTGAATATTGCAGTAAAATTGAAATTTTATAAATATTACTGTTTTTTTTTTCAAATCTTCGAGAAAACGTAAAAATTTTTATGTTTTGCAAATGCGAAAAAAAGTGCATTATTAGCTAAAGCACTCAAACACTAAATTTTATCAGGTGTAAACATTAGATAAAATTTTGGATAAAACTGCCAATTTTATATAAACCTATATTATAAACAATTTTAGATAAATCTGCATTATAAACAATATTAAATGAACTTGCTTTATAAACAATATTAGATAAACTTGCAGTATAAACAATATTAAACAAACCTGCATTATAAACAATGTTAGATAAAAAAATGAAATGAAAGTATTTAAATTGACTCAATTTCAGCTTAAAATAGTTCAAGAATTTAGTGTCAGAGATTTAGATAGATTTAGTGTTCAAGAATTTAGAAGTCAATTTTGAAAGAAAAAAAAATATTTAAAATGTTTGTTGCTACCAAATACCCTTTTCAATAGAAACTTTAATTATGTCCCAAAAATACTTTGAAAATTTTTGAAAAATCCAGAAACTAAACCTTTCCAAATACTAAATCCTAACCAAATGAAACTTCACTACCTCAAGCTAAATAATCATATTTGAATATTTCCAATCAAGCAATGCCTGACACTTTATTTGGATTAGAATTTCTTTGAAAGACTTTGGAAGGAATAGTTTATTTTATTTTTTAACTCAAGAAAATAGCGGAAAAAATGGATTTCTTTGTTTAGTGAAATCTTTTTGAAATAACTTCGGGGTCTAGTGATATGATTCTGAAAGCTTTCAATTCGCAATAACTAACTGTAGTATTTATTAAAAAATCATATTTGCTGAATTAGAAAATGTATGATTTTAGATATATTATCTTACAGTACCCAATTGGAAAAATATTCAATAAATATGCTCCTCTTGATTGAATTTTTTACATGTTATTGTAAAACATCATTGACAAAAGTTTACGCTATTTTAGTGAATTCTTTTATATTTATAATTGAAATACATCCCTCACTTGTATTCGATAACACGGGTAAAAAGTACTGTAAAAGGTACTGTTAAAATTCTAATGCCAGAAGTTTTTGACAATTTAGTGCAAAATTCTGTCATGTTTATAATTAAGATGCATCCTTACCTGTAAATTATTTATATCATTAAGTAGCACAATTAATTGTTAGAATACATATATTTTTTCTACTCTGAGAAGAAAAAAGTATGATCAAAACTACCAGAATATGGTTAAATTTACCGTGTTTCTGGCTCTTTGATAACACCGAAAGGCACTGTAAATTTTACGGTTATTGTGTTAGGTAAATTAACTACAAAATATAATGTTATAATATGTGTAGCATTTAGTAAAGGTTGCAAAATTCGGTAATTTTATCATGATTTCTTAGAGCATGGCACAAAAACCATTTATGCGGTAAAATTTAGAGTTTTGTATTTTTTACTTATATGTGTGATAAAATGAACTATCATTTATAAAACCAGAATTTATAGGTAAACCATTATTATAGGAACTGAAAAATTTCCAAATGAGTGGTTGATAAATAACATATATCTTGCTTTTATTACCAGAATTATGTTTTTTTTATAATTTTTTTGTAATTTTTTAATTTGTAATTTTGTTATTTTTTAAAATTATTTTTTTAACAATTGTCATTGCAATTAAGTACAAGGATTTTACCAGAATTTTTCCCCCGTATGCTTTTCTTTAAAAAGAAGCATTATTCCTTAAATTTCAATTCTCTTAAGATTAATTTGCTATGACTCAAAAATAGAATTAATGTTTTCAAACAAAATACAGATAAAAAAAAAAGTTTAAAAAAAATGATTCGAAAGCAACTCATGTTTTGTCACTGAAAGGTATTGATTTTTGTTTTATTTTCTGTAGAATGTGACACTTTTTATTCGTTAGACATTTTCTAAAATATTTAATAAAAATTGCTGAATTGGATAAATTTTCTTATTGTTTTATAAATTCAGTATTTATTTTTATATACCTTTAAAGAAGTAGAAGCTCATATTTTGATGTAAAAATATTTATTTAAAAATTGTAAGTGTTGCAAATACTTCAAAAATGTGGCGATTTTTAATGTAAAATATGAAGTTGTATGCGGAAATATTTATTAGTTTTTATGCATTATTTTGCCATAAACTAATAGAAGCAAATGTAATATCAGTCTAGAAGATTACAACTGATGTTAAGAATCCATAGAAACTAACTCTATATATTATAAATAAAAAGCAATAATGAATATTATATAGTTTATAATAAAGCATTTATATAATACAGTTTATATAATATATCATTAACTAAAAGTACAAAAGTGATTTTTACAATGAACAAAGTAGTGTTAGGTGTTATATAACAAAAAAAATTGTAATTTTTTTTACTTTATAAATGGCGTCGAACAACAGACCCAATTTTGAGTCTGCGACTATCAATGTTTAACTCCGAAGCCTTGTAATTTTGAACCCAACCAAGAAAACAAGGGAACTATTGGATCAAGCATTGAGACAAACTAGTCTTACTGAAGGACTTTTTCATGGAACTAACCCACGCTAGCGTTACAAGGAAAAGAAACAATTGAAAACATCCCACGATTTACCTGATAGTAAGGGGATTTTAAGCCATGATTCATCTACCACTGAGGATATTTTTACTTCAGCACTGCAGTTATTGCTAAAAGAGGTTGTACTTGACCTTATATACGTAAAGAAGCATTGATAGGTGTTATTCAACAAAAGATGCAGTGTTTGGTATAATACAACACTTGAACAAAAGCGCTGTAAATAATATACAACAAAACAGCAAAAGTAACAGTGCTAAATGATACACAACAAAAAAACAAAATATGCAATATACAAATGGAGAAGTAGGGTAAGGTATTATTCAACAAAATGAGTTGTATTGGGTATTATTATTAAAACAAGCATTGCTTAGCTGTAAAAAAATCAAAAGACATTGTTAATTATTTTATAGTCTGCTGTAAAATACCTAGCAATGTTGCTGTTATTAGAAACAATACTAGATATTACACAGCAATCGAAGCAATGCTAGCGTATACATAATACGAAACAATTCTAGTGCTCTGCAAAAATTCTGGATCAAATTACTGTATAAATTACCGGCACTTTGGGTGCATCATCCGTAAAACGATAGATTTTTACGGGTATTCGGATACCCGTATACGGGTATTCGGTCTTAATATACGGATATTCAATCCGTAATATTAAATTAATTAGAATGATTCAGTTTGCGGTAATTATTAATGTGAAAAATCAATTCGGAAACGGTAAATCAGATTTTTTGTTCCGTAATATGTTCCAGTAAAAATGGATTTTACGGAAAAAAATACAGAAAGCCGGTACTTTGCACCGTAATTAAATTCAGAATTTTTTACAGTGTCTATGCATATTAAGAAACTTTTTTATTTTTTCTTGTTATGCAAATTTATCATTTATTTCCATTTATCATTACTTTAGTAATAATAATTGTTGTATATACTGTGTTATAATTTGAGGCACACAATTATTTCTCTTCCTTCTTAAGGAAACAAATTTTTTTTCATTTTTCCTGATCATAAATTCTTTTCGTAAACATAACTCATAAATATTTCCAGTATAAGATAATACAAAACTAAAGAGTTCTGGCATTTTAGATTCTGAAAGAACAGGTAAGATAAAATTATTTGTCTATTCGAAATCCTTTCCGATATGCCTGATTTTGCTTGTTACGAAGAAACTTGACAGACATAGACGAAAAGACACGTAAGGAAATCTGTACAATTTATTGGAAAATAACATATTTTTGATCAATATTTCTTTCCCATAAACTGCTGGAGAAAAACTGCCAATAACTTGTAGATACCAATAAATTATAAAGACCTTCACTTTTATTTACCTTTTTGATATTTATGTTTCTACAAATGAGCATTTAGATGAATTTTTTCCAATACACGCCAACCATACATAAAAATAAATACCTTTGCGAATAGAACTTCTTTTACCCGTCGTCGGTCAAACATAGACATTTTATAAAATGTGGTTTTATTTTCTTTGAAATATGCTTAAATCGAATTTATTGAGACACAAAAAAGGCTTCGTGTATGAAAAATAATATTTTATTTAAGAAGAAAGAAAATGGTCAATAATGGTCAAAATCAATAATCAATGGACAAATCAATGAATGAATCAATGGACAAATGGTTTAGATGAACGCTAGTTTTTTATGACATTTGTCTTCTTCTTTTTTTATTTACACAACTTACAACTTTAAACCAACGTAAAAAAATATGATAAATCTTAAGTAGAATATTTAAGCCTCTTCGCATCTTCAAAAAGTCGAATAGAAATGTTCGAAAGAAACATGTTAGATGTTATAGAAATGTTCGAAAACTAGCTTATTTCAAAAATACTATAAGTATTTATTTTAATTGAATCACTAATATTTATATACCTCTTCAAATCCTTAAAAATAGCTGGAAAAAAAATCCAGGGAAAAATATACGTCACAGTTTAAAAAAAAATATATTGGAATTCTGCATTTACGTTTATTTTGCTGGAAATGGGAAATAATTTTGCCGGAATGAAAAATATAAAGAATAAGTAAAATATACGAGAGCAAAATTGTGAAAACTGGCAATAGTTTGGTTGAAATTTTGGCATGTAAATTTTGGAGAAAATTTGTGCGTGTGCCTTGTCATAATTACTCATGATCCCGGTAGCAGAATTAACAGAATCAAATTTCAGCACTATCTTCATAATTTCAAATTAGTTTGCTATATACTCTGTTTCAAGTTAAGAAAAACCTATTACCCTTATGGAGAGCCTGTTTGCATCGAAGTGCACGCCAAATGCGCCAAATGGATGCCAAGCTCCCAACGCGAACATACATTAAAATCGCCAGCTCTTGAAACGAACAGCCATCCTTTTGCTTGCTTTCTTAAATCGTGTAAAATAAGAAAAACTAAACTTATTGAATAAAAATAAATGCTTTTCGTTTCCCGTAAATGTATCTAATTGCATAACATTTAAGTAATACTTTCTGTTTGTTCTTAAAAAACTGATGAAAGAATAATAAATATAGTTTCAAGCAGACGATTTTCTTCTACAGTCAAATAAAATAAGAATTCTTTATCTCGCATTTGATTTGTTAAGATCATGTCAGCATGAGATGCGTCATTTTCAGTGGTTCAAACAAATACAATACTCTTGAAGCGTCATATAATTGTTTCATTTTTAAAAACGAATGTTCTCTTTATTTATCGGTATTTGTTACCAATTCTATGATTCCAGTAAGACTACGAAACTATAAAATTCTTTTAAACAAATTTATGATATATATCGTAAAATATAGCACGAATTAAATTTTGACTGCCGTGTTTAACTTTTAAAAGTTTTTAAATTGTTTTGAAAACATATTTGTATAATTTAATAACGAAATAAAATGGAACTACACGCAATCGCGGAAGATTACTTAAATCCTATACTGCAGTCGTCTTTTCGTAACTTGCAACGGAATATAGCACTGTCGGGTTGAGACTATTATTGAAACAACTAGTCTTAATATAGTTTATGCATAACAAAATTAGCGCATATAAGGTTGAAAAAAAGAATATACACAAAAATTATCGACAAAATTTGTTATTTCAGTTTAAAATTTTCACACGCTTTTATGAATGAAAGATTTAAAAAATATGGAATAAACTTTATACACTCTAAAAACAAGCAACTAAAGTTTTCGGAAATTAAGAATTTATTTGTTAACTTTTCCTTGCTATTTAATTTATTTTATTGTACAAAATTCCAATTAATAAGTCAATTATTTGGAATCATTTTCTATTTAACTTTTTATATCTGCCAAATTAGCAAAAAGGATTTCAGAATTTCATTTTGAAATTTCGGTAAAATAACCGGCAGCAGTCTATCTATTCGATTAACCATAAAGTTTATGAATTGAAACATGTCTTTAACATTACGGTTTTGAAACTGTTAACAAATAGCCTAGTTTCTAAACCATAAAAATAAAACTTAAACAGATTTAGGAATTTTGTGGGCACTGCGCCATTTATGTGTGAATTATAGCTTCGTATTCTAATAGTCCAGGGTAACCAATTTCAGAGAGAAGGACAATAGAAGCTCTTTATTAAAGAAATGGAAGAGATATTATAGTATTAACGCTGGGACTCATAACGCTGGTTAGTATTAAGGCTGGGAATGCAAAACTATACGGTTTTCAGTCATTTACAAGTAGCAGGGTTTCGAAACCATGAAACAATTTAATTGATCTCCTATGGAGATAGACGTTTTGTTTGGTAATGAACATTGGAGAGTGCAACACATAAATTGGAAAGTGCAGGACACTGAAAAGTCTTCGCGTGTTAAAGGGAATGGGGAAAATATTGTGCTATCATCCCTCGGGTTCGAGCCCTGTTCAGCCGGTCATGAGATTGACAGATTAGCCCTCTCAGCTACAGTATGTACCCAACTGCATAGAACAAAATGGTTCCATAATATGAGCCTAGTTGGATCGAATAGTATTCTGATTGTTAAACCGTATTAGGTAAAAAATAATCAATAAACGTTTTTTCTCAAATTTAGCAGTTTGAATATAATTGTTTCCATGGCTATTTGACTGTTTTGGTTTATATGGTACAATAGCAAGTAATTTTCTAAATAACAAGTTTTACAGAGAAGTTTCTAACAGATGTTGCCGAGCTCATGATCAAAACAAGAAAATTAAAGACGTAGGTAAAATAAGGTAAGCAGTTACGAAAATTACCCTACAGCAAAAATATTTTTGTTAACTGAGATGAAATAATATTGTATGAATATCATAGTATCAATTAGTATCTTCTTGTTAAGAAATACCATTATTATGAATAAATTTCTTCCAGCAGTCTAAAATGTAGTTTTTTTTTAAGGTATTGCTCAACGAAGTAGAATAACAATCTTATTAAATATTTAAATTAAACATGAACATTCTCCATGATTGAAAATTTAATTTAGCTGTTCTCCTATTTTGTCACAATACTCTCATAATAATGTTTGACGTAAATAAAAGTGAAATATCAAAAAACGTTACCACCGCAATATTAAAAAGTGCTTTATTTAATTATTCATAGTCACTACAACGAACTTAAATGTTTCCTTTTCAATTCTAAAGAAAGAAAATGAAGTTTTCTAATTTGTTTACAGAAATAATTTGAATTATCCCTGTTATTTGCTTTGGCGGTTGGTTTGAAATTTAATAATATTTGTTCTTCAAATTATAGTATTCGTTTTTTTAATGGTTCTAAGCAAACTATGCAAGCTTAAATAGTTTTCTAGTTCAAAAACGAATAAAAAAGTAGTAAGTTAATTAAGAACTCCTTCTACAAGAAAAAAAGATGCGTGAATCAAATAAATCTTAACATTTACGAAAATAGTGTAAGTTTTTAAAAAGTTTAAAATTTTATATTTCAATCAGCAGTTAAATTAACTTCTATATTGAAGTTGCATTTTTGATTATGATGTGAAAGAAGCTAAAGACATCAATAGTATCTTAATTTATTTTATAAATATTTAATGAACAATCTCAGAGATAAAACTCTCACTATTAACGATTTTGCAATCCTTGAACTAAATTCTGTTAATTTTGAGAATCATTTCATCATAAATTCATGTGATTTGTGAGGATACGCAAACTCTCAAATATATTACGAAAATGCTTCCTTGTCGATGAACCTAATTGCAGTGTATTGTGGGAGATTGCTAACTAGAATGATGAAATTAGAATTTAGACTAGAAAATCGAAAACCAATTGACGAATTGAGCTGACTGGCCTATACAGTGGTCAATGAGTTGTTTGAAAATCCCGGATTCGAATCTTGCTTCGTGACAACGTTTGTCTAAGTGACGATAATTATTTCGTCACTTAGACAAAATGCTCTATCGGGGCATAATACTAAGAAACGATTTCGTCAGGAAGGGAGAAAGTTTCCTTATGTTTGAGCATCTATTTTGAACAATATATTTTGATAGATTTTAACTTTATCTTTCCCCAATATTTTAATCACAATTCTAAGAAATCAAAGTAATATAAATTTCCAATTAGTCTAATAGCAAAAATCGCATAACAAATTTTTTTTTTTTTTTGGCTTTCTTGAAATTCCATTATTTTTCGAATAAGAAAAAGTTTTGGTGTATTCTAAACTAAGAGCTAGACTAGAATGATTAAAAGAGACTAGACGATCTGAACTAGAAAGGAGACATAAGCCGACCAATTTGTAACGTGGTCAAGGAGTTAGCCTTATACCAGGAAGATCCTGAGTTCGAAACCCGCTTAGGGAGTCGGTGTAGCTTATTTCTTTGTTCTATCAGTCCATCTTGTGTTATTGGGGTATTGTAAACCTTTCTATATGAACACGAAACACGCTATCCACTTATATGATACATCCACACGGAAAAGAGACCAACAATGCCATCCGTAAATTTTTTTTTGAAATAAAATAGAATGAGGAAATATTTCTTTACTTTTGACGAAATCCATTTCTTAACGAAGTGGTGATAGTCATTCCATCACTTTGACCAAATGTTCGCTTTGACTATAAACCATTAAATGGGTTTGTCAGAAACAAAGAAAGTTTCGTGAGATTTGAATATATAGTGAGTACTTTTTTTTGTAAAAGGTTAGAGATACTTTATAATTAAAGTTGTTAAATCATAAAAAAGTAGGATTAAAACTACCAGAATCTAATATATATAATTCTCTTACGTGGCTTCCAAATTCTGACTGTACGTTTGCTTTGTTTTGTTTACGTTACTATTTCTCTTACTCGGCGAATCGACCAATCATTGCCGCTAAAAATGTCCCATGCCAAATCTAGCTGAGGTGGCTCAACATATAGCGCTTTTAAAAACGGAAATTGATATAACCAGAGAGCATCAGCTGCGGCAATCTCATACTGTTAAGCTAGGCAGAAGTGAGTAATCTTTGTCGATAGATCTCTGTTTTAGTATTTTGTCGAAAGCGCTTTTTTCACCAATTTATATATTACGAATTTATTTGATGATTCTTGATTTATATCACGAATTATACTGTAGCACATTTTTAATAGGTTTAGCGAATTGCATGTCATTTATTAGAATTCAAATTTATTTTAATGACTTAGTATTTACTAAAAAGATGTAATTTTTTTTTTAAAAAAAGTTTTTATATGGATTTGAATGATAGTTTTGAATTCTTAGAATTTTGTGCATTTGCAATGTACGTAAGTTAGTAGCGAGCGAAGCGAGCTTGGTTTGCGAAGCAAATGATATGAGTTCTCGTAGCAATTTTCGGGGGTTGGCGAGCGTCAGCGAGCAGGGGGCGCAGCCCACTAGTATATTAAAATATACGATGTTTCTTCCATAATGGATACACCAAAAAAAGCTTGATTTTAGTAAAATTAACTTTAAAATATGATTTTGTAATACATGATAAAATTTGGTAAATGTGGTAAAATCTGAGAGTTTTGACATGCATGGCATATTATTGCCTAAATAAACTTTTCAATTTTGTATTTCTTAGTAAAGGTGTGGTAATATGAACTAAAATTTTTGAAACCAGAATTTCTGGTAAAACGTTACAATATGAACTAAAAAAATATCAATAGAGTGGGTAAAATACCATATATTTTGGTTTTATTTAACAGAATTTATTATTTTTTTTTTATCAGAAATGTCATTATCATACACTACGCTCTTACTCCGTGTATCATGTATGAGAAGAATTGAATTTTTTTATAATATATGGAAAATAAAATTACATAAGGTATGAGTGAAATAGTTAAGCGTGATAAAAGTGAGCTTTTTTTCCATTCCTACCATAGATCATTATAATGACGTACATACAATTATTATTGATATAAAAGCTTATAATTAAGCTTGATAAAAGTGATATTTTTTATTTTCATACTATAGGTTTCTCTAATGGCGAATAAGATTCACTGCATAATATAATCATTAATAGACAAAGAAGATTCACTGCATAATATAATCATTATTCGACAAAGAAGACTCAGATATCTTGGTTTAAAATCAACATAAAATTAATAAAAGTTATTAAGGTATTTACCTGCAATATTAATTTAGTTTTTATTGTTAATATTAGTCTTTATTTTTATTATTAGGATTTTAATTTCTATTATTGTTTAAAACTAAGGCTACTAAAAACGATATGTCTGTATTATATTAGAAAGTATTCTTAGGATATTATTTATTACATAACATTTTTAGGCAAATTTATTATACTTTTAAAATTACTTAACGACGAAGAAGTTATTTTTCAATTTATAAGCTGATTTTATATAAAATTGTGTTAAACCCCACTTATGCAATTAAATAAATAAATATAAGAAATGTTTGAGGTCATCTAGTAAAATAATTGTTAATTTAGATGTAACAATATGACTATTTTCAATGCGCAGAAATGATTGCGTAGCAATCTGGTGGGGAATGATGATCAAACCTAGCTGGAGATCTTTCTCATAAAATAATAATGAGAAAAATTCTGGGAAAACTACTATACTTGTATTGTAAAAACATTTTTGTTATAAAAAACAAAATTCTGATAATAAAACAAAAATATACAAACTTTAAGCCATTTATTTAGTAATTTTTTAATTTGTATGGCAACGATTTATCGAATTTTGATTTTTGAAATTAAAGCTCTTATTACCTCACATTTAGCAAAAATACAAAACAGAAAAGCAAATTTAACCGAATAAATGGTTTTTATGCCATGCTCTTAAGTATCATGATAAAAGTTTGTGTTTATTGCCACTCATCATGATAAGAAAACCATATTTTACTGTTAATTTTACCAAAAGTCATTACCATAGCCCTTTTTAGTGTTCCTATTGAACCAGAAAATGTGGTAAAGTTTACCATATTCTGGTATTTGTTACCATACTTTCTTTTTGGTGAAGGTACCTGCTTTTAAAAGATTTTCGCTACTTTTACCTACATACTTTTAGAATTAGTTCAGGATTTAAGATCTAAAACAAAGCAATTAACAGAACTGTAATTTATTTTACTATAAATATATCTTCACGTGAGAAATTAACTGGGAACATATTTTTATCAAGCCCGAAAGTAATCTTTTGGGACATTTTCCTTTTTTTGTTTTTGTTTCCTCTTGAGTACTTAACGAGCACTTCCAAGGGATGCAAGATCATAATAAAAATGTCTTCATGTTGGTTTCTTTTCATCTTATATTTTGTTTTCTGTTTCTTTTGCTTGAAAAGAAGATATGAATTAGATTTCTAAAAAGGTATTCCAATATTATATCTCTTCTTCCTTAAGTAATTGCTTTTCTTTTATGTTGACAAGTATTCTAATATAAAAAATCTTTTTTACCTTTTGAATTAGTCTTTGTAAATAATCATATTAAAATTTGTTTTCAAGAGAAATGTATTTCGTAATCTAATATTCATTCAATATCAAAACGTAAACATGTTAAGTTTGATAACAAATTAAGTATTAATATCAAACTAAGTTAAACGTAATTATGAAACGTAATAACATATAATTGTAGACAGAATCGTATTTTAAAAATAGATTTAAAAAAAATCATTTGCAAAGTTTTTGCAATAAAAGAGTAAATACGAAAAATTTCGAAGCATTATATCTCGATATTTTTTTTATATACTTTATCAATTGGCACTTGTCTAGTAAATAGCAGCGTACATGTTTAACAAAAATTAATAAAAAATATTAATTTAGTTAATAAAATATATGCAATTATATAAGTAATATAATTTGAAAAACTAAAACTAATTAAAAACGAAAAGGGAAAAAAGATAAAATAAACCTGAAATTTAAAATGCAGCGAATGTAGCTGTTAATTAAAATATAATGAATGTAACTTTGTTGTCTGTTACATTACAGACAACAAAATAAAAATAAAATGTTTGTCAAATCTTAAAATCAAAACTAATAAAATTAAATGTATCTTAATAACATAATTCAATAAAATAAAATGTCTAACGGGTAACAGAATTTAGTATAATGAATTTAATTAAATTTAATATATTTTAGAATGAATTAGAGTAGAAAAAAATGCAAGAAGAATTCGATTTTCGAATATTATATTTTTTATGCTGAACGAAACTATATAAAATTCCATCTCCGAATGAAAAAAAGTTGTCTCTGAATATGAAGTTTTTATCTGAATATAGTTTTTTTTATGTGAAGAACTAAAGTTTTTCTAATATATTTCAACTAAAAATGCAGGTATTTTTTAAAAAAACAGGAATATAATAAAGACCATTAATTAGTTTTGAGAAATTCAGAGTCGATTAATTAATGTTCGCTCTGTATGAGAGTTTTTTATCATTATATAAAAAATATATGTCGAGTTATATTAATTAATAATGTAAACAATATTTCTTTACAGAATTCAGATTTTAATTTATTTGAAATCTTTCATGAAAAATCAGATTCCATATTTTTTAACTCATTGTAATATGATATTTTTAATTTAAATGTCTCTATTTATTAAAATGTGTTTTTGGGATTTTTTTCAACACGCTAATATTTAATATCAAAAGTAATCGATATTCTAAGATTATTTCTAGTGTTGGTTACCCATGCACCAAATTTCAGGAACCAATTCTGAGAAAAAAAGTATGGTAAAAACTACCAGAATATGGAACATTTTATAATGTTTCTGGCTCTATGCGAACATCAAAGATCTCAGTATTTTTTGCCAGATAGCTTTGGTTATGATTTTGGTAAAATTAACAATAAAATATGGTTTTATAATGCGTGATAATATTTGGTAAATGAGAAAAAAATGTCGCTGATTTTTCCTCATGTAAAGCATGACACAAAAGCCATTTATTCGGTAAAATTTATTTTTAAGTTCTCTATTTCTTACCATATATGTGATAATATGAACTTTTTAAAAGCAGAATTTCCTGTAAACCGTTACCATATGAAGGGAAAAACTACCAAATGAATGGTTTAAATACTCTATGTTTTGCTTTTATTAACCAGAATTATGTTGTTTGTTTTTGTACCAAAAATGTCATTACCATACATTATGGTAATTTTAACTTGAAATTTATGTTTTCTCGTTGCAGTAAGGATGATTCGAGAGTTTTATGAGGAAAACACAAGCAGACACAGACCCTTTCATTTATTTATTACGAGTTGTCGTTCTTTCCGGTGGCTGTACGTTATTAGATTAAGTTTTTGATTAACTTTATGTTATTGGATTATGCTATTAGCTTATAAATAATGAAAATTAAAGTTTAACTATATTATGCATTGTTAAGCACTCATACTTATGGTGATGTTAATCGCGGCAAATTCATGGGAGACGTAGTTTACTACTATCAGAAAATTACACCATTGATTTAATTTTACTCTTTAATACATAACTTAATACAATTTTATTTACTATATCGTTGATTTTAAAATTTTTTAATTTTCCTGACACTCCTCCTATTACATACGTGTTTGAAATGCTTGATGATGCTTTAGCGTTTCGATTGTTATAACTGTTTTCATTGTTTTAACACGTCAGTTCAGAAACATAAACAAAATTAGCTGGGCCAACCTGGTTGATAGGACATTATGCTCATGTTCGTGATAACGTGAGTTTGAATCCCACCATCTAGAGAATTCCCATGTATTAAACGGTGACTGGTGCACGTTATATCAGTTGAAGTCGCAAAGTCCTCCAAGTTCCCATAACAAGTCAATACCCCTGGGGGTACTGAATTAAAGATTGATCGTTTTCTGGTTCAGATGAAAATTACGATTTGTGGATGAATGAATGGAATAAAGTCGCATTCTTGGTCATAGATAGCACCACTGAAAAACAAGAAACGCACACTCTGTCTTAAAAATTCGCTTGATTTCCCAAGCATTTGCATGATATTTGCAAGTGACATAAGTAACAACAAAAACAACATAAATGATCTCAATGAAAATTACAACAGAAATTAAGTATTTCGGTGTTTTAGAAATTAAACAAATGTATTTCTGAAATTTTATGAGGATATAGATATTTCAATTCAATTAAATCATTATTATGAGGTAATGGATATTTCAATTAAATTTTTTTGAAACATGAACTACACTTTTTAGTTGTGTGCCTTATATTTTGTCGTTTTGATTCAGAAAAAAATATCAAATAAATTTAATAAACGTATGTATATTAAAGACAATAAATCAAGCTAACTGCTCTATAAACCCGCCGAATTTTTTTTAATTTGCTATATATCACTTCTTAAGTTAGAAATTTCGATTTTAATGTATAAATAAATTAAAATTATTATTATTATTGTTATTTCAAAATATACAATGGCAAATTCACATAAAATCATATAGAAATGTGGTTTTTTTTATCCTAAGGAAAATTCCCCAACATACGAAACTGGAGAAATTAAGCACAACTTTTCCCCAAATAATAACAAAAAAAGGAAGAAAAAAAACATAAATTAAGAAAGTGAAGAACTTTTCGATTAAAACTTTTTTTCCCTCCTTATTTCCGCTAAGAAAAATATTGGAATTTAGCTTTTAAATGAAGTTTATCGATTTAATATGTGTTGGAGAAAATTAACTCTGAGTTTTTCGTTGCTTTGAGGTTATTAATTTTTTTTATTAATTCTTAAAGAAAATATTAACGGCTTATTGTAATTTAACGCATGGAAATGTGTTAGGTTATTCCGTATGAGATGAAGTTTTAATTATTTGCTGAGTTAGCTTTTAGCAATATAACATATATTATATGTATATTTGCAGTATACATAGCAATATTAGCTTTTTGACAATTAAGTAATGTATCTTCATATATTGCATGAGGAATAATCATTGTTGAATCCCTATCAACAAAATGAAAATTGTCCATTTAATTGTTTTGTAATAAACTGCGTAGAACAGCTAATCGAATTCTAAGTTCATGCCTATCAATCCTTAACCCAGTAGCCTTGAAATTTTGAAACCTACCTAGAAGACAAGACAGCTCTTGGATCAAGCAAGGGGACAAACTAGACTTTGTGGTTGATTTTTTATGGAAATAACCCACATTTTCTTTACATGAAGAGGAAAGCAGAAAGTCATGTAAATCTCCCACGGTTAGTCCGGCGGCAAGGGGATTCTTACCCATGATTCGTCTACCACTGAGGATATTTCATGTCAGAATTGTGGTTTATGCCAGCTGAAAGCAGAATTCGTATCAACCAGTCACGGCTGCGAGTTGAACCTGGGCTCGCCTCAATGTTTGGCTAACGCTCTAACCTCTGAGGCAATTAGGCTCTCCATTTGATTATTTATCGCCGCCGTTAAACAGGTGGCTCAATTTCTGAATTTACTACTGATAATATTTAACTTGCCTTGTAATGTTAAACCCAATCCAAAAAACAAGGGAGCTCCTAAATCAAGTACATGAAGAAATTTGCCTTTGGAGGACTTTTTGATGGAACTTACCCTTATTTGTGTTACACTGTTTCACAGGGAAGAGAAAAAGGGAAAATCCACGGTTAGCCAGATGACAAGCGGACTGTAACCCATGAGCCGTCTTTCACTGAGGATATCTTGCGTCAGAGCTGTGGTCGGTGAGAAACGGGTGCATCATTCTTATCGACCAGACACAGCTGGAATTCGAACCCATTTCACCTCAATGGGAGGCTAGCGATCTATCCATTTTATAACTGTAACTTCCAGGATAGGTGATTTAAATCAGTTTTTGCATGATTCAGTATTTATTGACTGAAATTGGGTTTTATAAGATTTATATTTTCACTGTAATTAATATTATTACAGTATTATTACAGAATTAAATTACAGTATAAAGTACCAGCATTCTTGAGTATCGGTAAATTTTATAGTTATCTCATTTGGAATTTTCTACAAAGTCTAAACAGAATGAGATTTGTACATTAATAAGCTATTGTAAGGCCCAAGAGATTGGTGAATTGTGACTGAACCAATCGTATATATATATATAAGGGAAAAACTACCAAA
>NC_092211.1:51106904-51283521 GCF_043381705.1 Parasteatoda tepidariorum
TATATATATATATATATATATATATATATATATATCGGGGTTTGATTTCCTGTAATAAACGTTCAGTTAGTTCTATTAAACTTGCATTTTCACGAATTATGTCTCTGAAGTTTGAAATTAACTTTAATGTACCGTTCTTGTCAGTTTCAGATCCCGGAAAGAATTAACAGCGTTTTAATTATTTCATTTTGGTAAAATTAGCAGAGTCCCCTGGTATTACAGAAACTTGAATTCTCTTCAATTTTACGCACGACTCTAGATGAAAGATTAAAAATAGATTTCTACAAAAAAATTTCATAGTTAAATTTAAAATTATAATAAACTGCTTTTATTTGGAGACAGGATCTAGTTCTCGGGCAGTACAAGCGTAATTAAAAGCGTAACTGTGATACTTGACAAAAAAAATTGTGTCATAAGTAACTTTACAATTTAAGCCATATTTTTTAAAAATAATTTTTAATGAGATATGAAATATTAACATGTATTTTAGGCCAAAATAAAATATAAATGTCCTCGTAATTAACTGATTTCTTAGATATAAAATCTATTAATGAACAGATAATTAGAAGCACTATTTTTGAATGTTTCTTTTCTGATATAGTTTCAGTTATTACGGATCACAACGATTCATTATTTTTAGATCGATTATTTCCTTTTTGTGCGTGTTAGTTGGAAAAGAAAACTCTTCCTGTATAAGATTTCCCATTAGGATCTTAATGTCCTAGAAAAACTTATCGATATAATTTATTATTATCTTATCTTTAACCTTAACGTTGTTTTGAGAAAACTATAATGAAGATATTTTTTCGTGGTTCTGAAAATATGTGTCCTCAACTGCAACATAATAGCAGATGTAGATGGAAATACAAAGAATAACGCGGTGCTTCTCCAAAATGATATAAGTTGTGCATGTATCACAAAAGATAGTACCGTTTCAAAAAAGATCTTTAAGTGCCGTTTTATTTATTTTCAGTGAACAGAAAATCACGTAATATGATCTTCTACAAAGAAAAATAAAGCTACATAACTTTGGCTGTCATCAACACTAAAATAATACCACTTTTAACAATATTTAATAAGAAAATTACCGATCACCTTGTTACATTAGTATTTGTTATTTTATATGTTTGATTTTGTTTATTATCCAAAATTAAAAGTGTTGTTTCCATAATATTATAAAATTAGCTATGAATTATGCTAAAAAGCTTTTTAAAAGTGAGGTAAAAAGATGCGTCATTTTTTTGTTTATAAAATTTACTGCCGTTTAACAATTATTAAACGATAAATTAGTAATATTTACTTTTCGAAAAGATTTATTTTCTTTTTAAAATAAATTTTGTACGAATTCCGGATAAAATTACGATATAAACGTACTGATTCCCTTAATACAACATCCGTAAAATAAATTTTACGGTAAAAATTTTTTACCCTAACATTTACAGCAATATTTATTTAATTACAGTAATTTTAAGGTGTATCAGGTTTAATTGCATGCGTAACATTCTACTGTAAAATGAATTTTAAAGCAAAAGTGCCGTTATTTAATACCGGAATTAATTCGATCCGGAATTTATGATCTCTTAGGTATTTATAGTAACCTAATATATATAATAACCGAATATAGTAACCTAAAATTCAATAAAAATTTAAAAACAATCAATAAAATTCAAAACTTTCGATAAAAAGATTATGTATGAAATTGCGGAGGTGAGCAAGTAAATTGATTAGGTTCAGATTTTATCCTAATAGATTCTGAAATTTCAAATGTGGAGCGAAATCTGGTTAAAAATAAATATATAAATGAAACATTTTGAGAACTTTTAATTGAACAATTTCAATTTTGATGCAATACTCTGTTTATCATACATATTTGTGAAAAAAATTAAAGAGATAACTGTTTTTTTAGCTAATAAATTAAACATTTTGAGAACATTTAATTGAACAATTTAGATTTTGATGCGATCATCTGTTTAATGCGCATCTGTTAAATGCGATAATCTGCAGTTCTATGTAATTACAGAAATTTTTCTTAGACTTGCTAGCGAAACTATTTATATTGATTTTATGAAAAGAAGAAAGAAATAATTCAATTCATATATTTTGAATAGAATTCATAATGGTTAACATTACCAAGCTCTTACATCTGTCTTTCATTAGAAATAGATGGTGGAGAACATTAAAAATTTTATTTTATTAAAGATGTTAGTTGTAGATGAAACGATGGTTAAAAATAGTATTTTAGCCTGATATAGTATTCTTAGATTCAGCTACAGAATATTTTTTCAAGTTGAAGTAAATTTTAAATGATTTCGTTTTTCCATATAGTTTCAGTTATTTTTCACAGAAATGGAGAACATTACATACTTTATTTTATTAACAATGTTAATTGGACACCAGTTATAGATTCAGCTATAGATTATTTTTTGATTTGAAGTAAATTCCGTAATATTTGTTCTATATAACTGTTCTATATAATAATTGTTCAGATATTTTTCATAGCAATGCTGACAAAACTATTTATATCAATTTTATGAAAAGAAAAATATATAACCTAATTTAAGTACTTTGAATATAATTCAAAATGGTTGACATTAACCAGACCTATTATCTATGTTTGATGCTACACTGTTAGAAATTGCCCGGAAATAATGGTTAATCAACAATTTATTTCATTGTTATTTTACCATATTTAAACAAAACAGTCAAATAATCATAAATAAGATGCTATTCATATTGTTAATTATCAGAAAAAAACTGTTTATTAACTGCTAATACGGTTAAGAAACCAACATTATTATCGCGCCAGCTAGACCCACCTAATGAAGCCACTTCGCTCATCGCAAATGGGCACCTATTATAGCCGAGAGGGCTAATCTGTCAATCTCATGACTCACAAAAAGAGGGTTCGAATCTCAGCGTTGGTATCCCATTACTGTTTTCAACACATGAAAAGTTTTCAGTGTCCTGCACCCTCCAATTTGTGGCCCTGGACTGTTAGAATACGATACTCTCATTCATACACAGATGGCAGCACCATGAAACTGCTAAACTATCTCCAGTGTCCTGTGGATTTGTTTTATAATTTTGAAGCCATGCTAGTTGTAAATGGTTAAAAAACGTATAGTTCTGTATTCATGGTTTTTTTAACTACACAAGCTGTAAACGGTTTCAAAACCATAAAGGCAAAAAATGTTCTTTATCGTAATCTTTACGGATAACTGGATGGACAGACCGCTGCCGGTTATTTTACCAAAATTTTAGAATGAAATTTATCACAGTGTAATAGGTTATACAGAACATTAAAAATTTTATTTATGATATTAGGTGTAATTACTGCAAATTAACAATTATAGCGACAATTTTGATTCAAAAGATTTGATTTAAAAGAATAGCTTATGCACATTGTGAAAAAACACTGAACACACATTGTGTGTGCATTGCTAAAAAAACACTGATGTGTTTGAATCTGATAAGAAATATCCAAATTCACGAGATCGCAAAAAAAAAAAAAAAAAAAAAACTAATTTTATTGCGCAATAAGAAGTCGAAACAATTGAAGAATAAGGAACTCATTATCTTAACTAAAAATATCCTTAGAAAATCAGCATTCATATAAATCTCCTTTAAGCGTGTAATGCTTAATGAGATATATTCAGCGTTTTTGATGGTGATTTTACTGCAAAAAGCTATAGATGCAAAATTTACAAAGAACAATCAGAAAATTCAAATATTTGTGCTTTATCCCTTTATTATTTTCAGAGTATCAAAATAAATTTTAAAAGTAATAAAATATTTTGGGAAAAAATGAAAGTTCTAGAAATAAAATGTATAATTTTTTCGGCGTTATTATTGGCCAGCTCACGCCGTAATTTTTTTTTTATTAAAGTAGGTTTCGAAATTTCATATTTTTTCATTATATATTGAAAATGTAGGTATTTTGGACCTAAAATATACAAACAGTTTGTCAAAAAGAGTTTTTTTATTATAGAATTAGATCATAAAAGATTGTTGAAAAATTTAAACTGGAGCGTAATCATTTAAAAACAAAATTTTGAAAATTTATCTTGTTTAAATTATGATTTATTTTGTGAAATACGAACGTAAAACGTATACACTATTGGAAATACGCAAAATTCTTACAAAACATTCGTCAGAAATAATGTTTAGTGTGATAAGCTTCAAAACAAGGCTCGAGGCAAAGTGTTCTTTAAGCAACAAACAGCTCACTTTGAAAAGAATGTATAAACATGCTTGTACACTCTCAGAAATAAAACTCTCACTTTTGACTATCCAAAAATCGTTGAGCTATATTGATAATCTTGAGAAATATTTCATCAAGAAGTCCGGTAATTTGTGACAAAATGGGGACTCTCAAATGTATGACGAAAATGTTTCCTCAACTTCAAACCTCACCGTTGTGTATTGTGGGAGATAGTTAACTAGAATGACGAAACTGGGATAAAAACTTGACGACCAAAAATAAAGTGACGTATTAAGACGACAGGCGTATATAATGGTCAGGGAGTTGCCTTGTACCAGAAAGATCTCGGGTTGGAATCCAGCTTCGGGAATAGGTGTAATTTGACTTTCTGTTTTATGAATCTTTTTTGCGTTATTAAGGTTCCATTGTCTCAGCTGCAGGGTGCCCACGGTAAAGTGAGAATTAGATGAGTTATATACATTAGGCACTAATTTTTTTGTTGAAAAAAAAATAAAGCGAAGAAATATTTATTTACTACTGACGAAATTATTTTTCTCTAAGAAGTTCGAAATAGTTATTTTGCCACTTTGACGAAATACTAGCTGGAAGCAAAAAAGGGTTTCGTCAAAAGCAAAGAAATTTTCACGATTTTTGAGTATCCATTTCTTACAGCCTATCTTTCGTAGAACTATAGTACAATACAGCTGCTAACCCTGATCTGTATAAAGTATTACGTATCACTGAAAAGCCGGAATGAAACCATAACCGGGAAAAGAGCGGTTTGTGCAGTTGAACTTACGAAAAAAAAAGCTTCCCGAGAAAATCGCTAACCACGCAATTTTTTTTCTATTTCTTCGTTTACCGTGAAAATTGAGGGATACGCAACGAGAAGGTTAAGTATTGAACGATAAAGCTCATATCACTATTTGGAAATTCTAAAAATATTTATTATTTCAAAAATTTTATTAATATCACTTTTAAAACGCAATATAGGAAACTCAGTTCAAATCAAAATTTCTGGATGTATACACTGAGAAAAAAAGTGTGGTTAAAACTACCTGAATTTGGTAAAATTAACCATGTTTCTGGCTCTGTGGACGCACCCGAGAGAACGGTAATTTTCACTTGAGCACTTTGGTGATTATTTTGGTAAAATTAATAATAAAATATGGCTTTATAACATTCGATAAAATTTGATAAATGTAGTAAGATTTGGTAATTTTATTATGATACTTTACATAAAGGCATAAAAACTATTTATTCGATAAAGTTTTCTTTTCAATTTTGTATTTTTTCTGAAGCGTTGTAATTGGAATTGTAATGTTTAAAACCAGAATTTTTGGCAAATCGTGATCATATGAACGGAAAAATTACCAAATTAATGGTTTAAAATCATATATTTTGTTTCTTGTTAACACAAATATGTTTACTTTTTCCAAAAATGTCATTACCATGCGATAATTTTACCAGAAGTTTTCCTCCGTGTAATAATAAATCTAATAAATAAAACGCTAACTTGTCATGCATATATCTGGAAGTTTTTAACATTTTGATAGTTTAAAAAGTAAATATATTAATTTATTAACTAAACAAAACAATTAATGACAAAGCGACTTAAATCATAGTTTCTATAACAGAAAAAAAAACAAAAATAATTAAAAATTTTATGATTAATTTCACTTTAAAAGTGTATAAAGAGTTTCAAGTTTAAAATTTATGCATGTTGAAATCAATTCTAAATTTAACCTTTTTTTGTTAAAAACACATAGAATCAACAACTATTTGAAAAACAATAAAATATCAGCAACTCATGTGAATTTTTAAATTTTGTTAGAAGGAATAAGAAATATAAAAGATTACTCCGCCTTTAGAACTTTAATTAAACTTTAATTTAAACGAGTATCTGCGTGACAGTTCGGAAAAATTCTATCAAGGTAAAATAGAATCATTTCAAAAGTCCATTAAAGTTTCAAACTTTGACATTAACGGTCTATTTTTATCTAAGGCAAATTTAGAGTTTTAAAATACTTCCCCGTGAACTTTATTTCCCTTTATCGTTAAATAATGGGGATGGAAAAGTTAATTTTTCTGAATAATAAATATTGTATCTCTTATTTAGGTACATTTTTATAACTCTTAAGAATTGTAAAAGAAATCGAGTTTTCGCAATTTTAAAAACGAAATTAAATGTCAAATGTTAGATGCCCAATTAACATTTACGTAAAATAGCTATATCAAGTATCTTATACATTTTGACTTCGATAGAATTTTTATTTATTTATTCTTTAAACAAACCGTATAGGATATTTAAAACAAGGTCGTTATTTATATTATTATAAAGTAATAATAAAAAATGTGTATTTTACAGAAAATAAAAATATATTTAATTTAAAATAGATTTGTAAATAGCTTTCTTTTTTAAATGTAATTATTCATTATGAAACCTTATTTTAAATTTGTATAAAATCTGCTTTTCGTAAGGTTCTTTTTTTTAAGACATAAAGGTTTGAAGCATTGCTTTTGCTATACAAGTCAAAATTTTTAAAGGTTTTCGATTAATGGACCAACATAATCTTGATAATTACCATCAATAATTCTATTATGAACCATTATATTTTTTGATGGTAAGCAACATAAGTTACTATCACCCCACTGTAGTAATTAGGGCCGACTTATAAAGGTCCAACGAAGAATAGCAACCTGTTTTGATGGTTTGTTCATGCTGAACCTTCAAGAGATTCCCTCACAATTTAGTAGAAATCAAATGTAACGATCATAAACCACCATCACCCCTATGTGGGAATTTGGACTGACTTATTATGAGCCAACATAGAAAAACCCAAATAGCTTTGATGGCATGTATATTCCTGCTGAATCAACAAGAATTTCCATTAAACTATCATAGAAATTATTCCATTAAACCATCATAGAAATGTATTATTGGAACCATCATGGACAATCATAAATCATCATGGATTGTTGGCCCATGATAATCAGACTTCTCTTGATGGTTAACCATCATAGTGTTAAAGTTTCATTTTACATCATGAAATGATGGATGTTTGTTGGCATATCAGAAACCATGAACGCATAATGGAAAGTGCTGGATGATGGTGACCATCAAATAATGTTGGGCCATTATGAATCACACTGGAACCAACATAAATCATCGAAATTTTATGTTGGATCCATTAAGAATTTTGACTTGGGTAAACATCTAAGCCTTTACTCAGTTGTGATCACTTTAGTTGAAAATTATAAAGCTTTTATTCACGAAATATAGAAAATTCTAGGTTCTGTCCTTGACTCAATTCAATTCAGAAAATTTCTTAAAACTTATTATTAAATTTCATTTACTTCGAACAAATTGTGTAGGGAGCTAGTTGTTGAACTTGGAATTGCTCAAGTAAAAGATTGTAAAATTTTGAAGAAAAAAAAAACTTCTTATGATATTGTTAGATTATAACAATTTTATAAGCATAAAACGATAAGGTATATGTGTGCTCTCTTTAGCTTTCATTATAGAATTTTCCTCTGAATTAGTATTTAGCACATCATGCATCTAGAAAAAAAGAATGGTAAAAATTATCAGAAAGTGATAAAATCTTTCGTGTCTCTGGCTCTATGGCAATATAAAAAATCCTTGCAATTTCTATCAGCTCTCTTTGGAGATGATTTTGGTAAACAATAAAATATGGTTTTTAACATCTTAGAAAATTTGGTAATTATGGTAAAGCAAGGCATAAAAAACACTTATTTGGTTAAATATACATTTCAGGTTTGTATTTTTAATAAAATATGTGGCAATAAAAGCTATAGTTTTGAAACCAGAATTCATGGTAAACAGTTACCATATAAACAGAAATATTATCAAATGAATGGTTTAAGTATGTGCATATTTTATACTTTGGTTATTTTGTTTTCAATAACCAAAATTTATTTATTAATATATTTATTTATTTATTTATTTAATTTGAAGTGTCTGCACCACACAGTACGGTAATTTTAACAAAATTTCTTTCTTTGTATGTCTTAGAGTTTTAGAATAGTTGTTCTTTTCTTCGCTTTACAAGAATAGAATTTATAAAAGTGGGGTTTAGCAGAATTATTGTCGCTAAGAAAATGCGCAGTTACACGTAGAAAAAAATTAAAAGAAAAACAATAAATAACAACACTAGATAGCAATAACAGCATCGTAAGAAACTTTTTTAATTATACTAAGAAGCATTTTTAATATAAATCGAGTTTTAATTGAATCATTTAATTGTAATAATAGTTGGTTTTGAAACAAAATCCTAAAAACATACTAAATCTCATGTAAATGTGATGTATTTTTTATTTTCAAATCTGCATCAAAGAACCTGATTTGGAAGCTAAAATATTTACTCTTAAAATGTGAATAGATCTGAAGCACGTTCAGAGGGGGAACTCATTAACTTGTTGAAGCACATCTTTAGAAACNAACCTTATTTTAAATTTGTATAAAATCTGCTTTTCGTAAGGTTCTTTTTTTTAAGACATAAAGGTTTGAAGCATTGCTTTTGCTATACAAGTCAAAATTTTTAAAGGTTTTCGATTAATGCACCAACATAATCTTGATAATTACCATCAATAATTCTATTATGAACCATTATATTTTTTGATGGTAAGCAACATAAGTTACCATCACCCCACTGCAGTAATTAGGACCGATTTATAATGGTCCTACGAAGAATAGCAACCTGTTTTGATGGTTTGTTCATGCTGAACCTTCAAGAGATTCCCTCACAATTTAGTAGAAATCAAATGTAACGATCATAAACCACCATCACCCCTATGTGGGAATTTGGACTGACTTATTATGAGCCAACATAGAAAAATCCAAAATAGCTTTGATGGCATGTATATTCCTGCTGAATCAACAAGAATTTCCATTAAACTATCATAGAAATTATTCCATTAAACCATCATAGAAATGTATTATTGGAACCATCATGGACAATCATAAATCATCATGGATTGTTGGCCCATGATAATCAGACTTCTCTTGATGGTTAACCATCATAGTGTTAAAGTTTCATTTTACATCATGAAATGATGGATGTTTGTTGGCATATCAGAAACCATGAACGCATAATGGAAAATGCTGGATGATGGTGACCATCAAATGATGTTGAGCCATTATGAATCATACTGGAACCAACATAAATCATCGAAATTTTTTGTTGGGTCCATCAAGAATTTTGACTTGGGTCAGCATCTAAACCTTTACTCAGTTGTGATTACTTAAGTTGAAAAATCTAAAGCTTTTATTCACGAAATATAGGAAATTCTTGATTCTGTCCTTGACTCAATTCAATTCAGAAAATTTCTTAAAATTTTTTATTAAATTTCATTTACTTCGAACAAATTGTGTAGGGAGGTAATTGTTGAACTTGTAATTGCTCAGGTAAAAAATTATAAAATTTTGAAAAGAAAGAAAAAGAAAAGAAAAACTTCTTATGATATTGCTAGATTATAACTATTTTATGAGCATCATAGATTTTTTTACTGAATTAGCATTTAGCACATCAGGCATCGAGAAAAAAAGAATGGTAAAAATTATTAGAAAGTGATAAAATTTGTCGTGTTTATGGCTCTATGGTAATACAAAAAAGCTCTGCAATTTCTACCGGCGCTCTTTGGTGATGATTTTGGTAAACAATAAAATATGGTTTATAATATCCCAGAAAATTTGATAATTATGGTAAAGCAAGGCATTAAAAACCACTTATTCGGTCAAATTTTCTTTTCAGGTTTGCATTTTTAATAAAATATGTGACAATAAAAGCTATAGTTTTGAAACCAGAATTCCTGGTAAACCGTTACCATATAAACCGAAATATTATCAAATGAATGGTCTAAGTACACGCATATTTTATACTTTGGTTATTTTGTTTTCAATAACCAAAATTTATTTATTTATTTATGTATTTATTTATATACTAATTTATTTAATTTGAAGTGTCTTTACCACGCAGTACGGTAATTTTAACAAAATTTCTTTCTTTATATGCCTTAGAGTTTTAGAATAGTTGTTCTTTTCTTCGCTTTACAAGAATAAAATTTATAAAAGTGGGGTTTAGCGGAATTATAGTCGCTAAGAAAATGCGCAGTTACACGTAGAAAAAAATTAAAAGAAAAACATTAAATAACAACACTAGATAGCAATAGCAACATCGTAAGAAACTTTTCAATTACGCTAAGAAGCATTTTTATTATAAATCGAGTTTTAATTGAATCATTTAATTGTAATAATAGTTGGTTTCTGAAACAAAATCATAAAAGCATACTAAATCTTATATAAATGTGATGGATTTTTTATTTTCAAATCTGCATCAAAGAACCTGATTGGAAGCTAAAATATTTACTGTTAAAATGTGAATAGATCTGAAGCACGTTCAGAGGGGGAACTCATTAACTTGTTGAAGCACATCTTTAGAAACTCTGTATTCATCTTTAATCAGTTTGTCAGATTGACTCAAGGGAACAATAGAGATGCCATGAAACAGCGTGGAAGATCGAATATTCCTCGTACGCACGTAACTTTATTTTCTAAACGTGGAAATTGGGTAGATTTTGTGAGGTTTCGATGTTAAATTTTACTTAAACATTTTTAAAACTGGATCACTCATATTAATGTCTTTAAATGATCCAAAAAGATAGATTATCTTGTCTTTTAATAAATAACTTAGAATACAATGCAATAAGCAGGAAAGAAAAATAAAGATATAGGGGAGAGTCGGGTAGCCCACCCACTTAAGGACTATTGTTTATATTTCTGTATAATACTGAGTAATAATCAATATTTTTGTATGTTTCTATTGTTTTACCATATAATTAAAAAATGCAAAAAGAATAAACCAAAAAAAGAATAGTTTAACTTAAAAAAATAGAAATTAAAAAAAACATGTTTTTCAGTTCTTTTCAAAATGTGTCGGGTAGCCCCACCCAGTTATAAAAATTACGTTTTTTGACTGTTTTTTCAGGTGTAAATGAAAGTGACCAATGTATTGACAATAGATAAACCTCATTTATCATTTTTATCACAAAATTATTTTATTTATTACATATTTATATACTTTTAGTGAATTCTATCATTCAATAAAAACAAATGTCATACTTTTTATCATTATTAATGTATATTAATATATATTTATATTAAATATTTAACGAAAATAATTTAATTTAAGTAACAATAATTAATAACAATAGTTGTTTTTCTATATAAACTTATTTGGTTGATCTCTTCTTATAAACTTAATATAAAATACTTTTTATAAAATTACAAATTCACTTTGTATTTTAATTGCATTCAAATGCTTCTGTAGATTGATTCGTTCACAAATAAGTAAGCAAATAGCTTATCATAATATTTATGATTTCTTGATATTAAANAATTTAAATTTGCATCAGTCGATCCAATTTTGGGTTTACAATGTTCACTACTACTATTACTAATGTAATAAATATAAATAACCGACCTTCCCTTAATAGGGCATGCGGCATAATTCACAATTCAAGAAAGATTAAGTTACACAACATAATTAGCAATGATACAAACAAACTACAACAATAGGCAATGATACAAGCAAATAAGTTACATAATGATTCACTAATATCACAATAAACAACCACTAAAACTGGGTTAGCGGCAACAGCAAAATTAAAACCATTGCAAATAAACCATAGAAAAGTAAAATCATGCAAGGGGATAAAACACCAGTATAAGACAACCAAGTTTAATAGATGATTTTGAAGATGAGAAAAACAAGAGTTAAAAGGTGTTGAGATAGATAAATCTAAGAGAACAATAAAGTCAAGTAAATTGTAATATCAAAAGCCAAAAGGGCTTGTAAAATCAGAAGAAGTTATAATCAAAAGGGCTTGTAAAATTCAAAATAATTAAAGTCAACTAGAGAATTATTTAAGAATAAGAAAAGCCATAAGGCCAAAATAAAACAATTAAAATCAAACTATTATTACTAATGTTCAACTCCGCAGCCTTGTAATTTTGAACCCTATCCAAAAGACAAGGAAACTCCTGGATCAGGTATTGGGAGAAATATGCCTTCGTGAAGGACTTTTTAATGGAACTAACCCTCATTTGCATTACATGGAGTGAAAAACTGCGAAAGCCTTCCATGGTTAGCGTGACCACAAGGGGACTCTAACCCATATTCCGTCTACTACTCAGAATATTTTATGTCAGAACTATGTTCGGTGCAAGCCGAGTGCGGAATTCGTATTAATCAGCCATTGCTGGTATTCGAACCCGCTTCACCCCATTGGAAGATGAACGCTTTAATTCGTGTATGTAAATTTAAGGGGCTATAAAAACAAATGAACAAGCAATTATCACCATACAATGCATTGGGACAGAGATAACTCTGAAACACTGGGACTATCTGTTACTATCACGTGAAATAACGAAACACCAAACGGATGGTATTTCGTTATTTCATAAAACCATGGCATAAAAATCTTCTATTTGGTTAAAGTTACTTTTCAGTTTTGTATTTTTTGTTAAATGTTTGATAAAAAGAACTATAATTTTGAAAGCCAGAGTTCTCGGTAAACCATATGTGTCTGTGAATATATTGTAATATTGGTTTTTCAACGTTAAAATTTGCTAGAAAATGTTCGCTGAATCTTGAGTTTTCGATGATGAATCTTCGCTGAAAGAATCTTCGTTCTTAAAGTTAAAAGTTTAGTCAGCATCTCCAGAGCTACTAAATATGAAATTAAAAAATTTATGTGATTGTGCAGTTTATTATATGGTGGATGTTCCAAAAGTGACCATCTTTAAAATATATTTTTAATAATCCTTTTCAAAAATAAAGTGCAAAAAATTACATATTAGGAGAGCACACATTAGCAAGATACTTTTTAGAAAGTCGGAATCAGAACATTAAACTTGTTTGGTCGTTGAGAAAGCAAAGGGAAGTTGAAAGATGATAATAATAAACTTTCGTAAAGTATTCAAACGGGTTTTGATGTTTTCCACAAACTTTCATCGCCAATGAATTGGCAGATTTCCATAGCCTTTTTGCTCTAACCTAGTTTAAATAATTATCTGTGCTTAAATAATATTTTCAAATATGCATAATTTTGAAGATCATTATAAAACAACATGTAAATGAAGAAGATGCAACAATGCTAATGTTTGTGTTTTGGCACTTATAGAGTAAAGAACTTCAGCAAGAATCTTAGATAGTAAAGGTGGTCAAGAAACTTAAGATCCTACAATTTTGTGACCACTCGCCATGAGTGTGACAAAAGGGTAAGCATTGCGCATTGACCGCCTTTTCTTTCCATTGAAGCAGTTATATACCATTCTGAAGATGGGTAGTTTGAAACAGCTACCGGTGATAAAATTCTTCTCCTACACAATGAATGCATAATACTCTAATCACCGTAATAACAAATTAAACCTTCTAATCTCAAAAAAAAAATTATCATCTGTTCTCAAAAAAATTCTTATAAAATTTTCTAACTTTTCTTCTATTTTAATTTCAGGAAAACTTAATAGCATTCTGATAAAAACACAAAAAATGTATTATTTTAGTCTTATTTTGTTTTTGCAGATTCAGCTGCAAAGAAATTGAAGCAAAACTTTAAAATAATTCGAAATAGGTTTAGTTTCTTTCCCTCAAAACTCGAAGAAAACTAAATATATTTCTCTTTTGAAAAAACGTAAGTTTCTTAAGCCGCAACGGTAAAAATACTTTCATTCAAATATTTTGAACAGTATTCACAACTTCTGTTTGACAACACTTTCAAAAAATAAATTCAATTCCGCAAATTCAATAAATATTCTGTTTGCCTTAAAAGTAATCTTTTTTTGTCTTTTGTAAAAAAATAAATATTTATATTAGTATTTTTCTAAATAAATTTAAAATGATTTTGGTATGTACTAAATAAATGTTTTTTGTACCTTTATCTTTACTTTATCTTTACAATATTATATTGAAATTATTTTTTCATATTTTTTCATTTTTCTTTATTTATATTTATGAAATAAACAGTATGATTATAAATATTCTTAGAAAAAGAAATTTGCATTATTATTTATGTTTTCCTAAATATATATATAAACTAATTTCGTGTATAACATTCTTACTCGTGTCTCTTTTATTTCTTTTACTTACGCTTTTATATTATTTTTTCAATAATGTTTTACATTAATAACCTTTCGATTTCAGAGATTTTCCTTTTATTTTTATTTCTAGAATAAACTTCATGATTATTTTATGTTTTCAAAAACAAAAGTTAATTTTTTTTCTTAATGTACATAAAATGATGTTGATTTATTCTTATTCATGTTTTTAGATATTTTTTTTTAAAAATTATTTGCGTCTTTTCATTCTATAATATTTACTATAATGTTTTGAATATATCTTACGTTTTTTTAATTTTTGACTTGCTTACAGTTAGGATATGTATATTATAAATATATTTTTGTCTAAAAAAATCAGTTCACCAAGCATATTATTAAATTAGAACAATGTATTACTAAATTTAAAATAAGTCGTGAAAATTGCAGCAAATATATTATTAAATTTTGTTCAGAATGCCTTTTAAATTTGCTTTTAATTAATCTAATAAGGCGTTAAATTTGACAATGTTTTTATTTAAGTTTAACCATAGTAATTTGGAATCTTTCTAAAAGGCATTAATTTGATTGATAATATAGTTAAACCTGACATAGTCATTAAGTTGAACGTAATTAGGTTTGTTAAACATAGTCTTAATTTCAGCAATATATGATACACTGTAAGGAATTTCTCTATAAAAATGGTAAAATAGCAATTTATTTTATTGTTATCTTGCTATATTCAACCAAAATAGTCAAATAACCATAAAAAAGATGATATTTAAACTGTTGTTGAGAGAAAAAACGTTTAATGATTGTTTTTGAACCTATATGGTTTAACAACCAGAATTTTAACCGCTCCAACTAAGCCCACCTTATAAAACTATTTCGTAATTTGGCTGAATAGAAGTTCAATTTCAGCGTTGATACTACAATATTTCTTTCATTCTTTCATTACATGAGAACTTTTTAATGTCCTGCAGTCTTCCATCGGTGATTTTAGACTACTAGAATGCGAAATTATCATTCCCGCTTAAAAACTAAGCTAGTTTTAAATGGTTACTAAACCGTATAACTTTGTATTCACGGCTTTTTAATTGTACTAGTTGTAAATGGTAAAAGATTTTTCTCTTGGCCGTCATGGCCAAGAGAAAAATCTTTGGCCCTTTTTCGCCTCGCCACTGGCCATGACTGTTTATTAAAACACCTGTATAAAATCAAAATCTTTTCAAGTCCCCTTTGTCCATTATGTTACCTACAAGAAGAAATGGACGCTAACCATCTAAGACGTTGCCCTGCACTTCCTCCTNCACAAAAAATGTATTATTTTAGTCTTATTTTGTTTTTGCAGATTCAGCTGCAAAGAAATTGAAGCAAAACTTTAAAATAATTCGAAATAGGTTTAGTTTCTTTCCCTCAAAACTCGAAGAAAACTAAATATATTTCTCTTTTGAAAAAACGTAAGTTTCTTAAGCCGCAACGGTAAAAATACTTTCATTCAAATATTTTGAACAGTATTCACAACTTCTGTTTGACAACACTTTCAAAAAATAAATTCAATTCCGCAAATTCAATAAATATTCTGTTTGCCTTAAAAGTAATCTTTTTTTGTCTTTTGTAAAAAAATAAATATTTATATTAGTATTTTTCTAAATAAATTTAAAATGATTTTGGTATGTACTAAATAAATGTTTTTTGTACCTTTATCTTTACTTTATCTTTACAATATTATATTGAAATTATTTTTTCATATTTTTTCATTTTTCTTTATTTATATTTATGAAATAAACAGTATGATTATAAATATTCTTAGAAAAAAAAATTTGCATTATTATTTATGTTTTCCTAAATATATATATAAAATAATTTCATGTATAACATTCTCACTCGTGTCTTTTTTATTTCTTTTACTTACGTTTTTATATTATTTTTACAATAATGTAACAGAGTTATCTTTTGCTTTATTAGATTTCCCTTTTATTTTTATTTCTAGAATAAACTTCATGATTATTTTATATTTCAAAAAACAAGAGTTATATATTTTTTTTCTTAATGTATGTAAAATGATGTTGATTTATTCTTATTCGTGTTTTCAGATGTTTTTTTTATTATTTGCGTCTTTTTATTCTATAATATTTACTATAATGTTTTTAATTTATCTTATGTTTTTTTTTAATTTTTTACTTGTTTACAGTTAGGATATGTATATTATGAATATATTTTTGGCTTAAAAATCAGTTCAAAGAATATATTATTAAATTCGAACAATATGTTACTAAATTTACAATAAGCCGTGAAAATTACAACAAATATATTATTAAATTTTGTTCAGAATGCCTTTTAAATTTGCTTTTAATTAATCCGTTAAATTGTCCGTTAAATTTGACAATTTTTTTGTTCAAGTTTAACCATAGTAATTTAGAATCTATCTAAGAAGGCATTAATTTGATTGATAATATAGTTAAACTTGACATAGTAATTAAGTTGAACGTAATTAGGTTTGTTTAACATAGTCTTAATTCTAGCAATATATGATACACTGTAAGGAATTTCTCTGTAAAAATGGTAAAATAGCAATTTATTTTATTGTTATCTTGCTATATTCAACCAAAATGGTCAAATAACCATGGAAAAGATGATATTTAAACTGTTGTTCAGAGAAAAAAATGTTTAATAATTGTTTTTAAACGTATACGGCTTAACAACCAGAATTTTAACAGCGCCAAGTAAGCCCATCTAATAAAACTAATTCGTAACTTGGCTGAATAGGAGTTTAATTTCAGCGTTGATACTACAATATTTCTTCCATTCTTTCATTATATGAGTAATTTTTAATGTCCTGCTGTCTTCCATCTGTGATCTTAGACTAATAGAATGCGAAACTATCATTCCCGCTTAAAAAGCGCAGCACTCATAGAGCTCTAATGTCCATTTAAGTCTTATTTTTATGGTTTAGAAACTACGCTAGTTTTAAATTCACGGCTTTTTAATTGTACCATTTGTAAATGGTACCAAAACCGTAACGGTAAATAAATGTCTCTTTTTTTAAAAATTTTATCGTTAGTCGAATGGACAGACCGCTGCCGTTTATTTTATCATAATTTCAGAATAAAAATTTTAACAGTGTATACCAAAGGAATTTAAAGAAATTTCAATACAAGCTAATTTCTATGACAAAAGACGTTCCCCGGTTTTTAATTGTTTTTTTGAGTTAATAAATACCCAATGACATGAACAAAAAGTAAATTTTTTAAATATCCAAAATTAATAAAAGTATATATTCTTCAGAAAGCATATGCTTTTTTTTAATGTGCTTTGAAAAAAAAGGGAAAAAAATCAATGAAAAATTTTCTGACTCTTTTAATGATAAAAACCCCCATAACAAAAATTTAATTAAGATTCTAGAAATTTGTTTCAGGTAAGACCAACTTTCTTACAAATCTCGATCGCAATCGCATTAATTTAAATTTGCATGCACATTGTTTACATCTTGCTGTTTATTTACATTTTATTCGAACAGCTAATGAAACAAATAACCCAATGAACAGCTAACTTTATGCTATAAAAATTGTTCAAAGAGAATTTTTGGGTGAATTTTTAAGATTTCTTTTGAGCAATGAAAAAGTCGCCTTATTGTTCCTATAAGTTAATCATCAACCAATTTTAAACAGTATGACAATTTAAAAACAACTAAATTAAAATTTTAAAGAAAAGCTGTCTCAATAGTATTATGGTTCAAGCTCTTAAATTTAATTATTTTTATTTTACCAAAATCTTCTATGAATTCATTTTTTTCGTAAAGCCAGATTTTAACAAAAAAGTTAAATAAGCCTTGCTCTTGAGTTTATTACAGGTATATTTATTGTATTCGAAAGAACTGATTAAAAAGTTAAGGAGTGGGGGAAAATCATGTTACAATTACCGTAATGACATTTCTAATAAGGAAAAAAGCATATTTCTGATTAACGAATTTAAAATATTTAAACTTTTCATTAGGTAATTTTTCCGTTCATATGTTAACGGTTAAATGGAAATTCCAGTTTTCAAAATAATAGCTCTAATTACCATACATTTGGAAAAAAAATACAAAACTAAAAATTATATCTAACCAAATAAATGGATTTTATGCCATGCTCGAAGGTATCATGATAAAATTATTAAACTTTACCGCACTTTCAAAATTCTATCACGTATTATAAATCCATATTTAATTGTTAATTTTACAAACATCATTACCAAAGCATTTCGGTAAAAGTTACCGAGCTTTATATTGCTCTCATGGAGTCAAAAACAAAGCAAATTTAACCTCAATTTGGTAGTTTTGAAAAATTATACAAGTATATTTACTTCTGGTTTTATATAATTTTCACCAACTACATAAGAAAAATACCAAGAATAACTAATGTCATTATGCCAGATTTTTTACAAAGTTAACATAATACTTAAATGATACAGTAAAATTTAACAGCATTTGTATTAATTACATAAATTAAGAAAAAAAGTGTAGAACTGAGATTAAAAACCACCGCCATGCTCTGTGAATTAAAAAAAAATTATTTATTAATACAAATTAATTTAAAAATAATTTTTTATTAAATAAATAGCTTGTGGCACCATTAACTATTTTTCAAGTCTCTTTATTTCACTGTTTTCAAAAGATTAATGGTTATGAGGAGAAAAGATTTTTAAGGACATTTTTTTTATACTTTATATGCCTCTGGTTAGAAAAGGCTTTTCGATGCATTACGTACTTTTTTAGTCCGATTATCGAAATCTCATTTTTTTGGTATTTTATTTAAGGTAAAAAAACTGTAATTTACTTTTTCTTCACATAAACGAGTACCGCTTCATTTGTCGGCTTTATTCCAGTTAAAAAAAAATGAAGATAATTTGAAATAAAAATCTTCGTAATTTATTTTTTCTCAAGTATGGCATTCCGCTTCATTTTTTCCTTAAGGAAATGAATAGAGTAATAGAAAAGGAAAATACAAAAAAACCTTTTTCACTTTTCTTTAAGATAAATAGTTCTAAAAACTTATCTTTATTTTTTCCAGTGATTTGGCAGCATATATTATATGTTAAGAACCAAATAACGCTTTTAAAAATTTTACAAACAAAAATTTCTTCACATATGAGTAAGAGTTTGAGAAAGTAAACTCTTAAAAGCTTATTAAACTTTAAAAATTACATTCATTAGTCACTAACCAAGTAACTTTAAAAAGATTAAAAAAAAAATTCTTTTTAAGTTTTCTTAAAATGTTCTTTTTTTAAACAAGATACTTATCTTCACTTTCAGGAAATTCTTCTATTCTATTATAATAGCACTTACCAATATGCTTATGAACTAAAGAAAGCAGATAAATTATGAAGGTTTTAAAGACAAATATTGAAATTGTAGCAAGGTTGAATAAAAAGTTTTATAATAAAAATAAGCCTTATGTTTTAATTAACAATTCAACTGACGAAGATTGTCGATTTCAAACGAAAATCAAAATTGCAAACCTAAATTTCTGATTTTAATGTCAGTAATTTTTTGTAATTTAATAATATTAGTAATTTAATTTATTTATCTTTCTATATTATTTAACATCTGTTGCTTTTGTGTGTTTAAAAGCTATCGCGTCATCATGAAGATTAAGTCTTTTTCTTATGAAATTTCGTGTGGTTTTGATGGCGTTAACTAATTTAAAACTTATGAAACAATTAAAATATAAGAATGTTAAATTTATTGCAATGTTTATGAATAGTCCGTTTAAGCTATTTGAGTTACCTAGGCCGGGATAGACTAGTTGGTAGGGCACTGGACTCATGTCCAAGAGGTCGTGGGTTCGATCCTCGCCGGTCGAAGACTCCTCGTGTAGTAAATGGTGACTGATGCACGTTAAATCTGTCGAGTCTCAAAGTCCTCCATGTTCCCATAACAAATCAATACCTCTGGGGGTACCGATCCAGAAGTTACCTTGTCTTCGGGATTGGTTCAAAATTACAAGGCTACGGAGTTGAACATCAGTAGTCGTAAACCTAAAAATTGGGTCAACTGTTCGACGACGGATATAAAATATGAAATAAAATAAAATTTGAGTAACCTAACTCACTAAAAAAAGTCATAATAAGCCTGACCTTTAAACTTAGGATTCTACCATTTCATCAACTTTGTTATTGTTGTTAACTATGTTGTTATATTTTATTACCATCATTCTGAAGAAATCATTAAAAAAGTTATACCTAGTGAGATGAATAATTATTTAACCAAGCGAAATTTTTTCTCTTAATTCTGGGGAACTAATATTTTGTTGCATTTACGCCGATACTTGATCTTATCTAATTCGTGTGTGGGGACTTCAAATCTGAAATTAGTTTTACTCCAAAAGCTGCAGATTTTTTTAATGAAATTTTTAACCTATTTTTTGTCAAAATGTGCTAGATTAAAAACTATATATATCATGTGATCATGTAAATGATGCGACAAACTTCTAGGTTAGTTAAGGCACATCATCAGGATTAAAATTGCAAAGGAGTTCATGCCCGTAAATGTCGTCGTACGAGGCTAGTGGTGCATTCTTATTATGATCTGTTCAGAAGCACACGAAGAAACAATTCATAAGAGGAGAGCACCCCCAAGCGGCGTACATTGAGTTTGATCTCCTGAAATTTGAAAAATAATTTCTCGCAAATGATATTACTTTTAATTTAAACAAAACAAATTTAATTTATTTCTATTCTACATAATAAAAATTTTAAAACTAACTTATATTGCCAGTGAATATCTCTAAAGATGCTAAAATAAAAATCTCCAAAGAATCATATCAAAATGGGTAACGAAGTTTAGAAAAAAGATCTTAAAACGGCAGTACTTTTTGAAAATTTCGAACAAATTGGGGTTTTGAAATTAAAAAAGAAACTTTACTTCAAGTTCGCAAATGATAAAGGGCACCGAAATAGTTGCTTTTAGGATTTTTGACCGTAGAGAACATTTGATGAAATATTTTCAAACCAATCTAGCTTTCAATCTATCAAAAGAGAAATACGTCAAGCTAATAATATTTTGAAAAACATTTGCTAGCAAAAAATTGTTTGCAGTGTATTCAAAAATCAAGATTATTTTATGATAACAGAATACGATGACGAAAATGCTTCTGTAATCGTTTACTGAAGGAAATATTAATATTCTTTAATTTAAAATATCAATATTTTTTTAATCATTGACAGTTGAAAATACCAAATTTTAGCTATTTTTGAGATAAAAATTTCTCATAGAAATGATTTGTAATTGGTGTTCAGATTTAAATTAGAAGCATAATTTTTCTCTCTCAGGTGAATAAAAACTATATTTAAACTACTCGATTATCGATGTTAAAAGCTGATTTCTAGATGAAATAGTCGTTTTATGCAATTTATAACTTTTTAATTTAACTGCACTTTATAACTTATATTATGCACTTCACTTATTTTTTAGCCTTAAAATCTATTCTAATAAAAAATATGAGCTTAATTGGTAAGTGTTGATTGGGAAAATTCTAGTTGGTTTTAATTAGACTGCGTATTGAATTTAGAGAGATTTTTAAATGTATTTTTCTTCAAGTTTTTCATGCTTTCTCAGTTTCAATTTCATGTATCTTGATTACTACACTCTGAGAAATATAATTCTCTCCTTTGATGATTCAGCAATCCTCGAGCTATATTTCGTTAATCTTGAAAATCATTTCGTCACGAAATCACGTGATTTGTGATGAAACGGGAACTCTCAGATATATGACGAAAATGTTTCCTCAACTTGAAACCTCATCGTAGTGCATTGTGGGAGGCATAAATTAGAATGATGAAACAAGGATGAAGACTAGACGATCGAAAATAAAGTGCAGAATTAAGCCGACTGGCTATATAGTGGTCAAGGAGTTTCGTACCAGGAAGATCTCGGGTTCGCATCCCGCTTCGGGCATGGGTGTAATTTTTCTCTCTGTTTCGTTAGTCTTTGTGTTATTAAGGTGACATTGGCCCAGCTATATGGTGTCCTCAATAAAGCGATTATTAGAAAAGTTAGATACATTAAACACGGCAATTTCATTCTTTCCTTCTTTTTTTGAAAAAAAAGTAGAAAGTAGAATATATTTTACTACTAACAAAATTTGTTTCCTCGAAGAAGTGACGTTAGTTATTTTGTCATTTTGACGAAATGTTCGCTCGGAGCATATACCTGAAAGGGTAGCGTCAAAAACGAAGAAAGTTTTGTGATTTTTGAGTATCCATATTTTACAGTGTATGAAAAATAACATAAGACTAAGAAATATAGATTTAGGAGATATAAATATAGAAATTTGATTTTTTTTCAGGCAATTGAAATGCGAAGTATTATAGAAAATAAAAATTAAAATGTGCTAATTATTTAAAACAAATGAATATTGTTAAAATTAGAGCAAAAATATTATTGTTTAAAATAAAATAACAAGAAAAACCAACTTTTAAAGTCCTTTTAATTTTAAATGATTTGTAGAAAATCTGAGGCATTTTTGTTTGCTCATTTAAACTATTTTTAATTTAAAAAAGCTAAACAGTACAAAAAAGTAAAATATAGTATACTAAAAGAAATAAAAGTATGTGTACCAGTGTTTTCAAATACATAAATATGCAGCGTATTAGTATGCTATAGTTAAGAGTATTACATTTTGCTCGCACACCAATAAAATATATTTCCGAATTAATTGAAATAATATACTGATTGTTTATTTAGTTACTTTAAGTTTAATAATATAGTTTTACCAATTAACATATTATTTGCTTAAAACTTTAATTTTTAAGTAGTGTGTTATACAAAGATAAATAAAATCAAAAAAGCTGGAAAAAATAATAGGAAAAAATACTGTTAATTTTTTTATGATCGTTTTAATTCCATTACAGTTTAAAATAAATAAAAATTGCAATGAATGCTTTAAATTCTTAGATAAAAATTTAAAAAAAAAACTGAAGAAAAACTTGGAAATTATAAATTAATAATGACCTTATAAAGTTATAAAAGCAAATTTCATTAATAATAATACTATTTTATATTCCTCCTTTGTTTGATATGTTTTATTGAATTTTGCCTATATTAGATAAAAGTAATTTTAAGTTAGATAAATGCAAGTTATTATTTTTTTCTAAACATATATTTAAGCCAGCTGCTGTGAAGCAAGTTTTAATGCAATGTTCCTTTCTTTCTTTACTTTAATGCAAGAATTTATGTTAAGCGAAGACTACAAGTAGACAATTTCTCAGCGATGCACGTAATTCGATTTTTTTCGTAGAGTTTTATTAAATGGATAATTCTCCATTTGTATTTTCATTCAGGATTACAATGGTAATACTTCCAACAAAATTGGATCCACATACATTTCGATCAGAAATTTATTTATTTCCATGACAGAAGTACAAAAAATACCATGGCTACGAACTCTAATACACAGTAAATAAACAAATATGTTTCATTATAATATATATGTGTATATAAATTTTATTGAAAACAAATGGTAAATATGAAGGGACATTTTAAACATGTTTCTTAAATTATTTGTGCAGTATAAGCATCATTAAAATGAAAACTTTATCGGGAGCTCCATGATGACCTCCTTTAATTTTATGCTTTATATTCATCCCCAAAAAATATACATATTAAGGGTCACAAATTAATATTTAAGTTAGAATTAAACATCGAAATCTGACGAATCACTATGGAGGAAGGTGGAACGGCAGACATCTAAACTTGTTTGTGGGGTGAAATAGAGAGAAATTGTAAGTTAATTATTAGCAAAAAAAAAAGTCTCTTCGGACAATTGAAATGGTTTTGATGCTTTCATGCATCAGATAATTTTCACTAGAAATTTGATGCACGATCCTTGCTGCGTACACTTCTGTTACTTCGAAAACGGATTTTAAAAAGATACGGAAATATGCGATAAAGAGGGAAGACTTTTCGTTATTAAAATATTTAATTAATATGCTGGTGTAAGAAATATATAAATAACTGTGAATAATAACTTTTTTGAGACTATAGAATTAAAATGTAATAGATTATAATTAACTTTAATGTAGTTTTGCAAGTATTTTATTATGCTTGTGGTACGACGCAGAGAAGAATTGAAAGACTATTGTTAGAAACTCCCAATTAAAATTGAATTGGATGTTTTCATCTCGCCTTCTTTGCTAGTAATACGACAGAGCTACGATTCCTAATGTGTACACTTTTTTTACTGCATATTTTTTAAAAAAATTTCTAAAAATATATGGAAAATCGTGGTCATTGCGGAAAATATCCATTTAATATATTATATATTTAATATATTATACATTATATATTTAATGTATTATTTATTCAATATGTTAATAATTTAATAATTTATAATTATGATGAATTATAATTTATTATAAGTATAAATTATAATTATATATATTACTGTGAATGACCAAAATTGGTGGCTGTTGACTTCAACTGGTGAATGTTGACAATCACTTAGTCGGTTTGGTAAATGTCTGAAATCTATACTAGGTCTAGTTAAGTGCCACTACCAGATGTACATTTGCCCATTTGTCCAGTATGTCCTACATGAATGTTATTTTAAGGTTCAGAGCCACTGCCCGGTATAGATTTGAACGGTATGCTCTACATCAATGATTTTCTAAGGTCAGGTGCCACTGCCCATGATGCGTTTAAACGGTACTCCGAACATTGATGTTTCTCTTAATTTATCCTCAGCAGATATTAAAATGCCGAATAAATATTATATCAACGAATAAATTAATATCAAAAAGGATATGACAAATATTTCGGATCATCAGCGATGCGACTATTTGATTGTTGACATTCACCGGTGAAAGTCGACATTCTCCTGATTTCGGTCATTCACGGTAACATATATATAAATTATAATAAATTTATAAAAACTAATAAGTAGTTATTAATACTTATAATTATTTTCAACATAATTTNTTTATAATTATAATGAATTATAATTTATTATAAGTATAAATTATAATCATATATATTACTGTGAATGACCGAAATTTATGGCTGTCGACTTCCACTGGTGAATGTTGACAATCACATAGTCGTTTTAGTAAATGTCTGAAATCTATACTAGGTCTAGTTAAGTGCCACTACCAGATGTAGATTTGCCCATTTGCCCAGTATGCCATGCATAAATGTTATTTTAAGGTTCAGAGCTGCTGCCCGGTATACATTTGCCCGGTATGCTCTACATCAATGATTTTCTAAGGCCAGATGCTACTGCCCATTATGCATTTAACCGGTACTCTGAACACTGATGTTTCTCTTAACCTATACTCAGCAGATATTAAAATATCGAATAAATATTATATCAACGATTAAATTAATATCAAAACGGATATGACAATCAGCAAATGCGACTATTTGATTGTTGACCTTCACCAGTGAAAGTCGGCATTCTCTTGATTTCGAGCATTCACGGTAAAATATATATAAAAATTATAATAAATTTATAAAAATTAATAAGTAGTTATTAATAATTATAATTATTTTCAACATAATTTTACAATTTTTAAATTTAAATTGCGTTCATTTCTTTAAGATATATAAATCAATTTACTCGTTTATGACGATTACTAGTAATTTTTTTCAAAAATATACCTACTATTTATATAACTAAATTTTTAATCGCTTGCCTGACAAATAAAAGCTTATTTAAAATAATTTATTCAAAAGTGCACGTCTTCCGAATCGTTGAATATTTTTACTCGTTCCGCGAATACTCGATTTGAAGTTTCCCGCTGGGATCAATAAAGAATACTTGAAACCCACGCGAATGAGGTTGATTTTTGACGACGAGAAAACTTTTCAATCATAAATTTATTCACTTCAGTTCGTTGAAGTACATAAAACTGAATTCTTTCCTCTGATGCTATCGACGTGCTCTGTTTCTGAACCAGAGAGTAATTCAAGAAAGGATAAAAATTGGTTACATTAATTACTAATCAATGACTTTCTTAAGGAGAGTGGAAAATATGGTAATTTCTTTTTCCTATTATACAGAATACAGGATGATAAATACAGGATGAAAAAATTATGATAATTTTGACACATATAATTTTTTATAACCGTCGTTGAACAGCCGATTCAATTTTTGGGTTTACAATCAATGTTCTATTCCGTAGCCTTGTAATTTTGAACCCAATCTAGAAGACAAGGGAACTCCTGGAACAAGTATTGGGAGAAATTTGTCTTAGTGAATGACTTTTTTTATGGAAGTAACACTCATTTGCGTTATATAGAGTGGAAAACAACGAAAACTTTTCACGGTTATCTGTATGGAAAGGGGACTCTCATACATGATCCGTCTGCCACTAAGGATATTTCACGTCCTAGTGGGTGGAGTAAGACGGGTGAGGAATTCGTATCGACCAGCTATCGCTGGGATTCGAACCCGGTTCACCTCATTGAAAGGCGAACGCTCTATCCCCTGAGCCACCACGGCTCTGAAACATATAATAAAAAATATTTCAATATGATAAAAACATTACAGCATAACTTTTTAAATGTACACCACAACATTATTTCGTATAATGTATTAATCGCGGATCTAGTGCCAATAGTTAGATATGTTGATTCGGGCTTTATTTTTTCACGAAACCCAAAATGGTGATAGAAAATTAGGAGACTCACAAACACAAAATATTTTGTTCCAATTACTGAGCTTGTCCTTTTATAGATACACTCACAAAATATTTAAAGTAACGACCGTTGTTCTTAATGCTGGGCTGTAAATGTATCACAATGCTGTTTGACTTCGTTTGCAACTAGCTCCCTGATTCATTTCTAGCTCATGCTGAAGGACTTTTCTTAACTATGCAAAAATCTGGCTAGGTTTGGGTAAAATCCTTGTTTTAGAATGGACTAAATGTATAAATCCAATGGAATTAAGTCTGTGAAACAGGTAGCTATTCTCGTGTTGCGAGAAAGCCCGAAAAAATGCATCTTAGACTTTCTTGAATGCTCTTAGCTCTGTGTCTTGCAGCAGAAACAAACCGTAAGATCCATTTTTTAATTCCAAAACATTTTTTCTTACCGAAAAAAAACATATCAAGTTCCTACATGAGTTTGTGATATACTGTTATAAATTTTTTTTTTGACACTGTCACTAACTATTCCTTTTCCACGATGTAGTAATTTTTATTTTAAAAATGAATTAAATAATGCAGTTGTAATGTTTAATCTACATACCAAATATTATTAACTAATATTTTCATGCTCAAATAAATATTAATATATTTCAAATGGAATAAATTTGATACACTATCTATCCGCCCTACAAGTAACAAAAAAAACTCGTATTTCTTTTCTGAGTCTTGTTATTAACTACTTTAAAAAAAAGTTAAAGTTTCTACAACGTTTCTCATAATAAATTGTAAAATATAAATAGGATGCTCAAAGGATGCAAAGCAGTTCTTAAGGATGTGTATTAATGTAGAAAACAGCGAGTAAAGCAAAAATAACACAGTCACAGTTACAAAGCGGACAGTCATTTCGATACTATAAATTAGTGGTATCTTTAAAGCCACGACACATGATGAGAAATATTCCGTCATCAATTTGATACTTGATGATGTAATATTTCTCAGCAACATACAATGCAATACAACAAGGAAATTATTCAAGATAATGAGGAGATTTATAAAATCGTATGTACTTGGATTTGGGGGCTTATTTCATAATTATTCTCCTAAATCTCCTTCTGGTTTAAAAAGTTATTTTTTAACAGAGAATGTTGCTTTATTTGATTGAACTTTTTATCGTAATTTTCGAAATCATTTGCTTAAAATAAATAATATTTTTTGAAGAAAATGACTAGTTACAAAAATAGAAAAAGGTAATAAAAGTCACTAATAAAGATCGGAATAAAATTTTTCTAAAAAAAATAAAAAAAATAAAGCTAATTTTTTTGCTTAATAAGTAAATGATAAAAGCAAACATTTTTTTAGAAAATATTATGAAATTAAAAATAGGGGAAAATATGTTTATTTTTAATAATCAAAATCAATTTAACGAACAAGTTGAATCAAGTTGTCGAAATGTTCATAAATTTGTTTTATCGAATTAATTTTATAACGCAAGAGATTTTTGAGAATAAGAAAGAGAGGTAGAAGAGAGAGGACTAGTGTAGACGTGGGTCTAGAGTGGATAATATTCTTGAATAACTCTTTGATTTATTGTTTAAATTTCTTATCATAGATGGGCAACACTGAGGCATGTACATTTCCATGTGCGGTTACATAATCACACTGAGAATACTTAAGTAGAATTGTGTAAGAGAAAGTTTTGAAGGTGCAAAAGTAACGTCCAAACTTTGTCGTTATTCTTTCATTAACGTATTTTATTTTCAGAATTTCAAATGAAGGTGATAATTTGTTATTAATTATTCTGTTTGTTACCTATTTTGATTATGAATTTTGCTCTGGATAGTTGCAAACTAGCATTAGTCATAAATAAACCCATGTCTTCTTGGGGGTATAGTTGACACATGATCGGGGGACACGTCCAACTTCCAATGTAAGAAATATAAATAAGTTACAAAAGTAACAATATTTGATGTTATTTATTTTTTAATAAAGAATGATTCTGTACAATCATGTACCTATACAAATAGTGATTTTATTTTCAAGAAAAAAAAACTCAGTAAACCTTTGTAGAAATCCACTTTTTAAAGATTTTGTTAAAAAATTTAGAGGTGGCGTTTCTTAATTTTTTCCGAATAATACTATTAAATATAGATGAATTAAAAAGAAAATAAAGCTTTAAGTAACTATTCATTTTTTGTCATATATTAAACTAAAGCAGAACATCATAGAACGGTGCCGCATCTTTACATTGGTTGAAACCAAAGTTGCAACACCACGGAGGTGAATAACTCTAAACGGCTAAGACATGCACTTCGTGTATTGTCCATTAAGGCTATTTCATGCTGAAGTTACAATAAGTTATTAAAATTGGCTCTGTGCTTGTCAATGCATCTGGAATAAGCTATCTAAAAGGTGTTTCACCCAAAAGGCACGTAGGAAAAGCCGCGTGTCAGAGAATATAAAAATTCTGTCCTTTTGTTAAGAAACGAAAAGTAATCAACTCATGCATAGTTGGAAAAAAGGGATAAGTAAGAAAATTGGATTCTTTAAAAGAAAAAATTCTTTAAAATTTTAGCGAAACCCCTATTTACCAACTCTGACTCAGAAAAGAAAGCAGAGCTTCAACATCAGTCATCAGATGATGAAGAATTGAAATTGAAACTTCTTGACAACTGACTGACTATAAAGAGTTAAATACTTCATGCTATTTTTTTAATTGCATTATGTTGGTAGAAAGGAAGTTGCTTATAGTTTTGGAGGCTATGATGTTTGCTTAAGGGGGAAAATGGACATAGTTTTTCGAACCATGAATCTTTTTCCTGAAAAAAGGCATTTTTTAGATCTCAAGAGAAGGTATAGTTAACTGTAATTGTTATTTCCCAGATGTATGGGCGGGTTCATCATCAGTAATTGGTAGGAATGTAAGGAAAGCATCCCAATACATATGTAAAATTGACAAGTCAAATTATTTGATAAAATTAAAGAAAAAATTCTATTATGATGAAATAGCTTGAATTTTTTTGCACGGTATAAAGTATCGGCCTTTTAGGTACATCATCCGCTATTTCCAATCCATTTTTACCGTAAAATCCATTTTCACCGTAAAATATTATACCATAATTTTAAAGTAATATTTATTGAATTGTTGAAATTCAATGATTTTATTGTAATTATTACTGTTAAAATTTTTGCATATTCGATTTTTTGTTTTGAAACATGTTTTGGTAAAAATAGATTTTACGGTAAAAAAATACCAATTCGAGGGCCGATAATTTTAAATGTAATTTGATTCGGAATTTTTCGCAGTGTGGCTATTTCAAAAAGCCGCTATAGCTATTTTGTTGTATCTGTTATGATTTTTTTTTCATATTGTAATAAATCCAGCTATATTGAAGAAACAGTTTTTTTTATTTATTATTTTATAAAAACACATTTATTGGACACAACAACACCTCAACAAAGCAAAAATAAATTGAAATAATTCGTAACGGGTTAATATAAACCTTAAATACAGAAGAACTAATCTCAACAAAAAACCAGCTCACTCTTTAAGACTAATCAACAATTTCAAAAAAATTGTATCGTAGATTGGAGATTGTAGAAGAGTGCAGCGAGCTCTTTGCATTAGCTTATAGCTCTGTATTTCCATTAATGTACATTGTATCGTTCTTTTATTTTTTCTTGATCTTGTTACATGTTTTTTTTAATTCATGTTTGTATTAGCCAGATATTTTTTAGGTATTTTAAAGACTTGATTGTATTAAAAATTATTCATTATAGCTTTCTGGCAAAGTAATTTACTTTCTTACAAAATAAAGATTAACCTAGAGTTATCATAAATAAAATATCATCCACTTTTCTTTCACATGAATAGTTAAAATAAATTAATCAAAAGTCCGGTTTTAATTGTAATGTAAATAAGTAAGTTATTTTTTTGTTATTTTTTTCCATTTTTATCGCTAAAATGAAAGGTTTTCCAATTTAGTTTCTAAATTTGACCTTTCAAAACTGATTTTTTTTTAAAAACATTTAATTTGATTAATATCACGATCTTCTTATTATTATTCATCGTAGCTTAATTTTTAAAATTAAGCTTAATATATTTATTAAGCTTCACTTTGATTTTAGTTATTGAATCATATCATGAAACTAAAATTTATACATTGCTTTTTAATATTAAAAAAAATTAATACTTAAATGTGTAATTTTTAAATAAGAGCAGAAAACAAAAGAAAAACATAATATTTACCTGAATAATAATCAAAACATTAAAAATAGCATGATCGTCTTACTTTTATTGCACTCTTTCCTACCAAATCAATTGATGAGAAATACATGCAAACAAACTATACAATTAATTCAAGGTCTATTACTGATATTTAATAAATTAAAAGAATAATCTTACTGAAAATTTTGATGCATCTTTAATAATCTTTTCCCATATCTTATTGAAGTAAAGTAGTTATTTTATTGAAGTTAATTTGTTTTTTTCTACAAGTGTGAAAGCTGAAACAGACACAAACAACATTAGAGAGAGAGAGACACAAACAACATTGAGAAACATTACTAATCCATTCTTAATGATTTATTAATTTTTCTAGCTGCTTAATTTGAAATTATATTCTTTGATTAATGTGTTTTTTAAATTTGCAATAGTTTCATATGCTTTTTTTCCATTATTTATTTTTCGACAATTGCGTTTTTTTTATTAAAAAATTGGTTTATAAATTTATGCAAAATTAAGTTTATGATGTTAAATAATTAGTTACTAATTGGAAGCACACAAATAATGTAATATGTTGTTCATTAGATTTTAATGACTAGCGGATGTAGCTAATTAAACTTAATATATTCCCAATGGGCTTTTTTTTAACAAAATAATTAGTGAATTAATGCTGTAACATGAGTAAACTGAGGATACATAATTTTTCTGCCGAATATTAAGAATTTTAAGTTATGAAGTAGCACACTAATATACAATATCCAACCCTCTAAAAACTCATCGGTGGAAAAAAAATTTTGAATTTGTTTTCTGATTAGAAACAAAATTTTTCTATTCGTTTCAAAAGCTGTTTTATTCCCAAAATAAAGATATATCAAGAGTAAATTTCTTATAATATTTAAAAAAGAAATAAAGAACATATTTCGGAAAATAATTTTAGTACTATTCGTTTTAAATCTAAATTTTAAAAAGAAGATTCATTTAAATTACATTATGCAAATTACACCTATTACTGGGTCCTAAATAAACAGGAATAAGAAAATAAATCAAAATCATTGAGGAATAAGAATATAAATTAAAATTAACATTTCTACCTAGAGAAAAAATTCTGATAAAATTACAGCATTGTATGGCAATGACATTTCTGGTTAAAATAAACGTAATTCTGAAAATAATAACCAAAATATACGGTGTTTATTCCATTCATTTGGTATTTTTTTTAGTTCGCATGGTAACGGTTAATCTAATATTCTAAAACTAAAAACTAAACTCAGTGGCACGACAGTCCATAGAGGGCCAAGGCCTACTGTGCCCATTTCAGTTTTCTTGACCTTGGGCTCTGGGGTGCAGGAGCAGATGTTCCGGTTAGGTGGTCAGTCGAACGCGGAACCCCCAGTGTTTAGTTCCCAAGCATGCTTGGTACTCATTTATCGACCCACTGAAGAATCTAATATTCTAGCTTTCAAAATTAGAATTCTGATTACCACGCATTTAAGGATTACTAAAATAAAAAGTATATTCAATTGAATAATTGGTTATTCTGCCAGTCTCTAAGGTTTCAAGATGAAATTACCAAATGTTTCCACATTTACCTAATTTTATCACTTATAAAATTATATTTTATTGTTAATTTCACAAAAATTATTACCAAGGAGCTTTGGTGAAAATTACCAAAAATTTTGGTGTTTCCAGAAAGACTGAAATATTATACATTTTATTATATTCTGGTAGCTTTGGACATACTTTTTTTATTAGTGTAGAGATGGGCCTCATCCAGTGCTAAATCCAGTAAATTATTATTTTTTTTAACAAAAATTAAGATCATATTTTAAAAAGGATTTTTAAAGTTACTTATCATAGCTAAACAAGTTTTTCAAATACACAGATAAAAATAAATAATTATTAAATTACACCGACTACGTACTGAATAGCTACTTTCATTAAAACTGCATTTATAAAAATATCATGAATCTACATAAACTGCTAAATTTTCTCAGAAAACAGTCAATAACAATTTATTTAATTGCTATTTTACCATAACTAAAAAAAAAGAGTCAAATAACCTTTATTAAAATGGTTCTCAAATTGTTAAGTGTGCGAAAAACTGCTTATTAACTGCTTTCCATCAATACAGTGAAACAAACAGAACTTTATCACACCACCAACTAGGCCCACTTAATGGAGCCCAGCGTTGACACCGCAATATTTCCTCCAATCCCTTAAACACATGCAGCGTTTCCAGTGTCATGAATTCCCCCATCTTGTGACCCTAGACCTACATCTACATCCATAGATATAAGCATACCATGGATATCTTATATTAGTCCCTGCCTAAATCTATGGGACAACGCCATACTCTGGTCAATTAGAATATGGTTGGTTGGTTGGTTCTAATGCCACTTGCCACACGGGCAAGCCTGCTTGGTGAAACTGAGCAAATTTAAGGCAGAGTGTGCGATTCTTGTTTTTCAGTAGCACCATCTATAGCCAAGAATTCGACTTCGCCACATCATACGTCGCACCTGTTTATAAGGCGGGCACATTCATACATCCATTCATTCATCCCCAGATCGTAATTTAAACCTGAATCAGAGAACAATCGATTTCCAATCCAGTACCCCCAGAGGTATTGATTTGTTATGGGGACATGGCGGACTTTTAAGATTCGACAGATTTTACGTGCATCAGTCACTTTACTACATGTGGAGTCTTCGGCAAGCGGGATTTGAACCCACGAACTCTCGGACATGGGCCCAGCGCCCTACCGACCAGGCTATCCCGGCCTTATTATTAGAATATGATACTCTCATTTACACACACCATAAAGCAACTTAGCACTAAAAGTCTAGTATTTACCATATCTTAAGATTAGGAAAACAACCAGATAAACTAACTAAACCACATTCCACTACTCATTTTATAAAACTCCTTCCCACCACAACCTAAATACTATGCACATTACCTAACGAAAAACCTAGCTCCAATGTATAGCTAATTTTCTTTTTCATGGTTTTGAAACTATGCTAGTGGTAAATGGTTTAAAAACTGTTGGGTTTTGTATTCATGGTTTTTCAACCATACTGAATGTAAAGGGTTACAAAATTGTGAATCTAAAAAATGTACCTTGCCTTAAACTTTTCTGTTAATTGGATAGACAGACTGCAGCCGTTTATTTTAGCGTAATTTTAAATTGAGAATTCTAACTAGTGTAATACATGAAAAAAGTTCCTTTAATTTTTTAATATGAAGTAAAGAAAATATTCAAGAAATTTTTTTAAGTATGATTTAACTTCGACACAGATTAATATTTTTTTAAAAAAGCATTATTCAAACAATACTAACTAAATTGCACATAATTTTAGGTTCTAAATAACTGCCTTCTTCTTGATAAAAGGATCTAAAGCAAGAACATTTTTCTAAAGATAGTATACTCTGTCTTATAAATTCTTTCCTTTTTTATCAAAATACTATTAAGATCCTCTATCTTACATGGGACAAAATTTTTAAAAAGAAAATTAAATATAATTAATCTCTTTAATACTCTTTAAAATTATGATAAATAATTATCTTAAACTTGAATCGAGGCACCGAGGAATCTAAATTTTTAATTTTGAAAAATAGCGTGTTTTGATTAAAATTTAAGGGATTTGGATGCATGAATGCCAAAAGAAGCTTCTTAGAAATAACATTAAGAAATTAGCAGTAAATATGTCTTTAAAGTATAACTCAATGTTAATATCAGCAAAAAACTGACTATTTGTATCAAAAAAGAATATCTTAATTCCTAGAAATCATGTTTAGAATTCCTATGAAGCTATTTCAGATTCCAGCACGTTAAAGAAATATCACATTAAAGAATTATGAATTTGTTTGAAGGGAAAGTTATTCATCCGATTATGAAACTCATTATTTTCAATTTAAATCATACAAAAACAATCCAAAATTAATTTAATTATATATTAAGAAAATAAAAAAACGTATTTAAAATTAATAAAATTAAAACAAATAGGTTCCTTTTTGAACTATTTGTTACTCAATTTTTATTTTAAAAAATATATATATGTAAAGGAAATATTTTCAAGAAATTAAATTGTACTTCAAATATTGATATACAGACCTAATTCATGTTTTGAAATTAAGAAGAAAAAAAATTATTTTCGAATATCCATTTAGTAATTAGAGACCGTAAGCTGAACTAAATCAAAAGTATGTCTCGTTTCCCACTTTAACTTCCGAAATGTTTGACAAACTTTGAAGTAAGTTCATTTCGGAAGATTAAATCTTCAATGAAATTCCTATTTGCCAAGGATAATCACTTTAGTAATTTTTCAAAGAGACGCAATGATGAAGTTTTGGAAGCATAGTTTTAGCTCTTTGATGGAGAAGGAATTTTTTCATTTAGAGAAAGAGTTTCACCATCCATTTTACGGTAAAGGGATTTCATTTAGGATACAACAAATTATCCTATTTTAAGTATTAAGAGTAATTTTGGATTAACAATATTTTTTATTATGGTTTGGTATCTCTGGGCTTTCTTAATTAAATTTTAATGAAAAAATTTTTTTAAAATTATAATGTAGTTTAACTAGGGAATATTAATTCTTATTTTATTACGGAAGACGTAAGTTACGTAGTTAGCTCTTTGATGGAAAAGGAAATTTTTCATTTGGAGAAAGAGTTTCACCACTCTTTTTCCTATAAAGGGATTTCATTTGGGATGCAATAAATTATCCTATTTAAAATAGAAAGAGTAATTTAGGATTAGCAATACTTTTCAATGTTATTTTGGATATCTGTTCTTTTTGTGAAATTTTCAATTTAAAATTTTCAATAAAAATTTATAATGTACAACTTGGGAACATTAATGCATATTTTATTAATATCATATGGATCTCAGATTTGTTATCAAACGAGCAATAAATAATACTTAAAAAGAATTCACAATTAAATTCAAATTTGGAATGACAACAATTTTAATAAAAAGTTTAAAGTTTTCTGATTTGTTATCAACTCTTATGTGAACATTAAAAAAATCGCTATGCAACTTAATATGGGAGTATCGAAATCTTAAAAAATTATCTGAAATATATGATTTCTTTTCAGTCGTTACACGAATAATATTTGGTAAGAGTTAAAAAAGAAACGTGATTTTTACTATTTTATTATTATTTAGAATGTCTTATTTAAGTCTATAACTTTTCCAAGAAATATTTAAGAGCAGCTTTTTTTTTTTTTTTAAAATAGGGAAATCAGGCAAAGTTTGATACTGGAAATTGCAGATTTTCATGAAATTTTCAAGATATGTTACGTAAAACTATTACACAACTGTTTTTTTTTTCTTTTATAGTTGAGAATAAAAAATTCTTAATGTTTTGGGTCATCAAAACTAGAAATCATCTGGAATTTATTGAAAATCACGTCTATTTACATGAGGTAACACTTTTTGAGAAATGAGTGAACCACGGTAGTGAGCATTATACAAACAGTAATGAACATTACTGTTCGTATGTACAAAATGTTCAGTACTGTATGAACATTACTGTACAGTAATGAACATACAGTACTGAACATTACTATAAAAAAAAATTTGAGGTGGAGGAGGACAAAACAGGCGAAACATACTCGTTGCTATCTAGTCAAGTGTAAAAAGGCAAAGGGAAATGCAAAGCAAGGCAAAAGTACATATTACCAATATAAAGTTTCACGCCGAATACAGTGAAATAAAACCGAACAAATCCGAAACCGAAATGAATCTAGCAGTTAAGAAGTTATTGGGATCGAAATTTGAAGTTAGAAGGGCATTGTTGAACATTTATAAAATGGATTGGCTGTTCAACGTCAGTTGTAGAATAACATTAAATATCATTTTAAATCATTTGATTTTCTATTGTTCACTCAAAGAATAATATTAAAAATTTACAATATAGCTTAACCGGAGAATATCAAAATTTTTTGACATCAGACGACTGTGGGGAAAGGATCTTTTGGCAATGTCAACCTTTATTTATCAAAGGGTACCCCTTTTACTTACTTTACTTACAAAAATTGGGCACCTGGGCCGCGTAGCAGCCCATATCCCATACATCTAGAAATTTACAAAATATTTATAGTAATAACATTTTGAATTTAGCAGTCGATGTGGTAGCTAATACAAAAACAAACACTTTGCTTGAGTAAATATAACATTTTGAATATCTGATTCATCGAATCTAAGTTGACATAGATAAATATAATCATAATTTGACAATATATATACAAAATTTGACGTAAATAAATATTAACATAAATTGATACTCATTTCACTAATTTAATTTCTATATTTAAACTGGCACATGTTTAATTATGACATATATTGAAAGTCTAAAATTTAGAGTTCAATGTTGATATGAAAAGTATAAGTCCTGAATTGGAAATAAAAACATCACTGAACAAGAGAGGTCTCTAGTTCATTTTTGACAACATTTTTGAAATAATCAAACTGAAATGGTCAAATCAAAACTTTACCTTCTTTTGCCACGTCCAGACATAATTGCAAGAAAATGAAGTAGGTACGACCTACTCGAAAGACACTAGTAAAATGGTGTACCAAATTAAAAGGTACCCCAAGGCATGCCTTATATACTAGTGAATTGATGTTTAATAATCGTAGCCCCACCAGAATTTTATCCGTGATAGAATTCGGGGAACGGATACCACTAGTTGCTGTATTTCCGGAAGAACGAGAATGCTGTATAACTTCACCGGATTTTGAGCTCTCAACAGTACTCCCCCACCAGAATTTTATCTGCGATATAATTGGAGGAACGGATACCACTAGTTGCTGTATTTCCGAAAGACCGAGAAAGCTGTGTTAACTTCACCAGATTTTAAGCGCTTGTGGTGAGAGTTGTATTAAGTTCACCATGTTTTGAGCACTTGCTATGAGGACTGTATGAAGTTCACAGTTGTGTCTGTATAGTCTCTTCTGTGTTGCTATTAGCTGTCGAGTGTGTGCAGGATCCACTTGTGTGTAAATGAGACTAAGAAGCAGCAGCACGAGGAGGACGACGACGCAGTCGCCAATAGCAACTTAACTGTTCAATATAGACTATCCATCGAAGTGGGCGTTACTTTAGATGTAGGTGAATTAATATCACGTCCGGGTCACCAATGTGGGGAAAGGATCTTTTGACAATGTCAACCTTAATCTATCAAACGGTACCCCAAGATTAAATCAAGTTAGCGCGTCTTACATAATGGTGAATTGATTTTTAATAATCGCATTGGTAGTTACGCCGCAGGACTAACTAATTTTTTGTTGAATCTTGAATGAATGATATGTAAAAATAAGGTGTTTCAATGTAATGTAATTTAAGAATAGCAATGAATTTTAATATAATTTCAGATATCTGATTTGCTATTAATCGTTCAATTAAAATGAGTTCATAATGCAACGCGATTTAGAGAATGGATATACTTTTTAACATTGCATCGGTATCCTGATTAACAGTTCAAGGTTACGATTTATAAATAGTTGCAAATGTAGCATAACTTGTACTATTAATACTTTTGGACAGCTTTTGATCCACCTGTTTGTTATTTACTATTTACTGAATAACATTTAGAACGAATTAAAAGAGCAGAGTAATTAAAGAGAACAGTGCTGTTTTATACCATTTGGGCTATTTATTTTATTTTTAACAGTTCAATGATATATTTAATAACAATTTGCTCTTCATTGTCCAAAATGTCAGAAAACTATTTGATAAAATGCTATATTCATAAAAAGCAATAAAATTTAAAGTTATCTTTCATGATAAATAAGTTAAAAGCTTTAATACCCAGCTTATTATGTAGGGAAATTAAAACTCATAGCTCATGAAAATCAACACAATGAGTATTTTGCAAATGCAATTTAATACGTATTAAAATAGTGAACAAAAAAATTATGTTATTAAATAAACAAAAACAACGAAACAACGATTAAATGCACTTATTCAATAATCTACAACAGTTTTAAATATTGATTTCCTTAACACTTACTGGATGAATCTAATGTATTTTTTTGTAGAAAATATACTCTATAGAATTCTTATCTAATTCTTTCTATGGAATCTTTATTACGGATACGCGATGTGTACATGGCTAAAGTCAATAATTTAGCGCAGGCTTAAAATTTGATTTTCTTTACCTGTATGTAATGAATATAACACATTTTTCGTAAAAAAATATTATATATATGTTACCTATATATTTTTTTTTACTTCTGATACACGATGTCTTAAATTTCGTAAAAAAATGCTGATAGATATTGCCTTTTTTTTGAAAAGAATTTTTTAAAATGTTATTTGACTTTCTACTGTAAAAGATTTCGTTCGATATAAGTCCAGATTTCAAAGCAATCTCAAAAATAATCGATATCTCTCACAATTTTCTTCAAACGGAATTCCTTAAAGAGAAATCAATTGTAACCACAGATTCGATAATCCATCAAGTTACAAGTATTGTCTGAATAATAATTAAATTCCCCTCGCAAAATGAACAAGGTATTTTGAGGCAAGATATCGCCTGATTTGGCATCCTATCACTCTTTCTTGGCGAAAAAAGATATTCTTGATCTAGTCTTGGCAACCCCATCTTCTCGGGTAGCAATAAAATCTTTTCTCCGCTTTCTGCCGAAGTTGATATCGTCGCTGCCAGATATAAAAGCTTTGCTCCTCAAAATGCACTAAATTTGCTCTCTCGAAAAGTTTTGCTTTTTCTCCTTTGCAAATTAGGATTAGGAAATATTGGTGAAATTTGCATGATAATGAAGGATTTTTCTTGAATCAAAAATAATGGATTTTTCTGAAAACCCCCTCTTGACCTCTCAAATTGCCCCCACTGAGGGGTCGTTTGATTTGCGTCAATCTCCGAAAGTTGAAGCAAGACGGGTAGAAGAATTAAATCTACACGGTAAATAAAAATTATTTTCTATTTAATAATTTAAATTTCTTACAATATTTTATTTATATAATATTAAAATTTATATTATATAATATTAAAATTTATATTATATAATATTAAAATATATTTTTTCAAAGTTTTAATATTTTATAAGTGTTATTTACTTCTACTGAACTTATTCTCATTCATTACTTTTTCAGACATTTTATCTGTGCATAGAAAAATAATTTCTGTATAAAATTATAAAAAATACATTTTTTTCCTTCTTACATATTTATCATACTCAGAATGCTTTTATTTATATATAAAAGCTTACTTATTATTGGAGATTTATTTTAACTATTCAATTAAAATTCTCCAGATTGATTAAACTACTGTTTATTGTAATTATTTTTGTTAAGTGTTTTTTACATGATCTCTTCACATTAATTAAGTTTTCCTATTGATCAATTACTGTATATGCAATTTATAATATATATAGATATATATTACATATTATATGGACAGTAAAGCATTGATCTATAAGAAATGTATATATATTATATTTAAAAAAATGTATGTATTAAAAAAACTGTTTTTACTGTAATACAGGTTTTGTGTAAATTTTATGCAATTTTAAATGTGTTTTTAAATTAATAAACTTAAAATACAAAACGTTTTAAAAGCCTATTTCAATCTACTCTGAAGTCAGAAATTAAATAAAAATATTTTTCAATAAATCACAAAAACAAATTAAATATCAAAGTAATAATTAACTTCATTACAAATGAGAAATTTTTTTTAAAACTAAGCAATATTAGAGAAGTAAGAGGAACTTTTGATTGTTTGTAAATTAAAGTACAACTCAGAATGTATGCAAACTTTTGGTCAAGTATAGAAAAAGGCATAGTTAAATGGCATTTTTAAATGGCAAATGCTATGGAAATGGCATACTTAAATGTCAAGCAAAAAAATTTTCTAAAATAAAAAGCACCAATCTTCGAACTATTGCTTATTTTACAATAAATATTTTTTTCTTCTTTTATAAATTCAACAGTTTTATAAATTCAAATGTATATTTTATACACATAAACATATAAAGATCATAAATGTATATTTTACTAATTTAAAATAAATAAAAATTACAAAATAATAATTGCTACAGCAGTTTTTTTTTTAAAATTGAATTTCTGAGTTCTAAATTTTTATTTTTTATAATAAAGAGTACCAATCTATAAACTATTTTATAATAAATGTTTTTTACTTCTTTTATTTAATCATCAATAGAGACGTGCATATTTTAGACATATAGGTGTACAGACCATAAAGATATATTTCCTCATTTCAAAATAAATAACAATTGAAAAGCATTAATTTTATTATTATTTGATTAAAATATATTCTAATAGATACTTTTCACTACTAAAAATATGCTTAATTCATGAAATAAGCATAAAAAACACTAAGGATATGAAAATACATTAAAACGTTAAATAAAAATATGTAAATTAGAAAAAGAGTAATTAATGAATTAAAATTTTAAATTGTTGAACTAGACTACTGAAAATTATTTTACTTTAAATTAATGCTGTTGTTTTTGCCTTTCTTCGTCGATTAATAGTAGCTAAATGATTCAGATAGTTTTTATTTCTAATGCCTACCCGATTGACACTCGTCTTTCATGTATCTGTAGGGCAGATTTGGGGGGGGGTTGCTCCCACAGTAAGGACAGATAGCACAGAGAATGAAAGAACATCCATGCCTTGTCCGAGATTCGAACCCAGGACCTTTCTGATGTATGGTTATTCAGATACTTTTTTTTAAATTAAATAATACAATGTGGGCGAAACAAAACATTGAAACAGTTATTTGTTAATGTAGCCAAATTTTATTATTTTTATTATTTTTTTTATTTTACATGCAAGTTGCGACACAATTAAGGACAAATGGTTTATTTTAAAAATTATAACTAATCAAAAATAAGATGATTAAGCATTACAATAGAAATTCAAAAATTCAAAATAATACACTCATTTAATTATTTATCTTAAAATTAGCAAAACTATTTGACAACAATTGATTAAAATCATTCTTTTACGTTCTATATATATTACGTAATATGTTACTGAAACATAAGATGTTACATAAGAGTTAGTAAAGTTTTCGTGTGAGAAAAATAAACTAGAAAAACTTACTCAGCAGTTATAAACATAGATTTCAAAATCGAATTTCGCAAATCCCCGTAATTTTTTTACAAAATGAACATTTTTTAAATTATTTATAAGGATATTATAAATTAAATTTCTAATTATAATATTTATAACTACTGATGGATAATATGCTAATACTAATTACGAGATAAATATTTAGGATGCTTAAATAAATTTCAAATTGCTTCTCTTGATATATGTCTTGTCCTGAAATTATTTCTAAATAAAGGAAACTTAATGTCAAAAAATGAACAGTTTTTCTAATTTTTATATCATTAATCAAAGTCGAGTATGGGTATTAATTGAGAATTGTAATATTTGAAAAGTGTCAGAAATGATGAATTGGACCCTCATTACATACGAAAAGTAAACTGATAAATAGTTTGTGACATTTGAAAAAGAAGTTTGTGACATTTGAAATTTAAACTGGTATTCTATCTGAATGATAATTTCATTGTGGAAGAAATATAATTTTTTGTCTTCCTTCCAACTGTTCTGTTACAAATAATTTATTATCAGGCTAGCTGTGAAAAAAGTCATTAGTAATTAATTTTCAAACATCATTTCGCTTAAAAAAGATATATAGCATTGTGAGTTACATTGTTAGAATTTTCATACTGAAATTACTGTAAATTAACCGGCAATCAGTCTGTCCATCAATTTAGCGGTAAAGTTTACGATAAAAACATTCTTTTTTTACCTTTACTGTAAGAAAGAAACTTAACTGGACATTGGAGCTAGACTTTTCGTTAGGTAATGAACATTGGAGTCAGGTTGTGGTTGAGTTGTGCTTTATCAAATGAACCGTGAAATGTGGTCTAATTAGTTTATCTAGGTGTTTCAACTTTCGATAGAGTAGAAAAATACTAGACTTTTCGTGTGTTAAGCATTTATGGTGCCTCCTTTTCTGCTTGAATAAGAGTATCGTAATCTAACAATGCAGGGTCATAAATTGTGGAGTGCAGGACACTAGAAACTTTTTATGTGTAGAAGGTAAAGGAGGAAATATTGTGGTGTCAAGGCTAGGATTCAAACCCTCGGTCATGAGATTGACAGATTAACTATCTCGGCTATAATATGTACTTAGCTGCAAGTGACTAAGTATAACTTCACTAGGTGAGCATAGTTACTGCAATAAAATTCTGGTTATTAAATTGTGTTACGTGAATATAGTGGATAAACGATTTTTCTCACTTTCATCTGTTTCAATACCACTTTATTTACGGTTATTTGACTGTTTTGTTGGAGTATGGTAAAGAAACAATCAAATAAATTGTTATCAAGCAATTTTCCCAAGAAATTTCTACTACTAAATGTAAATACATTTAATAAATTTTCATCGGTTTGATTTATTGTTTAAGCTACAATTTATTGTTTGAGATGTTTAAGTTTCTTGACGTTTATAAACATTTTTAGATAGACATGTACGACAGAAAATATTTCAATTGCTAATGCATTAAATAACAAATACACGGGGCGATGCTTTCAGAATTATCGCTGAAAGTTCAGTAAAAAGAGTTTGAACATTAAGTCTCACAATTGATTACTTAAATGAAAAATCAAAAGCGAATCCCAATTCTGACAAATCATCACTGAAAAAGGCTGAAAAAACAGTTTAATTGCCTTACAAAACTGATATGAGCTTAAAATTGATGATTAGAAACACTTCCGATTTTTGTCAGACCACCAATTTGGTTTCTGTTTTTAATCCCTTCTTCCTCACTAACGGTTGTAAAGCTTGTAACAAAGATTTTGTTTTCCTTTTCTCTCGTGGCCTCTGATGCGCCTACTATTTTTTATTTAGTTTTGCCCAAATTTGTAATAATCTGTAATAAATTCGAATATTATAGAATACACTGCATAATCAACATAAAAGTTTTTTTCCTCCTAAATAGGTAAATTTACTTTTAACAGTTTATATTAAAAATATACGTAGAATTCCTTCAAATTCAAAGTATTTAATTTCACACAACCGCAGTTTTAAATTCAACAAATTAACCTAAATTTTCCCTGTACATTTTTAGAAAGCAAAGCCAAATTTATTTGAAAATATTGTAAGAAAAACTTGCCAAATACGAGTGCAAGTTACTCCTAAATCCTTGCAGTTACAACAAGTTTGAGGTTACATATTGTTTAAAAACACTTCTTAAACACTTTGCCCTTTTAATATGTTTTCAAAAAAGACATCTGCTTTCTGAGCAAGGGAACTGTGAGGTCAGAGATTACTTATGAACAATCAAATGGTTGATAATATTACTTATTTGTCAGACTAAATATGGTTAGTTTTCTTACTTTTGTGCTTTGCTTCATTTATATTAGTTGGTTTTAATTGCTTTTATGCAATACTAACCAGGGTCGATTTCATTATTATTAATGCGACTAAAAATGAGAATTTTTTTCTCACTATGGACTGTTAGAAATTTCGCGAAAAAAATGGTTTAATAATATTTTAATTGTTCGAACAAAACAATCAAATAACCTTTAATAAGATAGTATTCAAATTGCTAACTGTTAAAGAACTGTTTATTAACTGCTTTCATCTAGCAAGGTTAAGCAATCAAATTTTTATCGCACCAACTTCGAGTCCCACCGTTGACACCACGAAAATCCATTTCCTTCAGCACATGAAGAGTTTCCAGTGTCCTGCACTCCCCAATTTGTGACCTTGGACTATTAGAATACGATACTCTCATTCACACATAGATTGCATCCCCATTCAGCTACTGAACACAAAAAAGTTTAGTAATTCCCATTTCTTACGATAGGTTAAAGAGCCAGATAAACTTAATAAACCTCATTTATAAATATTCATTGAAAAAAGAACACAACTCAACCACAACTTAACTTTAATGCCCATTAGCTAAAGAAAATCCTAGATCCTTAGATAACGACGCATGTCTAAGTGACGATATTTATTTCGTCACTTAGACAAAATGTTCGCCCAGGGCAATATAATACCAGGAAACGGTTTCGTCAGAAACGAAGAAAGTTTCGTTATGTTTGAGTATTCATTTTTTATAGAGTACTTTGATAGATTTCGAGTCTATGTCTCTCTAAAGTTTTTCGCACAAGGTTAAAAGACCAAAGTAATAAAAATTTCTGAGTAATTTAGTTACAAAATTTATTTGTCTAGACTATAATTTTTTACTTTTCGCTTTATCTTAAAATTTCATTGCTTTTCGAGTTAGAAAAAGTTTTGGAGTATAATAACAAAATTCTTTTTTTAAATTTTCATTCTTTAATATTCCATGGTGTATATTGAATAGAACTTTTTTAAGATGAAATTTTATGGTAATTTTTTCTGTGGTACTACACAGTAAAAACTGTGGTGCACTATTGCTCCGAATTTGAGATTGAACAACGCAAACAAAATAGTGTGAAAGAACATTTTTTTTTCAAGTTAACACCCAGTGGAGCTTTCATATACATTTTACTTCAAAAGGTGTAAATAAATCTTTAATTGTCATGAAGGAGAAATCCAAGTTTACGTGCCTTCACAATATGCGTTAAATATTTTCACTTTTTAAAGCACTAATATTGGCGTGCTTTAGATATCCTCTGTATATTTGAATACAAGTTTGCGTTACTACTATACGCTTACAAAAACAGCTACTATACATTTATAAACGAATAAAAATTCAGTACGGTATGTATGGTTTAGTTGTACAATAAGGATAACTATAGTTTCATAGCTAACAAAAAATGGAGCTTTAATATACATTTTATTTTAAAGGGTGTAAATAAATCTAAAATTGTTATAATTGAAAAAAGCCAAATTTACGCGCTTTTACACAATGCGTTAAATATTTTCTTTTCCGAAAAAACTAATGTTGGCGAGCTTTCGATATCTTCTTTAGATTTGACTTTAAGTTTGCAAGACTACTATACGTTTACTAGAGCCGCGATGGCTCAGGGGATAGAGCGTTCGCCTCCCAATGAGGTTAACCAGGTTCGAATCCCAGCGATGACTAGTCGATATGAATTCCGTATCCGGCTTGCACCGTCTACAGTGCTGACGTGAAATATCATCAGTGGTAGATGGATCAGGGGTTAGAGTCACCTTGCTGCCAGGCTAACCGTAGGAGAGTAGGATATTTTCGTGGTTTTCTTTTCCAAGTAACGCAAATGTGGGCTAGTTCCATCAAAAAGTCCTCCATGAAGGCAAATTTCTCCCACTACTTAATCCAGGATTCCCTTGTCTTCTGGATTGAGTTCAAAATTACTAGGCTACGGAATTGAACATCAGTAGTCGTAAACCCCAAAAAAGGGTCGGCTGTTCAACGATGTTTATAATATTATAAAATATACGTTTACTAAAACTAAAGTTCACTACAGTTTGCATGTTTTAGATCTGCAGTAAGGATAATTATATTTTAGGCTTTAAGTCTCTGTAAACTGTATTGAATAATTTTATAATGTATACTTTCTATTCGCTTCTTTTCTGTTAAGCCTACTTCGAATTCGTTTAAATGTTCTCTCTGTACTACGTGAATGTTTGATTTACAAACTAAAACTAAACATCTTACTAAAACTAAAGTTCACTACAGTATGCATGTTTTAGATCTGCAGTAAGGATAGTTATATTTTAGGTTTTAAGTCTCTGTAAACTGTATTGAATAATTTTATAAAGTATACTTTCTGTCAGCTTCTTTTCTGTTAAGTCTACTTCGAATTCGTTTAAATGTTCTTTCTGTACTACGTGAATGTTTGATTTGCAAACTAATTTTATTTCAAAAATAAATGTATATATGCACCCGAAATTTATGTTTGTTATTTTCTCACACATTTTGTCACTTTTGTGTCACTTTTTGTAACGTGTATCTTATTTTACGGTAATTAACAAAATATTTTTGTCACGGAATACCGCAAAGGAGGACGGCAACTTTACACCGAGTAGTGTAACGAACATTCTTGTGATTTAACTTCGTCAGGAACTGATCTTCGAAGGACACGAATTTGCCTAAAATTGTTTGCAGCGTTGAGAAGTTTCATAAAAAATAGAAAAAATAATACTTATTTATTTGTTTTTAATACTATTGATGGAACACTATTTTTTTATTGTTTTTTATTAAGTTTCGTGTTAAAATTTTGTTTAATTTACTAGGTCTGATATCGAAATCTGCTCTTTAAAAGCATTAATATAAAAGAAAAAAAATTCTTTAAATTAAGCCTTAAATAACGTTTTACACCTTTTTAAAATCAGTTAAAAGATTAACTGATAGACATTTGTATTAAACAAGAGAAGAAATAAAGCGAAAAAAATTCACAATGCTTATCGATCAAATATGTTTTGTAATATTAGTGAGCAAAAAGAAAGAAAAAAATGGAAAAAAATACACCTGATCAGTCAGAAAGAAAACAAGCACAAATCGAAATACTTACGCTTTTATTATCTTTGATGCATCGATTAATCTATTACGTCTATTAATAATATATTCTTATTTTGGCCATTTAGTTAATATTTTTTTTGTTTGGATTTATGAATCTAATTGACTACAATCACTTAACTAATAGAATTTTGGGGAGTGTGTTAAACCAAATGTATCTTTCAAATTTGCTTCAATGAGTTAAACAGCACAGTTACCAGGTATGGTGCTCATTAGTTCTTAATATTGATTACATGACACTGTGTTCTTTACACTGGTAAAAAAATTAAGGTCAAAACCATCAGTTTATGGTAAAATATACTATGTTTCAACTCTATGGGAACACCAAAAATCTCAGAAATTTTTGCCGAAGTGATTTGGTAATAATTATGGTAAAATTATTATTTACCATAATTATTAACAAATGACTTGTAATGATTTATGTGTTGCGTTTATCGCAAAACAAGTGTCTACTCATATCTTATAATATAGAAAAACAGACATTGTTTTGAATTTTGCTTAAAATAATTTATTTATTTTTAGTTCAAAACAACGAATATGCATCAAAGATGTTTCTTACTTTCCATAATTTACATAAACGTATTAGACGTATAAAAGTATTTTAATAAGTAGAAAAAATTAATTCAATTAATAACATTGTCATTTTCGTGTTTTTTCCGATAATTTTTTTTTATTCTTACTTTCCATAATTTACATAGACATATTAGACGTATAAAAGTATTTTAATAATTAGAAAAAATTAATTCAATTAATAATATTGTCATTTTCATGTTTTTTCCGATATTTTTTTTTTATTCTTACTTTCCATAATTTACATAGACATATTAGGCGTATAAAAGTATTTTAATAATTAGAAAAAATTAATTCAATTAACAACATTGTCATTTTCGTGTTTCCCGATAATTTTTCTTATTCTTACTTTCCATAATTTACATAGACATAATAGACGCATAAAACTATTTTAATAAGTAGAAAAAATTAATTCAATTAATGACATTGTCAGTTTCGTGTTTTTTTCCGATAATTTTTTTTATTTAAGATTTCACTAACTTGGCTCAATCTTGGCATTTTAATAACACACTTATTAATTGCCATTTAAGAAGTTCATACATTCGAATGCCTATTTTTTTATTAAAGAATTCATGAAAATAAACATTTTAGCGATTTATCTCGGATATTTTAAACATAACTTAAACAAAAAAAACTTTCATGATTTATTTGCTTCATTCACCACGAATATAAAAAATAATGTTGCTCGTTAATCTTTAAAAATAAGATGAAAAAGTAAGTAAAAGTGAGATTTTACCACGATTTTTCTTTTTCCAAGTAACCTCCATTGAATATTCTTTTTTTCCAGTTTTTAAAAAAAACGTTTTGTTGGATTTTTATTTATTAATACAATCCCGCAAATATTATTGTTTACTTATATATTTTTACTGACACATTTGCTTCCTCGTTTTTAAAATATTTAATCCAAAATACTTAGTTATAACTTTTATTAGTTTTACAGACATTATTATTTAAAATAATCAAAATGATCAAAAATGATCACCACACCCTCAAATTGAACCGATATTTTCTTTATTTTAAGTTTTCGTCATGAGTGAAAAAATATTGATAAATCGAATTTCGATGGACGATAAAACTTCGTAATTTTTTCTTTCGTTTTAGACAACTTTGACAAAGTCATTTATCAAAATCTTGTCATTAATTTTTTTTCATATGACAGATAATAAAATGTATCTGTACTTTTTTTAAATATTCTTTCGCTCCAAGAACATGAAAAATTTTTTAAGGAATTTTAAAGTTTATTAACTAAAGGCTCAGAAGTTTAGAGAATAAAATCTTAAATTTAAACTCTCAGAAAATTCTTTTCAATATCGAACTATAATATCGGTATTTGAAACCACAAATTAGATTCGTTGTTAAATTTGAGCTTATTCACGTACAACCATAGATGCTCTGTAAAAGTTGCTCCTTACACTTGTACAATTTGAAACATAAATGAATTTGGTAAAAATACCTTATTGTAAAAATTTCTGAGGGAAAAAATAATAATAATTCTGGTAAAAATAAACTAGTAATTTTGACAATGAAACCAAAATATACGGTACTTAAAGTATTAATTTGGTAATTTTTTATGTTCTTATTTAAAATTTACTCAAAGAAAAGGTTTTGTATAGTTTACAATCACAATATTTTTAATTTCGAAGATAAATGGTGTTGTTGCTTATGTCACTTGCCAATATCAGCAAGCATGCTTGGGAAATCAAAACTTTTTAAGTCAGGGGTTGCGTTTTGGAGGTGCCATCGATGGCCAAGAATACGACATCAGCGACACACACATGTCACAGCCCGTTTTACAGGGGGGATCCAATCATACTTTATTTATTCATCCACAGATTCTAATTTTGGCCTGAACCAGAGAACGGCCAATCTCCAGTTCATTACCCACAAAGGTATTGATTTGTTATGTGGAGCTAATGTGACGCAGACAGATTTAACGTGCACCAGTCACAATTTAGAAAGCCGGGATTCCTTGGCCGGTGGGGTTCGAACTAGCGTTCTCATGAACACGAGACCAACGTCCTATCAACCAGTCTCTCTCGGCCCTCGAAAATAAATGTCTTTTGCAACTGGACTTTACGTGTATAGTGTAGCTTTGAAAAATGTTTCTAGTGTTATCAGCTCATTTGAAGCCACAAGCGTTCGGCTGCATCGGTGTTTATATGCTCATTTAAACTATGAAAATTGCCAAACGAATAACTGCTTTTGACGAAACAGATGGAAACAAATCTCGTCAAAATTAATAAAATAAATATTCTGTCATTCTATATTTTTCACAAAAAAATAATAATAACAACTCGCAGCTCCGAATGTATCTAACTTATAATCAGTTTATAGTGGGCACCATTTGGGTGGATCAATGCCGCACATACAACACAAAGACAGATAGAACAGAGATAAAACTTACGCTCATACCCGAAGCGGGATTCGAACCCGTGTTTTTCCTGCTGCGCGGTTGACTGCTTGACCACTATACAGGGTGTTAACATTCTCCCACAATGTACTTCCCGAGGTTTCGAGTTGAGAAAAAAATTTCGTTATATATTTGACCGTTTTGCCACAAATCACGCGATTTTGCGACGAAATGATTCTTAAAATCACAAAATACAGTTCAAGGTTTAATTAATCGTCAAAAATGTCAATTCCATTTCTGTGATGTTTCATTGTTTATTGATGTTTTATTAAACAATGAGGGTTTAAAAAAAAATATATATCCGAAATGTCATCATCATGCAGTATGGTAAGTTTACCAGAAATTTTTTCTTCATGTGTGTTTGCCTGAATTACAAAAAAATAATAAATTCTCTTAATGAATTAATTAAAATATCAATTAAATAAAGAAATATTAATTAAAACATGCCATTGAAATAATTCATAACTGCTTACTTTTTAATACTTCACAAATTTTCATAGCATATCATCTTGCGGATTTGTGAATTATTCTCGCTTTATATTAAAATGTTATTCCACGGAAACAGGCATAGACATGAAGTACGTGATCTTCATTATTTATGAAGGAAAGTCATTACCGGAAATGGATTCAGCAATACGAGAAGCTTGCATGCTTCGTTGCTGTTAATGAAGCTTCTTAGAAAGACACCTCACAACGTAAAAATACTCCAACCGAAAGCTTCAGGAACTTAATGTAAAAATTAATTAAAAACTATTAACTTTCTTAAAACTGTCAAATGAAAGACAGTCATTACAATATACTCTTAATTTAAAAACAACTAATTACAATCTCAGCATCTACATAGAAAAGTTAATGGAAGTAAATATTATATTATTTTTTTAAGACCTTATAAGTCATGTTACACTGCACTCTGTACTTATAGTTGATTGCTTCTTTTCACATTTTTTAAAACGAGTAATTCATTTTATACCTCATTATAGTAAAGTAATTAGATTAATTTTCATTTCATAATAGGTTTTTAAAAGACTTTACAGCATTAATTTTTCGTATTTCCGAAAATAAATTCAGTTTTCTGCTAAAATAAATTGTCAAAACAATTTTAAAGCAAAAAGAAAACAAAAAAGGACTTACTATAAAAAATTTTAGTACGGCAAATTACGGTAAAAAGTACCGGCACAAAGGTGCTGATATTTTTTACAGTAAAATCCATTTTTACCGCCACATGTTACGAAACAATAATGCGATATACAGTTACTTTTACGGTAATTATTGCCGTAAAATCACTGTATCACTCTAATTAATTAAATATTACTGTAGAAATGGATTTTACCGTAAAGGCGGATTTACCGTAAAGGAAGATGCACCTAAAGTGCCGGTACTTTATACTGTAACTTATTCCGGAATTTTTTACAGCGTAGAAGTGATTATTAAAAATGTCTTTCTATTTCATTTGACATTTAATCTAAATCCGATACTCTACTTTTGCCTGTGGTTTGACTGATAATAATTCGTCCTATTTTGATAACAATTTTCTTTCTTTTTTTGAATTTAACTATCCAATTAGAGACTCCTATACGTAAGCTCATATTGTGCATGTTTCTTCCATCTTCTTTAATAATCATTGCTTAAATATACGTTTAATTAAATTACAGATCAATTCATTAACTAAGTCTGTTTTTAAAAGCATGCTCTTTTATTCCACTTTTAGATTAAAGACACTTTTGACGGTTGTAATTTGTAAGAAAAATCCAAATGTACTTGATAAAACTGTACACTGTTAAAAAATGGTTAAATAACAATTTATTTAAGTGTTATTTTACCATATTCAAACAAAACAGTCGAATAATCAAAAATAAAATGGTATTCAAACAATAAAAAATACCGTTTATTAAATACTTTTACCCAATACCGTTAAACGACCAGAAACTTATCGCAACTACAAAGTCCACCTAATGAAACCACTTAACTCCTTGCAGCTGGGTATATATTATATCCGAGAGGCCTAATCTGTCAATCTCCTGACCGTAAGACGGGGGTTCGAATTCCAGCGTTAACACCGAAATATTTCCTCCATTTTTTTCAATGTATGAAGAGTTTCCAGTGTCCCGCGCTTTTCAATTTGTGAGCATTGAGTACTAGAATACGATGTTCTCATTCAAAAATAGATAGCTGCACCATAAAGCTGCTTAGGACAAAAAATCAAGCATTTCTTGCCTCTAGTACTTCGATCATTTTGATGTTGTTGTTGTTAATTTGCGTCGCACTAGAGCTGCACAATGGGCTATTGGCGACGGTCTGGGAAACATCCCGGAGGATGATCCGAAGACATGCCATCACAATTTTGATCCTCTGCGGAGGGGATGGCACCCCCGCTTCGGTAGCCCGACGACCTGTGCGCGAAGTCGAGCAGTTTACGGTAGCACAGTTTAACGAGGACCAATACCGCACTCCCTCGGTCCCAACGCAGACTGATCCAAGTGGTCACCCACCCGCACACTGACCGCAGCCAGTGATGCTTGACTTGGGTGATCTGCTGGGAACCGTGTCTTAACGATCAGTCCACTGCGGGACTCGACCATTTTGAAACCATGCTGAATGGGCAAAGTGAATAAATAAATTAAATTAAATAATAAAAAAAACTAGTTAGTAAGCTTGGAGTTATTGGTGAAAGAGCCATTAGTTGCTGATGAAGAGCCATAAAATTAAGTAGAGGAATAGACTCTAACGGAGTATAAAAATAGTTGCTGCATCTTCAGCTTAAATTTTTCAGTAATAATTAACTCTTTTTTCAAAAGAAATTTTATGAATTGTACATTTGAAAATAATTTTATTTTGTGTTTGCTTGCAATCTGTGGAGAAGGCAGTATAAAGAAAAGAGATATTAGTCGTTGGCAGGGTTCGAACCACGGATCTTTGCTGTCGTAATCAGATGCACAAACTTCCATGGAAAAGGGTGCAGACCGCCTTCCTTCACATAAGTGACTGCGGTAACTTCAAGGCACAACGATCTTACTCCTAGACAGACAGCAGCACTACACTAACTCGCCTTATTCCACGGTTCTCCTTAATTCGACAAACAAATCTCCAGGGTCTTCAACGTTGAGATCTGAACTGCACTAGAATGACGCTGCGACCACACAGCCTCTTAGTCTAGCGCAACTTAAATGACTGACTACGAGTCAAACTTCTCGTTCACTGGAGGGGGAGTGTGCAGCGGCCACTATATAAAGCTTCCTAACTCACCCTGGTCAAGAGTGTGCACCATTTCTCATGGTGGTTAGAGCATTCTACTATCGCTCTATAGGTCATTGATCTGAACTATTCTGGCAGCCAGAAACATCTATTTCTCTTGCTCGCGTCTTCAGAAATATATACTTCATTTTTCAGTTAAAATTAGAAACGTATATGCCATAAAAATTAATTTAATATTAATTTCTGATCGAATTTGCTTTTTTACCCAAGTTTTAAGAGTCAATTTTCTAAAACTGAGCTACGTTTTTGTATAAAAAAAAAGCACTACTAATTTTCACGCCTATACCATATGATGCATTGTTTAATAGAATATTTTTTATTGAAAACTTAAACGTGTGGATAAAAAGTTAACATCAATTCAAGATAGAATTTATCTTTAAGTGCTTATCATAAGCTTGGCATTGAAATAGTTAAAACAATTATAACAATAATAAATACATTTTTCCTCAAAGTAAGTTCGAATTTCTTATCAAATAGATATTGTAATATTTACTTTTTTTAAAATTTGAAAAATAAAAATAGAAAAATATATATGCTGAGGAAAAAGGCATGGTCAAAACTAACAAAATATCTCAAAATTTACCTCTAATTTCTTGGAATAACCAAAAAGTTTGGTACGATCTACCAAATCGCTTTAGAAATGCTTTCAGTAAAATTAATAAAGTGTAAAAAATCTGATAAATGTGATGAAATTTGATAGAGTAAAATTTGTAGCAAAAATTTGGTTGAATTTATTTTTATTTGCTTTTGTTATTAAATGTTTTCCTACGAGAAATGTCCTTAAAAACTAGATATAACCAGAATTTCCAGCAAATTGTTATCATATAACTGAAAATTACCAAATTAATGGTTTAGACATCGCATATTTCAATTTTATTAACTAAATTTATGGGTTTTTTTATTATTGTTTTATTACCGGAAATGTGATTACCAGACAGTGCGATAATTTTACCCCTTCGTTTTTCAAGGTAGGCAGTACTGTGTCTCTGCGAATTGTGATGTTAATTAATCATTATTCCGAAAACTTTTAAGATACCTATCCTAAAAGAATACTAGGAACTATACTTACTGTAAATATCTCATTTTGTAATAAAACGTAAATTGCCACTATCTTGCTCCAAGATACTCATTTCATTTATTTTATTATTTCTAAATACCTCGATAAAAATTATTATGCTAAAAAAATTACTTTTTCTGGAGTTCCCACGTCCCTCCTTCCTCTCACCACATTAAGAGTGTTCAGTGTCCTGCATACCTTAATTTGTGACCCTGGACTCTTGGAATACAATATTCTCATTCACACATTGATGCACCACCATAAAAAATAAAATATTAAATAAATTAATACATGTAATTAGTACAAAAAAGTCTAGTATTTCTCAAGTCTTACAACAGGTAAAACAGCCAGATGAATTAACCACATTCCAAGGTTGATATGATGAAGCATGACTCAGACACAACCTAATTCCAATGTCCATTACCTAAGGAAAAACCTAGCTCCAATATCCAGTTAAACTTATTTTTTGCGGATTTGAAACCATGCTAGTTGTAAATGGCTGAAAAACAGTATAGTTTTGTATTCATGTTTTTCGAACCATACTCGTTGTAAGCGATTTAAAAACCGTAAAGTTTGAAAAAATGCTCTTTACTGTAAAAATTATGATTTATTGAATGAACAGACTGCTGCCAGTCATTTAACCGTAATTTCAGAATGAAAATTCTTACAGTATACTATTAGAAAATAAAGAGTTATAGATACATAAGAAACACATTCTTCTCCAACATCAAGAGGATGTATTGTAAAAAAAATCTTAATTAGTATTTACTCAGATCTTGGATATCAATAGAACTGCATGCGATCCAAAACAGTTTCTTCGATTCTAATGCAAATATACGTTAGGAAAACTCATACACCATTTACTATAATTCTTTTGGAAAGTTTGACTTATTTCGTAAGATTTTTGTCAACAGAATCTTTTCAAAACAGAAAACTACTCGCAACTGAAAAGCTTGAGAAGGTAATCATCCTAAGGAAAAATGTTACACAAAAGAAATCGAAATAGAAAAGGTTCCTTGTGACTGATCATTCTCTATGAACGACTTCAGCTTTTCGATTTGTCCCAACATCGATTTCCGCCAAATAAACGAGGTACTTTCGATCGCGGTCTATTTACTCAAAACATCACTGTGGAACAATTACGACGTACTTTAGATGTTAAAATTGTATTTATTATTTTTTTATTTGAAGCGAAATAAATTTTTAATAATGTATTTTATTTAAATTTCGCGTTTGGCTGAAATCTGTGTTTTAATAAATAGGTTTTAATGAAATTCATGTACAGAATTTTGTTTGTTTTAAGTACTCGAAACACTATTGTTACAAATACACTACTACACAAAATATTAAAAAATTTTATTTTTTACGCACTTTTATTTAAAACAATATTGTTTAAACATTATATGCACCTACATAAATTTAAAGCATCACATTGAAACTATTGCGTTGTATTTTCTGATGCAAAATGGTATGTTCTTTTTTTTTAAATTTTTATTCTAAATGAATTTAAATTTTGCAGTTTTTTTAAATAGTTTGAGTTCGTTTTTAAAAATATTGAAAAAATTTTTAATTAACTCCATTTACATAAAGGATTTGTTTTTTTTTATCTATGCATACTTAATGTTTTGCCAAAAATAAAAACGATTTATATTGCTTAATGCAAAAATAAAAATTAAAAGATAAAATTATTGATATTTTAATCAACCTAAAAGAAAAAAATAATAAGGGAAGTTTCACCTTGTCGTTCATGCTTATTACGTTTGTATTTCTCCTGGTCATTCAAGAGAAATAAAATTAAATTTCATTGATTTGAATCACTTTGTTAATGAACAAGGTGTACCATAATGACTGCCCTTAATGTAGATGTTTAGAATCCTTGTCACAAATGGAAAAAAATGCACAAGAATCCACTGGAAATCGTTTATCTCGTTATTTATCAATCTGAAGCTTAAACGTTTTGTAAATATACAAATATTCTGATAAGAATCGGTAATTTTACAGCAATAAAGTAAGTAAAACTATGCAAATAACTTCTAGGCTTTAAGTCTTCTAAAATTTTCAAGGTTCTGACACCATGGGAAACACTACATCAGAGAGTAATTTAAAATACGAAAAAAAGGTTTGGAGAAAGGGAACATGAGAGACTCTGAAGGACTTTAAGCATGGGGAATCGAACCCCTGTCAAGAACTTTATAAACGTAGTCTCTAACCACCACACTGATAGATAGGTTATTAATTGAAAATAAAATAAATAACAAGACAATGGAATATCTGCATACATTAGAATATCTTTTTGGAGATATTCTCATGGAAAAAGGCTGTGTTTTCCATAATTTTTAAACGAAAAACTTCTTTTCATGTGTTTGAACTAGAAGAGTTCGTTTTCAGGCGTTTACTGTGTGTTTAAAAAATCACGCTTTCACGCGTTCATAAAATAGTTTTCATGCGTTTGTTTTTCCCCTTGTACACTGAAGCGAAATGGATTCTGGTACATTTATCGTACTGGTACGGTAGTAACATTTCTGGTAAAAAATAATAATAATAATTCTGGATATTAAAACTAAAATATACGTAGTTTAAAACATTTATTTGGTAACTTTTCCGTTCATATGGTAATAGTTTATCGGAAATTCCAGTTTTCAAAATTATAGTTCGTATTACCACACATTGAGTGAAAAATACTAAGCTGAAATATAAATTTAAGCAAATTATTGGTTTTTATGCCAGGCTCTAAGATAAAACTACCAAAGTGTACCACATTTAACAATTTTTTCACAGATTATAGAACCATATTTTATTGGTAATTTTTGCAAAATCATTAGCAAAGCGCTTTGGATGCTTCCAGAGAGCCAGAAACACGGTAAATTTGACCTTGTTCTGGTAGATTTTCCCGATTTTTTTTCTCCGTATACTTTTACTGAGTATTTTCACTATGAAGCAAAAAATCTACACGCGTTAAAACTTCCAAACTAATATTTAAGCTAAGATAAAAGAGCTATCGAAATCTATGGAATCACTGCTGAGAAAGAAAATACTGGAAACATCAAAAGAAAATAATGCTTATTAGAAGCGCATCCAAGGAGCATCAGGTAATCAAACTGGTTTTGAGGATCTCCCTAATTTCCATGTTAGTAAATTGGAAGCTTTCGATAAAGTTTTTATGATTTTTTTGCTATTTTTTTGAGCTTAATTCATGATTTGTGATTCCTAAAGTGACCCCCTTTAACAATCTCCTTGTTTACTTTATTTTTCCCAAAGATTTTAAAAATACTTAATAAGGGTGGTCATTACATCACACCATATGTATGACGGTACACCATATGGCGGTCAGTACAGCACTTCATGTATATGGCGCCTTTCTGTGACTTAAGCATTGTAATTTTTTTTACATAATTATATAAAATATCCATGTACTAAGCTAGTTAATAGCATACTAAACATCGTAATTTAGAATATATTTCACTACATTCAAATTTTTTATTGATTTACAATTTCTAGTTTTTATCTCCAAAAAATGTTGGTTAAATGTTTTTTATTTCCTTCTATTTCGTTTAAATGATTCTAAATAGATAAGGGAAATTAATTAATTTAATCTTACAAAATAATATTCATTAAATAAAAGTTTCAAAATAACTATTAAAAAAAAAGCAAAAAGAAACTGTATTTGAAATATTTCGATTGAAAGCATTTTTTTGAAATTTCGTTTGAAAACAAGTTCAATGTTTACTTGAACGAAAAAATAAGTTTTCATAGCATCTTCCTTGAATACTCTTATGGATAGAAAGTTGAGTTGAATGTATTGCTGAATTGTTGTTGACCAAACCGTGCAGAATGATGGAAACTTGAGAATTTCTTTCAACTTTGATAAGGGGATTTAAATCGAGGTGAAAATATGTTTTGAACAGATTTGGAGTGGTTTCCGTGTGTCGTAAGGACTCGGAAATAAAAAAAATTTGAAACTATTTTTTGAAAAATGGTGAATTATGGAACAAATCTAAATTTATGATGTATAAATAAAAAGAAATGTATAAAAATGACAAATATATTTTTATTTTAAAAAAAATGTTGAAATACTTGTGATTTATCAGTATTTTTATGAAGGGAGAATACAAATAGACGTTATAAACAAAAGTATGGTCAAAAACTACTAAAATATGGTAAAATTTACCGTGTTTCTGGCTTTATAGAAACACCAGAAAGATCGGTAGTTTTTTACCGAAGTGTTTTGGAAAAATTAGCAATGTAATATAAAGTTGTATAATGTGATAAAATTTGATAAAAATCGCAAAATTCTGTAATTTTTAATGATACCTTAGAGCATGGCATAAGAAAATCTTTCATTCGTTTAAATTTACTTTTCAGTTTTGTATATTTTTTATTGAAGGCAAAGATATAAGAACTGTAATTTCGAAAACCAGAATTTTCGGTAAACCGTCATAAATGGGAAAAAATACCAAATGAAATTATTTAAATACCGAATGTTTTGGTTTTATTATCAGAATTACGGTTTTATTTACGAGAAATGTCATCATCATACAGGGCGACAGTTTTACCAGAATTTTTCCCCTTGTGGAATATTTACTTAATAGATGAGCTAGGTTCAAGATAGCAATATAAAGTTGAGCCTTTATCACAAAGCTCAGCAAGGTTTAAATATGAGGCTAGGATAGCCTGGTCAGTAGGGCGCTGGGTAAATGTCCGAGAGTTCGTGGGTACGAACCCCGCCAGCCGAAGACTCCCCGTGTAGTTGGTGACTGATGCACGCTGAAATTCCGTCGCGTCGCAAAGTCCTCCATGTTCCCATAACAAATCAATGTCTCTGGGGGTACTGGATTGGAGATCGATCATTCTCAGATTCAGATCAAAATTACGATCTGTGAATGAATGAATGGATGTATGAATGGGTCCGCCTTATAAACAGGTATGACGTATGATGAGGCAGAAGTCGAATTCTTGGACATAGATGGCGCCACTGAAAAACAAGAATCGCACACTTTGCCTTAAATTTGCTCGGTTTCACCAAGCAGGCTTGCCAGACAAGTGGCAAGTGGCATTAGAACCAACCAGGTTTAAATATAAAATGCAAGTAATATTACATTTAACTATTCCAGTGGACACACTATCAGATACATATTAAGCTTGAAACTCTTTTCATATCCAGATTGAATCTGCCTTTGCATAACAAGGCTAAAAAAAAACTTCTAAAAACAGAGGACGAATCATCATTCGCAAAATCAAGAGAAGAAAGCGTTTTCAAACTGAGGATGAATTCACCTTCCAAAGGTTTATTTTAGATTGCATAACGATCTGTAACGAGGTTTATTTGCTCAGGCTTTTTTATATTTCTTTAACACTTTAAAAGTGTAGATTGGCCTGATCATTAAGTTTTCAATGAAACAAAATGTTGCATTTAAGAGCCTGAACAGAGCTAGAATTTAAAAAAAATTCAAAAACAAGATTTACAGTAAAAGCAAAGAAATCAGATAGTTTCGTAAAGTTGTATGTATGTTTTTATTCAATTTCTAGGGAAACAATTATAATTCTCTAAGGAATATTTCAATTAAGTGTAAAAAATAATTATTTAATCAACCCTTTTGTGACAATCTAATTAAAATGAAAATACAACGTTCTCCGTAGGGTTGCCTGCTATATGGGAATTATTTTACAATTACATGAAAATGGGTATATACATACAGTTTTACGAAATGTTTCTTTAATTTATCTATTATAAAATTGAACAATGACTTTAATGTTTTGAATTATGACATTTTAAAACAAATATTATATTAGAGATACATAATTCTCATTTTAATGAGTTTTAATTTTCAGTCTAATGTGTGTGTTCTTTCATAGTTCATTAAAATAATTTTTTTTAAATAAAGAAACAATATCATGATTAGTTTAACCCAAAGTTGTTATAGTTTTACCCAAAACTTTTTTAATTATAACAATGCTTGCATCGGAACTTTTAAAGATTTAAAGATCAAAAAACTAAATATTTGCATCAGTAATAATTAAAACCAAACTTTTGTGCCTCAAAATCTATTAGACCATTTTTATGAGGGAAAGAAAATAAAGGATTTCCCCATCCAATCCCCCTAAATCAATTTATATTTATCTAATGCATTAATTAAATATTCTTGAGGCTGCTTATTTCAATTTCCTCTTTTCAATTAAAATCACAAAATTATACAAAGCACCAAGTAATTACATGAAGTGAGCGATAAGGCTAAAGGTTAATTAATTTTAAAATATTTATGCTTTCTTTTACAAATAAAATTCATAAATAATTAATTTTCATTTTGCAATTATACTAATTACAATTTTCTCATTTAGTTAATTAATTTATTTAATGATATTGTCATTCTGAGCATTCAATTATAACTTTTATATTTGTTAATCTACAAGATTACTTTTGCCAGACAATAACGTTAGCACTTTATTTTAAATGCGAGAAAGTTCAAAGCGTTTTGGTATCTTTGAAACTAAGATACCAATTAGTAGTTTTGTTTGAGTTGGACTAATTGATAAACCCTCAAATATTGACCGATGTTATATTACTATCACAAAGACACTTAATTTGTTTAGCATGATTAAATTTAATATTTACAAACACTTCCCTACAGTTTATATTATGTAAATTGAATTGTCGTCGTGTGCTTAGATATGGAATTTATTTTTTTACTTTTCAAAAATAAAATTAATCGTTTTCCATTTAGGATTTTTTCTTTGGAGTTATTATGGAACATTATTTTGCTCAAATCTTTGCCAATTAATCAGTTACTTTTAATTAAATTCATTGCTTGAAAAACAGGAGCAAAGAATATGATTTGTAATGCGAATTTTGGTGCTATATTGCAATGCAAAATACATTTAGAAATAAATTCTTTTAAAGTAACCGTGACCTATGCTACAGAAATCTCTGCTAAAAATTGAAAAAACGTGCACGTAATGTCTACCATTCGTTTAGTAATTTTTTCGTTCAAATGGTAGGGAATTTCCCGGAAATTTTGGTTTTCAAAATTATAGTTCTTATTACCACACACTGATTAAAAATTACAAAATTGAAAAGTAAAATTCACGGTATGAATGGTGGTTTTTATACCATGCTATCAGGTATTACGCGAAAACGACCAAAGTTTATCCCATTTATAAGTTTTTTCACGTATAATAAAACCATATTTTATTGTTAATTTCAGAAAAATCATTACCAAAGCGCTTCAATAAAAATGACGTGGTTTTTTAGTGTTCCCATAGAACCAGAGAAGCCGTACATTTTACCATAGACTCATAGCTTTGACCATGCTTTTTTTCTCAGTGTAAGAAATATTTAAGAACTAGAATTATTTATTTTATTCCTTTTATATTATTTTCTAAACCTTTAAATTATATTCACGAATTCTTAAAATTTTGGTAAATATTTTCTGATACGTCAATTACGTCAAATTTGGTTCTGGGGAAAGCATTGACGAAAGAGTTCTTTCCACTGGTAAGAAAGATATACATTTAACTCGATCCTCAGAATTGCGTCAAAATGAATTTTTCTAAACAAAATCAGTATTTTTTATTCAATTACAGTAATTTTCGGTAGATGCGCCGCATAACTAATTAGAATTGGGTCCAAATAACATAAACATGAAACAAACTACCGTAAAATAAGTTTTTTATGGTTTTCCCATAGAATATTATTATCACAAAATTATTATCATATTATCAAACAAATATATTATCAATATATTAATATATATGAATATATTAATAAATTAACATAAAAAAATTTTAAGATTTGCATTTGTCGAATACTTTTGATATTTGGCTAAATTACTGGCTAATAATATGAAATCCTTAGCGCTGCCCTTTCAATGTAATATGGATATTTATTTTTGAACATTTCAGAATTTGAATTATATGACGCATACGTTTTTTTTAAGTTTATTTTCAGTATTTAATAGTAATTTCTGTTAAGAAAAAAAAACACTTAATCAGGCATTAACAGATTCAATTTTAAATATTTTTTTCAGTTCGTCCTCTAAATAATATTAAGAATTCTAACTTTGTTTTTAAATCAGAAAGTGATTAATCAGGATATGTAGCACATTGATGCGTAAAATGTGATATAAATAAATTAATTTCATATTGAATCAATAATATTGAAATCTGAAATATGATATTTCCATAACATTATTTTTTAATTTTTTGAATATCCATTGCTATAATTTAAAATAATTTAAAGAAATCTAAAAAAGTTTCTATCAATTCCTCACATTTCAAAAATAAAAAATAAATTAAATAAAAAAATAAATTAAATAAATAAAAAATAAATNTTATTTTTTAATTTTTTGAATATCCATTGCTATAATTTAAAATAATTTAAAGAAATCTAAAAAAGTTTCTATCAATTCCTCACATTTCAAAAATAAAAAATAAATTAAATAAAGAAAAAATAAATTAAATAAATAAAAAATAAATTAGGTAAATAAAAAATAAATTAGGTAAATAAAAAATAAATTAAATAAATAAAAAATATTACAAAACATTACTTTTTTGGCCTTTATTTCTCAGAAACTATTCAACTGATTTCTTTTAAAATTAAAATAAGTAAACAGCAAGTATCCGTTATTGGAGTATCGATTTTTTTTTTCAAAATACGTCTAGTGTGTATTATAAAGTTCATTTTTTAAAACTAAATTTGCATTAAAAAGCATAAAATAGCACGAATATAGTGACAAATAATATTATATTCAAATTTAAACATTGCAATGAAATGATTAAGTAAGTAATTTTTACTATTGCTCTGAGATAATTATAAAATTAGTGTTAGAAAAATAGAATTGTGCCAAATACGCAGAGGAAAAAAGTTATGCCAAAACTACCTGAATATGGAAAATTTTTCCATGTCTCTGGCTCTATGAGGGCAACAAAGAGGTCGACAATTTTTTGGTAATGATTTTTGCAAAATTAACAATAAAATATGATTCTATAATATGTATTTTACTTATGTATGCATTATTAATTATAATATGGTTTTATAATATGTATCATGGTAAAATTTGATAATTTTATCGTCATACCATGAGCAAAGCATAAAAACTTTTTATTAGGTAAAATTTACTTTCCAATTTCGGATTTTTTACTGAATTTATAGGGAAACCCTGATTTCCGGTGAACCACTACCATATGAACAAAAAAATTAATGGTTTTAAATAACATATACTTTGATTCTTGTTAGCCAAAATTATGAGCTTTTCTTATACCAGAAATGTTACAGTACGATAATTTTACCAAAATTTTTCATCAATAGGCAATTGAAATAGATTTCGAAACATGTATTCTGTATTTTTGAAATGAGATATTTTGAGCAATAGCATTTGCTTTACTATTTAAAAATAGATTTTTGATTATTTTTGGTTCTTGTTGCGCAACAATTTTAGGCAAATTGAAGAAAGAATTGCATTTTTTTCCTAAGCATTAACTAAATGTTTGATGATTTTCGGAATATTTTATGATAAATTTCAATGGGCATACATAATTTTCTTTCATAGCTGTTATTTTAAAGATACCTTCGTTACTGATTTCAATAAAATGCACTTAATTGGAAATACTACATTTAAAATAAAACATTCGAGATTTAAGATAATAAAACATTTAAGATAAGACATTCGAGTAATTTGTTGTTTTTATTTATTTTTATTTTTCGTTCATTATTTTGATAAATATTAAATCACATTTGTGAAATACTGATTGTTTTCATGAGCTAATTGCGTTGATTTTCATAAGTTTTAATTTTATAAAAATAGATCTGGTTATCAATTTTTTTGTCATGAGAGACAATTTTAAAATTCTTTATATGAATATAGCATTTTATCAAATATTTTTCAGACATTTTGGACCGCCAGAATTTCCAGTAATCCATAACCAAATGAATAGTTTAAAAACAATGAATTTTTATTTTAGTAATCAGAATTATATATATTTTTTTTCCTGAAATGCCATTACCATACAACACTGTAATTGAACCAATTTTTTTTCGCAGTGTATTTTATAGTACTATTTATAAAGTTTTACATTAGAAATTAGCAACCCATAGTTTCAAACTCAAATGTTTATTGATTTTTTTCAGTTTTCTCAGTGATAGTTTTTTTTTCAGTTTCTGAATACCACTTATTAAAATCTGTAAATAATTGGTGGCTTCATATTCCTTTGGATTTTATTTTTGAAAATTGCGTGTATGTAAAAGAAGAAATAGTAAATATAATAACATTTTTCACATGTTAAAAACGTTTATGTTTCGCATCTCCGTATTTTCAAGAGAACTTATAAGTATATTTCACCTGGACATTTCTCACCAGAATTGAATTAGAAAAACCAAATTACATAGCGCAACATTTATTGTGTTGTTTTAGCTGTGTTTTGAGATATGTTTTACAGGTAATAAATTTTTCCCAGATGGTTGTAAAAACAACATGATTTTATTTCGTCTACTATTTTAAATGTAGAAATATAAATTGTAAACACTCTATTAAAACTGTACGAAATATAATATTTATATAAAAATGTTTTTATACATGTTTAGTTGTTTTCCTTCACTATTTATTACTATATTAAATATATTTATATCGTTATTCTAACTTAAGTTAAAAATACTTTAGAAAGTTAGTTTTTGTTTTTTTAAAAAAATTATTTCTTATTAAATATTTTCGTGTAATTATTCCGGTTAGATATTCAAAAAATTCGATAACAGCTCACGAAGGGCCTAGGGTCAGCGAGCAGGGGGGTCAGCCCCCCAAGTAAAGTAAAATTCATGGAATAATTAAGATTACTATATTTACAAGTTACCTTAGCACAATTATTTGCTCAATCTTTAGTCAAATTTAATAATTTTCTAGACATCTATAAAAGGAAACGGCTAATGATTTGAAAAATCGATTAAAGCAAAACAATAGAATAGTAGCCCCCCCCCCCGTAGTTACAAACAAGTTTCAAAATTGGTTGCTAACTTTAAAATTGGTTTCTACTCAGTTGCGCCATTTGTCCAAAAAGTCAGTGATTATTATTTTTTTTAAATTAAATGAGAATAAAAACAAATCAAAATTCCTGAGCAGAATATGGTGCACAAAATATTCCGACCTTTTTCAGTTTTTCTGTATACCAAGTTCTTAGATTTTCTCTTTTAAAACACTTTGCGAGGTTCAAAATTGTCAAAATTTTCTTAGGTACTTTACGAAAACAAAACATTAATTAGAAAGCCATTTCCCGCAAAAGTAAAAAAAAATATTTATGTTTTATTGATTTTTTATTGACCCATTAAACAATTGAAGACCCGCTGTTGGAGCGGTAATGCTTCGTGCTTCTGTGCCACAGGTTTTGGGTTCTATCCTAGGATCAGGCAAAAATGGCTTAGCCTTTCAATTCTTCAGAGGATAGATAAAATGAATGCCTAGCATATTTGGGAACAAAGTTTCCTTAAGGAAACTAAGGTTGGGAACAAAGGTTACACTGGGGGTTCCGTATTCGGCTGACTACCCAACCGAAACATCCGCTCCTGCACCCCGTAGTCTGAAATCAAGAAAACTGAGATGGGCACAGCGGTGATACCTGATTGCGCTAATGGTTTTCTGAAGTATGGTGGACTGCGCTGCTAACATCTTATCCCCCTTTAATAAAGGTTGGTGGACTGCGCTTAAGGCAACCCTTATGACCATCTCTCCTACTTCATTCATGCAGTAAAACAATTTCTGATAAAAGCATCGTCTCGCCAATATTGTTCGCCAGAAGCTAGTGTGCTGAGGGTGGAGGGGGATTTGTCAATCAGTTTTCCTCCATCTTTTAGTAATTTTTATTTAAAGGGAATTTTTTTTATATATTTGTAAATTTTAATACTTCTGTAATTTTAAAATACAAACTGTATTTAAGCTATGAAAAAAAAATTTNGGAATAACACAATGTTCTCAAATGCATAAGTTCACCCGTTCTATAATTACATTTGTAAATTAACTTACCCATAAAGATAATAAAATTGTAATGATAAATGCAATACTATCAGTAAATGTATTATATTCTAATTGTAAATCTAATCCTGTTTGAAATAACTCGAATTTAATAAATTGGACTAATATATTTTGATATATTTCTGAGCCAAGTAGAAGCTTATCGCCAAGTTAGTGCTTGATTTTAATAAATTGCATCCCTCACATGACAATGTAGAGAGAGATCTACCTACAAACGTTATCAACTAGCAGCGCAATCAGCATACTGCTAGGGGTGGGGGTTATAATTGAGGCAATTACTGAGCGCAGTCCACCATTGCCCGGGCACAGTTGGCCTAGGCTCTTCGTGAGCTGTTACGCTATGTTCCTTTTCTCTTAACATGGAAATATTCTTTACTTTTGATTTCGACAAATTGGTCATTGGAAATCAATTTTATGTGAATATTCAAAACAAAAGAATGCTACTAAATATATTTCGATAATTTGTATAAACTGCAAAAGTCAAATTATAGTTGCTTTATAGTTAACTGATTTGAAGATTTTTAGCAAAATGCAGACACTTAAAACGTAATATTTTTATTAATTAAATACTCTTTTAAGATACAACAAGCAATTTTACATTTCATTTCTTACATTTTCAGTATATTAAGATTTTAAGGAATCTATATTCCGACACATTTTCTAAAGATGTTAAAGATTGCACTGCCTCACTACAATATTTTATTGCACAATTTTATCTGGCAGTTTTAGACATTTCCACTATTACCGAATAGGAACAGTTTTGAAAAGAGTTTTCTGTTGAAACCTCTGACATATTTCTTCTTTAAAAATTCCTCGACAAAGCCAGTTGTCGAATTGTTGAAAACCTTTCCAAGCTTGAAGCCTAGATAATAAAGCATATTTATAACTTGCTATATATTTTCAAGGTGAACAAAATATGAAATACATTATGTCTCATAATGGTTTTAGAATTATCTTTAGGTAATAGAATCTTTATAGATATGGAGCATTCATAGTTCATGGAATCTTTATGGATAAAACATCGAAAAATTTATTCGAAATTTATTTCTTTTTTTTACCGAGAAACTAATTTTTACAATTATTTGAGGTTTTTTCATTTATTACATCTATGCTATGATAAATAAAAGCAACAGAAATTGATTTAAAAAAGGCGGTGGCCATTTATCGTGATTTATCGTGATTTATCATGAATAATGTACAAATACATACGATACACTGTTTAATATACACTGATTTTATTTGGTCTAAATAATATTATTTGATTCATAAACTACGCAAAATCATCTGAGCAACGTCGCAAAACTGCAAAAATAACTATTTTTAAAGATACATCTAAAGAAAAAGTAATTTTCGTGCTTAAATGTATGTTAGAAAAAGAATTAGTAGAAAGAGTAGGGAGAAAAGAATTTCTGGTTAAATTTGCTCGCTGTATGATAATATTATTTCTGGTGAAAAGAAAAACTTAATCCTGATTTATGAAACCGAAATATGCGGGATTTAAATTATTAATTTAAACAAATTTTGTTCATACGTTAACTGCTTACCGGAAGTAACGGTTTTCAAAATCCTAGTCCTTATTGTTTAGTAAGTATTGTATAGTAAATTTAGTAACACATGCTTAGTAAAAAAAGCAAAACTGAAAATTAAATTTAGCCAAATAAATGTTTTTTTGCCATGCTTTAAGGTATCATAGAGAAATTACCAAATTTATAAACATTTGTCAAGTTTTATCACATTTTAAAAAACCATATTTTTTTGTCACGCTTTGCCAAAATCTCTATAAATTGCTTCAGTAAAAATTACCTAGCATTCTGGTTTTCCCATAGAGACAGAAACATAGTGAATTTTACAGTATTCTGGAAGTTTTGTCAGCAATTTTTTTTCTCGGTATAAGTCTTATAATTAAAAAATTTTCAATTATACAAAAATAACATGAGTCACTTTAATTTTAGAGATAATATTTAATGGAGGAATCGAAATGTAATACACTTAGATATGAAAAAAGAAATAAACAATATTTTTTTTAAGTAAATTTCTGAAACTTTATTTATTTATTTCGAAACATAGTATAACTTTTTAAAAATAGTGAACGATTATCTACACTTGTCGACGAAATTAGGAGATAGAAGACATTTTCCCAAATATCTCAAAAAATANTCAATATGCAATCATTAGCGCCATATTCCGGCTTTTCTTTCTCCTACAGTTACCTCAGTCCTGGAAATTAATAGCCGGACCTTGTAGTTTATTCCATGATAATAAAGTATGCAAAACAAAAATGAAAATGCCATTCACTGGTAAGACCTATTGGCAATAAATCCAATGTAGTTTGAACTTAAGGATAAAAGAGGACAATAAAAGTGAGGCTTGCACAGTGTGTGTTGCCTCTAGTATGGTGTAGGGTCACCCCTGACAGACAGACAACATGCACAACGAGTATGCATGCTGTTAATAAGAGAGTTAAGGAGGACTTGTGGAAGACCCTCCCATTCGTCCACCAGGGCAATTTTTAACTCCAGAATGGTTCTGGGGGGAGGTTGGCGCATCGCAATAGCTCTCCCAAGAGCATCCCAAGCATGTTCAATAGGATTCAAGTCAGGGGATTTTGCCTGGCCAATCCATTCGTTGAATATCCTCGCTTTCCAGATACTCATCAACTATGAGAGCCCTATGTGGTCGAGCATTGTCGTTCATAAAAATGAACTCAGGGCCAACAGCGCCCCTGAAAAGACGCACATGGGGCTCTTGAACCTCCTGCCTGTACCTCCGGGCATTCACGGAACCATTGTCAAACACATGTAGCCGTGTGCGGGTATCTTGCATGATCCCTGCCCAAACCATGAGTCCTCCACCAGCATAATGGTCCCTTTCGATAATGTTGCTGGGATGGTATCGGGTTCCAGGTTCCCTCCATATCAATAATCGTCCAGAAATAGCGTCATAGAAATGTGCGTCATAGAAGAATATAGCGTCATAGAATTGTGAGAAAATGCTTTCCATCTCTTAATTTTGTCTACCAGTGTATGATTATATTTATAGACGCTGCTTGAAAAGTATTACGCAATGATTAAAACTAATACTTAATGAGTAAAAAATAACAAATGTGTTTTTCCAAAAAAAGTTGTTTAAAAAATTTTTTTTTTCAAAAATCCATCTTATTTAAAAGTATTTATCTGTCCTACAATATTGATAAGTGTTTCAATTAATGCGTACGAGTATCCATATCTATAAAAACGTTTTCTATTATAGATTACTTAATGGATGAAAAAAAAAAACATGTTTCGATCATTTTAGAAAAAAAAAGCATCTTCTAAAAATATGTATATATTTTGAAATGTTGGTAAAAATAATTTAACTAAGTTAAGCTGTTTTCAATAATTAAAATTGACTAAGTTGCCTAGAAAATGTTATTAAATGGATAAACATTAAAAAAATCAACCAATACGCTTCATTAAAACGTTATTCAAACCAAACACCTTTTTAAGAATGCATTTATTTGTTTCGAAATATTTATAATGTTTGTTGTTAATGTTAAATATTGAGGTAATCGAGTAACTTAGATTCATTAAGTTTCCTAAAAAATAATGCTCAATGGATTGAAAATGCTATTTAATGGATTAAAAAGATTATTTAATGGATTAAAAGTGTTACTTGATGAATCGAAAATGTTACTTAATGAAAAAAAAATACTTAATATGTTTCGCTAAAGAGTTATTAAAATAAAACATGTTCTTTTAAATTGCATTCGCTATGTTTTGAAATGTAGGCAAATGTTGAAATCGAGGTAAGGGAGTATAAATAATTCTAGTTCATTGCAATTCCTAAATAATGATGCTTAATGTATTCCAAATGCTATTTAATTGATTGAAAATATTACTTAATGGATTGAAAATGTTATTTAATGTATTGAAAATGTTATTTAATGGATTGAAAATGTTATTTAATGGATTGAAATCTTTACTTAACGTATAAAAAAATTGCAATATGTGCCTGTAAAGAAAACAATTCAAATATTAATCTTTTTTTTTTTTTAAGAAAAGCATCTTCTTTAAAATTAAATGCAAATAATTGTTTCCTAATATTTGCAAATTTCAAAATAAATATAAGCGTGTAATCATGGTTCAAGAGGTTACCTAAGAAATATTTCTGGCTGAAAGAATAAACCATTCTCATTAATTCGAAATCTTATTCGATTTCAGGGTACAAATAGAATATGTAGCAATGATATTAATATGAATAAGCTGATACATTACATTTCCTTATCAAGATATTATTGAAAGTGCTTCTATCATTGTGATGATTAATCTTCTTGGAGTCACTTGATCGCTTGAAGTTATGATATAAATATCTATTTCAAATACAGTATCCTCCAATAAATTAATATCAATTCCTTAGCAAAGGATTTACTAAGGAATTATTTCATAAGCCTTGAATATTATTTCGTAATGAGATATTACTATTTGCAAATATTTAAACACACAAAATATAAATAGACTTGTATTAATGTTTTTCTTTTTCATAAAAATAAAATTTTCATTTTATTTTGTTCACTTTTCCGTTGTATATAGTTCAAAAAATCTCAGTATTAATCAAGATGTTATTGCATTCGATAATAAAAGGTTAACAGTTTTTTGATAATATCTGCGACATTATCGTGCTACTTAAGTATCGATGCTCATAATGATTTTTCTAACATCATTGTTGATAAATATCGTATTTTCAACATTATCATGAGATATACAAGAGAGTACTTAATAAAATATCATTAAATAAATAATTAAAAATTTATATAAAGAATGTCAATGTTCTGTTTCGATTTCCACGAATTCAGTAAATAATCATTACCTGACTTGCTTTTGTTTCTTGTTTATACCTCTGTCTCGGAACATGGTTGTTTGCTGTATTTTGCCACAGACCGCAGAAACTGCTCCTGCACAAACTACATGGTAATTTTCAATCCCTTTAACCGCTGCCATATGTTATCGGTGTTTTCCATTTCTAATCATTAGTTTGTAGATGCATCCTATTGTAGAATTGTTTTTTTAGGAGAAAAATATTAAATGCATAACTTCTTTTTAGCAATAAATAGCTTTTTATATTATTAAAAATAAAATTATCAAATATATAAGAATTTTAATTAAGAATTTTTTGTTGCTTACGTTGATTTTTCTATTGCACTACAGTACGCTCATCGCCAAAATCAAAACATGGATCACGTCGCCGGAAGAAGAACGCTCTATTCCCAGTACAGATAATGCATGTCATAAAACTTTCAAATTCTTTTTAAGTTTGGATAAAGTCAGATACTATTTTAATGTACAAAAAGCTTAACAATTTCTGACGTTCATATATAATTTAGAAATATCTGTCGAAAATTATTAAAAACTAGTGTGCTGCGCCCCCTACTCACTAACGCTCGCCAACCCCCGAAAATTGCTACGCAATCTTATATGGTTTGCTGCGCAAACCAAGCTCGCTTCGCTCGCTACTAACTTCGCAAATGCACAAAATTCTAAGAATTCAAAACAATCATTCAAATCCATATAAAAACTTTTTTTAAAAACACAATTACATGTTTTTAGTAAATACTAAGACATTAAAATAAATTTGAATTCAAATAAATGACATGTAATTTGTTAAACCTGTTAGAAATGTGCTATAGTATAATTCGTGATATAAATCGAAAATCGTCAAATAAATTCGTAATATATAAATTCGTGAAAAAAAGCTCTCTCGACAAAATACTAAAATGGAGATCTATCGACAAAGACTACTCACTTCTGCCTAGCTTAATAGTATGAGATTGCCGCAGCTGATGCTCTCTGGTTATTTCAGTTTCCGTTCTTAAAAGCGCTATATGTTGAGCCACCTCAGCTAGATTTGTCGTGCGACATTTTTAGCGGCAATCATTGGTCGATTCGTCGTGTAAGAGAAATAGCAACGTAAACGAAACAAAGCAAACGTTGCCACCGGCGGAAAAGAAATAGACCCAAAATTTGGCAGCCACGTAAGAGAATTACATATATTAGATACCTAGATTAAATATCAGGAGTAGCGAAAAAATTTTAATCAGGATATTCCCGTCCTAGATGCTTCAGCCAGAAATGCAACTTACGTATAAAAATACTAATACAGTGCAGTTTTAGTATTTACACTTTATCGTGGTGACCAGTCGGTGAACTTGATCCATCTCAATCAATGTACTGTTGGAAAGAAATATCAGGGAACAGATGATCGGGTCCAAATCAGTTGACTTCGTGATTTAATAGCATCAGCTAGAAGGCAGTGAGTCAGTGATCATCAAACAGGCTACTTGGGTGACAAGTTCAGCCTCTGAGCCAAAATCAAAAATTCCGATCACTTCTTGATGGTACGCTTTCAAAACAATATAAAAACTTTTTAAAGTTAAACACGTCGAGTCAAAATTTAATTCGAGCTATCCTTTAAGAAATATATCATAAATATATCATAAGAAAAAGGTTATAGTTTCGTAGTCTTACTGGCGTCCTAGACTTGTCTACACATTTCTATAAATAGGGAAAGCAATTGTTCTTGTAGAAAGAAACAACTTTATGACGTTGAAAGAGTATTGGATTTGATTGGATTACTAGAAATGACGCGTCTTTTGCTGGCATGACCTTAACAAATCAAAGGCTAGAGAAAGAAATTTTATGTTGCTTCGTTATAGGCGAAAAATTCTCTGATAAAAGAGCAATATTTATTATAAATTCATCAGTTTCTTTAAATGCAAACATAAAGTAATATTTAAATATTGATACAACTCTCTAATTTTACGGGAAACAAAAAAACAATAGTTTTTATTCAATAAGTTTTGTTTTCCTCCTTTCACAGCATTTAGTTGCGCCACTATTGCAGCCCATGAGCGATACGTTAATGCCCCACCCCCTCGTACTCCCACTGGTTTAAGGACAGCCCTGCAGGATTCATGGTGTCAATTATCTCCAGCACTACTTCACATAGATCGAATTCATGCCGCGTCGTGTTGCGGCACTTCTGCGCGCTCGCGGGGGCCCTACAAGATATTAGGCAAGTATATCAGTTTTGTTGGCTCTTCAGTGTAGTTTTTTCGTAACTTGCAACAGAGTATTGTACAGAATTTTGAAATATTACCCGTGTTCCAAATTATAAAAATAAAATAATTTATTTTTTACATTAAGTGTTGGTTATCATAATGAAATATTTATTACAATTTAAAGTACCATTACGAAAACTAATCTAAAGACCTCTGAAGAGTCCTAACCTCTTAGGATTAATTCAGCGGCAAGTAATCTCCTCAAGATATTTAAAACGATGACGCTATCTGATTAAAGTTCTGGAAATTCTAGAATCATTTCATTTCTTTTGGGAATATAGTAATAAAGAGGTTTTAAGTTTAATTTGTAAAGAGAAACGAATTGCTAGAAATTGTTCTAATGAAAAGTAACTAGATAATTAAATGCGGTAGAGTTCTCATAGCAGTTATACATTTGTTTGTATTCTTATAGACTTTTCTTCTTCGATTTAACGTTGCGTGCTTTAGATTTCTCTTTCATATTTATTCTGAAATTATATTTGCAGAAACTCAACTGTTTGTCAATACGAGCGTGACATTTCCTCGATATTAAATTTCCTTCGACATACATTCTTATCCAGAAAAGTATTTATCTTTATATTGAATTCTAAAATTATTTCCATAAAATATATTGCTTTCGCCTACATTTTTGCGTTGAAAAAAAGTTCTCAGATGTAGTATTGCAATTGAAAGTACAAACTTTAATAATATTAAAATCAAATAATGCTGTAAATTTACAAATATTAATAAAACAAACAGGAAAAAGTTTTAATTAAAGTATAAAAATTAAAAGCCGACCTCCAGACCCACTTTCTATTTTCTTGTTTTTTTTACAACTTTAACAAATATTTATTGCCTGTACTCAATATATTTTGCTCCTAATCAACATAACCAATATTTTCCCCACTTCCGACCACCGGATCCCTTTTCTAACGGTTAGTACTAACCGTTTGAAATTTATTTGCATAAGAACAGCATTCAGAAAGGATTCTGCAAATAAAACAGGGGAAGTTTATCAAAGAAATTTTTAAAAAAAGCTTTCTGGATATATATTTATTCTACAATTATTAAGTTTTGCATCTTTAATATCCATTGCGAAAGATTCTTGTAAGTAATTATTTTTTGATGTATGGTAAAATATCAACCACAGCAATTGCCATAGCTGTATGGCAAAGGTGTACCATAGCCTATGGAAAAATATTTTTTCATAAGCTGTAGCACATCTTAGTTTTATGGCAAAACTTTGCCATATAAAAAAATGCCATAGGATACTCCTATGGGGTTTTGCCTATGGTAAAATTTTACCATACCCTTTTGCCGTATACGTATGGCAAAATTTTTCCATACATGTATGGTAAACCTATGGCAAATTTTCCTAAGGGAGTGCAAGTTATAATTATTTTGAAACCAAATAGTAGAAACCGATTTTAAAAATAATGATATAATAAATCGTAAATGAAATGCATTATTATATGCATTGTTGCGAAATTTTAAACTATCCTGAACTCGATATGGTTCTTTTACGAAAATCTGTTTTAGCGTTCGGAAAAACAACAGAAACATTTTAAGCAACATCATCAAAAAATTTGTATTCTAATTATCATTCATTATAATTTTCCAATTTTTATTCATTGTGTGATTTTTCTGTATTTTGTTCTCATTTATTTGAATGTTATCAACTATAAAACTGATCAATACCTAAGAAAATTACGTTTTGAGCAGTTTTTTGTCTTACTTAAACTCAAGTTTTTATCAGTAAAAAAATTAAAACTTCTGCACATTAAAATAAAGTAATCTAATAAGACTTTAAAGAAAATTTCACGAAAGAATAATTTTAACCATGCTTTCACGTTTGAGTAACAATTTTTATAATGTCAAGCACACTTATTTCTTGTAATATGTGTTGTAATGTGATTTACAGTTCGTGATATTTTGTTTTAAGAAATTAACTTCTCAATTGATTCTTGCTTTTACTCCATTTGCAACGCTTTGTTTTATTACACAATATAAGTTAGATGAAATGGACAATGCTTGAGCATTTCTTCTTAAATAAGAATTAAATGCCAATTTTGAAATGTTTGATATTTTTAAACATTTAGTAACTTTTACTGTCACCAGTTTTCTCATCCCATTTTAAGTCTGAAGTAAAATTGTCATTATTCAAATAAAAAGAAAATATACTTTGTGTGAAATATATTTGAAATTTAAAAACAGCATGAATAAAACAAAAAAATGGCACAAAATTGGACATACTATAGTTTTAGTTTTAAAAATAAAAGCCTTCCACTGTGTATTGACTCAAATTTACAGTAGAAAAGCAACGACGCAAACAAGTCATAGAGTGTATGATGTTTTAATTTCTGTCATGTTCCTGTGTCTTCAAATTGAAGAATATGAGATACATGCTCAAAATCAGGATATTAAATTATCTTCCTTCACTCTACATAGTTGAAATTCTAATCATAGGTTTGACTTTTTCACCAACTAATATTACTCACTGTTCTTTATCTATAAGTATTGATTTCTAGGAAGCATTTCATATTAAGGAAAATTCCAAGAATTAAGTTCATGATCTTTCTAGTATTCCCCTCCCCAATGTTAGTAAATCTATTCCAGTTTAATTTCTACCCGCCTCTTACTATCTTTTTCAAATTTGTACTCCTTCCCTTACTGGTTATACCACTTTTTCTCCTCATTGAATCATGTTTGTCTCGTTATTTTTCTTCGGTCATTTTGATTTTATACACTGAGGAAGGTTTTTACTCATAGAACCGACAACATACTGTGTCCATTTCTCAACCTTATTTACTTGTGATTTTCCATGTTGTTGCTTTACTATTAATTTTTTGTTGTCTTCTTTGTCTTGTTCATGCTGTTGAATTCAATAATCCACTAATGTAATCATTTGAATTGATCAAATTTCATCGTTTGTGTTTTAAATAAATAGATTCAATTATTCAAAATAAATTAAATATATTCATGTAAAAATTAAAAAAATGGAGGAACCTGAACAAAGTTTGGGTTACTTTGGACTACATAGGAATGAAGCTAAGGAATTTTAGAGAAATCGAAAAACAGAAGAGTTATAATTTGGGTACTACATCAAGGTTCACTGAAAATTAATCTTATTCACCGAACTGAAACTATAGTATGTATGTTTTTGTTTCTTTATTCACGTTGTTAAGCCTCATATCAATAGAAAACAATTGCAAAATTCGGAGAAACGTTTTTGTATTAATCAAATTATGTCATCATTTGCAGCCTTCTTTAAATTTGCCTGTCCACATTTGTCAGATTTTGAAATATATATTATTAAATATTAGGTTTTCCGAGTCATTCAAAATTTTCCATTTTAGATAGATGTTCGCGTTTAACAGTGGCCGTATTAGACAGGCTATACTGCAATACGTTTATAAAAGAAGAGACTTCTATTGATGGTGTTTGATATTGGTTGTTTTTAAACTTGAAAAGTCTATAAAAATATTTGTTTTAGTATTTTGAAGTGTATAATCCCCAAATGTCAATTGAGCGAAAGTAAAATTTGAAAAAATTGATGAACGTTAATAGTTTTTAAGAATGAAATTACCTTTTGAATAATTTTAATATTTTTTCAGCAATGAAATAAAATATCTTTTTAAGTTAGAAATGCATTACAATACTTTTTATACAGAAGATAAGGGTTGTTCATAGTGAAAGTGAAGTATTTTTTAAAAAAAATTCAATTCGAAAGAACAAGCTTTCTGTAAATGCATAAGCAGATTACAAATACAAATATTCAGTGAATGTTATCTCAAGGGAATTTAAAGCAATTTTTGTTACAAAATATATGATTGAAAGTAATACAGAGTGGCAGTGGCTCAGGGGATTGAGCGCTTGTCTCTCAATGAGGCGACCCAGGTTCGATCGCAGCGTTGGCTGGTCGATTTGAATTATCGTCCCGGCTCACACCGACTACAGTGCTGAAGTAAAATATCCTCAGTGGCAGACGGATCTTGGGTAGAGTCCCCTTGCCGTCAGACTAACCGTAGGAGAGTTTCGTGGTTTCCCTCACCATGTAACGCTAATGCCGGTTGGTTCCATCAAAAAGTTCTCTACTAACCAAATTTCTTCCAATACTTGATCCGAGAGTTTCCTTGTCTTATAGAGTGGGATTAATTATACAAGGTTACTTAATTTAACATTAGTAGTCGTAAACCCAAAATTGGGTTTGCCGTTCAACGACGGTCGCAAAATTCCTATGTTTGATCCAGAAGCTCCCTTGTCTTCGAATTTGGGTTCAAAATTGCAAGGCTACGAAGTTGAACATTGATAGTCATAAACTCAGAATTGAGTCGACTGTTCAATGCCGGTTATAAATTAAAATAACATTGATCCAATTAAGCAAAATCTATATTATATNCTTCGAATTTGGGTTCAAAATTACAAGGCTACGAAGTTGAACATTGATAGTCATAAACTCAGAATTGAGTCGACTGTTCAATGCCGGTTATAAATTAAAATAACATTGATTCAATTAAGCAAAATATATATTTATTTTTTTAATTAGTTTTGTTACACCACTTTCACAATAAACTGCACATTATATAAATTTACACGTTACAAAAAACTATTTTTAGTGTTTAACTTTGACTTGAAAGAGAAACAAGATAATCAAAAATTATATTCTAAAAAAAGGGAACTCAAAAAGTTTAAATTCTTTAATTGCAATAGGTTTCTTTTTTCAGCAGTCGAAAAAGAAAAATTCTAAGCACTCTTTCTAAATTTAATTAATTTAGATACGTTTTTTAAGCGGCACTAAAAACTTTCTCCGGTTTAATATCTTTGTTTAGGTTATATAGGCTCTCTGAAAAATGAATGCAGCATCGATAATTTTTACGAATAGGAAAACTTAAACTTCAGGTACTTTAAGAATTGCAAAAAGAATTTTGTTCTTCGTTTAAATCGTATTTATTCGAATCTGAATACGTTACTATTTCACACAAATCGAAATAAGTTTCCAAGTAAAAGAAAATCTATTTTAAGTGGGTAATAGTTTTTTAAATGATAAAAAATTCTCAAGTACTCGCTCGCTGTCTGCAGTAAAGCTCTTAATGAAATCGTAATCTGAAAATAAGATCCTTTTTTTTTAAAGTGAGTTTTATTCCTTCTTTTATTTATGAAAACCTATAAAGTACTAAAGTACTTGGCGATATTGACGAATATTTCTGTTGTGCTGTACTGAAGAGTATGGAAAAATAAATTTATTCGACTTCCTTTGCGTCGATAAGAACATCTTTGGAATAAAAAGAGAAAGCAAAATCCTCTTATATGTCAAAGCTCCCAGGAATTCTGAGAATTAAAATGGCTTGAGTCATTAAAGGAAATCTCTTTTTCGTTTAAGATAGTCATATGTCAAAGATTAACCAGCTTATTAAAAATTTTATGGGAATCAATAAAACGTAATTTAATTATTCAGTCAACTAAACTGACAGAAATTAATTTGAGATTTTTCAAATGTTTTGTGTGTAATATTTTTCAAATGCAAGCTAATTGGCATTGAAAAATATGAATAACGATTGACAATAAAAATTACTAAGGAAGATATTTAACATTGATTGATACTTGGTAAATGCATGCCTTTTAACTTGTTAGCAGAGTGGATTTTTAAGAAAAATAAAATGATATTAAGAAAAATAATTGTTTAATAAAATTATGATTTTTAAAATATTAGCTACGCCTTTAATTAAGTAGTGAATAATTAAGTAATCATTAAGCTGCATAAAATATCGATTATTTTTTTTAAAGAAAAGCGCTTTTTAGTTAAATGGTTATTTTTTTTCATTAGTTTTTCAATCTATAAATTTAATAACCTTCAGTTTAAATACTGTTTAGCAACTTTTTTAATTACGATTGTACTAATTCTATCTTGCTTTTATTTCTTTTTTAATTTTGTATAATATTTTAACGCTTTCCAGCTTTCAAATCTGGCAACACTTATTCCAAAAATACTTGATTGTTGTTGCAATTCATTTACGTCACACTAGAGCTGCACAATGGGCTATTGGCGACAGTCTGGGAAGCATCCCTGAGGACGATCCGAAGACATGCCATCACAATTCTGATCCTCTGCAAAGGGTATGGCACCCCCGCTTCGGTAGCCCAACGACCTGCACGGGAAGTCGAGCACTTTACGGTAGCACAGTTTATCGAGGACCAATACCACACACCCTCTGTCCCTACGCAGACTGATCCAAGTGGTCACCCACCCGCACACTGACCGTAGCCAGTGATGCTTGACTTCGGTGATCTGCTGGGAACCGTGTCTTAACGATCAGTCCACTTCGGGACTAAAAATACTTGAAATCACTAAAAATTTAAAACTATTTGTTGCTTAAGATCCACTGTTTTTTACCAACTATATTTTTTAAAGAATATAGAGATCAAATATGTTTGTTCCGAAAAATTTGTCATCTGCAGTCAAAGTGACTAATACGCTGCCTGTCTAAACTTTTTAATCAAAATTTGCTTTACAGGAAAGTGTTAATAAATGTACAAACTGAAATTAACTAAATTTAAATTATTATACTTTACATCAAAAGTTTTTATCATACGTTTCCTTTAAAATAAAAATTTCATGATAATTCAAGAGCTCTGTACATTTTTGAATTTGAATTTCATATAAATTTTCTGTTTTTAATATTTATTTATTTATTTTTGGATTTGAGAAACTTGATAAACTAATTGACTTGTTAGTGCCTAACTTATTTAATTAAAAATAATGATTTACTGAAAGAAAATTTACGAAATCCTTTCAGATAGATATTCATAGTTTTATAAACGACCATCAGTTATATTTTTGAATTTGAATTGCATCTAAAGAATTATGGCTGCTACTTAAACTCTTATTGTTCATTTTTTATATTTTCTGATTCTTATTTATTTATTTATTATTTTTGGGTACATAAAACATAATTAACTAATTGACTTATTAAGGACTAACTTATTTAGTTGCAAATAATGATTTAATGGATATTAAAACATTTATATTTTTCGAGTTGAAAATCAAATACATTTTATTTAATATTAATTACTCTAATATTGTATAAAAAATATTTTAATTAATTTTAAATTTTTTTTATAATAATGTGATTTTGAAAAAAAGAGTCTTTTTTTATGCATTTATATCTTTTTGCATCAACTTAACAGGAGAAAAATTAATTGAAGAGAGAGTTTGAAAGTAAATATTTGTGTAATAGCATTATAATTGACATTTAAATTTCTGGACAATTGTTAACTTTGTTATTTAAAACATTGTAGTTCGAAATCTGCAAAAAATGTGTGTTTTAATATAATAATATCTTACTTTCCATGTAATTGAGACGCTTTATGTTTAAACTCTATTTATTTTTTTCTTCTAAATATATCGAAGGTATAATAAATTATAATTTATTTTCAAATTTGCCTTTAACCTTCTTTACCAAGTAGATTTCAATAATATTAATAATTCACAAGTTTCTAAAAATAACGAAGAATGATGAAATAAATTATAATTTATTTTTAAATTTGCCCTTAACCTTCTTTTCCATCTANTATTAAAACATTTATATTTTTCGAGTTGAAAATCAAATACATTTTATTTAATATTAATTACTCTAATATTGTATAAAAAATATTTTAATTAATTTTAAATTTTTTTTATAATAATGTGATTTTGAAAAAAAAAGTCTTTTTTTATGCATTTATATCTTTTTGCATAAACTTAACAGGAGAAATATATATTTGTGTAAGTATATATTGTGAATATATATTGTGAAAGTATATATTTGTGTAATAGCATTATAATTGACATTTAAATTTCTGGACAATTGTTAACTTTGTTATTTAAAACATTGTAGTTCGAAATCTGCAAAAAATGTGTGTTTTAATATAATAATATCCTACTTTCCATGTAATTGAGACGCTTTATGTTTAAACTCTATTTATTTTTTTCTTCTAAATATATCGAAGGTATGATAAATTATAATTTATTTTCAAATTTGCCTTTAACCTTCTTTACCAAGTAGATTTCAATAATATTAATAATTCACAAATTTCTGAAAATAACGAAGAATGATGAAATAAATTATAATTTATTTTAAATTTGCCTTTAACCTTCTTTTCCATCTAGGTTTGAATAATATTAAAGAATTCCAAATTTCTAAAAATAGCGAAGAATAATATAATAAATTATAATTTATTTATAAATTTGCCTTTATTTTCATTTTTCATGAAAGCTTGAATAATATTAGTAATAACTCACAAATTTCTAAAAATAGCGAAGATCAATATAATAAATTTTAATTTATTTTTAAATTTGTCTTTAACCTTCTTTTCCATCTCGGTTTGAATAATATCAATAATTCACAAATATAAATTAATAACTTTTGATACAAATATTATTGCAACTGCATATTACATTATTTTTGTTATCAATATTTAACTTCCTTGTTAGTGAAATCAATTTATTTCGCTTTTGATCACTGCATGCACGCAAGAACGCTAACAACTTTACCTTGAATTTGTGTGCAAGGAAAAAAAATAAATGTATCTGCATGCAATAAATCATTAATATTTAATTTTACAAAAATCAAATAGTCAGAATAAAAATATTGTTAAGGAATATCGTTGTTTACAAATTATACGAATGTCCCTAGGATTTACTCTAAAAGGAAGTCAAAAATAGTACTTGAAAAATGAAACATAATTTTGAATTTTAAAGGCAAAAATTTACTTCGAACTTTTTAATTCGCAGAATTAACGAAGTGAATTAAAAAATTATGCATATTCTAAAACTTTTTTATCGGAAGAATCAATTAAAAGGAAATGTATATTTCTTTATTGTTTGACTAATTAATTTTACACTCATTTAATATACGCAATTGCCGAAATCCAGAATTTAAAGCAAATTGGTCAAATAGCTCTTGAGTAGTAATAATTTGAAAACTGACTTCTTTGAGATGACGAAAAACTCGAAAAGGGAATTTAACAGAAACGGGATACCAGAAAAGCGATCGAAAGTGATAGCTTTCCTGTCTAAACTGATCAGACCATATTTTCCAAAATACTGTTATTCCTCGACATTTTGACTATCCGTCAAAAAAAATTGAGTCGGTTTAGAGTCTGATTTCATTACTCATAATGCGTTGTGAATTAGGACATAACTTAAATTATCAAAATTGAATTTTTAGTAGACAATAAAATGCAAAATAAATACCCACAAAAACCCATAAAAAAGAATCCTATGGTTCAATTAAGACAAACTGAATGTAGGTAAGCAATTTTATTTCATTTTATAACCACCGCTGTAGAGCCGACCCAATTTTGAGTTTACGACTACCAATGTTCAACTCTGTAGACTTGTAATTTTGAATCCAATCCAGTAGACAAGGGAGCTCATGAATCAGTTATTTGGAGAAATTTGCCTATTAAGGACTTTTTGGTGGAACTAAACCACATTTGCGTTCTGAAGAGGAAGACCATGGAAACCTCCCACGGTTAACCTAACGGCAAGGGGATTCTAATCCATGATCCGTCTACCACTGAGACTATTTTACGTCAGCACTGTGGTCTGTGCGAGCCGGGAGCGGAATTCGAATCGACCTCATTGGGAGGCGAGTGCTCCATCGTTTGAACCACCTCGGCTCTAAGGCAAGCAATTGACATTCATAGGCATCTACAACACAGAGCCATAAAAAAGCAATCTGTAATTAACGATTACGGGTTTTAGGTATTTAAAAACACATAAGGCTTGGACACAAATAAATACAGAGGTACCTCTGAAAAGTTTATTCCCCTAGTACTACTAAGTCTGTTCCATTTTCCGAGAATGCGTGACCAGACTCAGCCTAGATTCAATCGCAGGTAAACCATTTTATATTTTTTTATCTATTGAAAGAACTCCCTTCCCCACGAAGTCTAATACCATCTGCTGATATGGATACTAGCTATAGGACATTTCAAAGAGGGAAACTCCACCCTGCTTTGATTCCCTTTATCTTGTTGAATCGAGCAAAAACCTGCCTTAAATATTGACTCAACACTCCTACTTAAAATAGTAAAAACTCGTCACCTCCACAGTACTTTACATAGACATGTACTTACATAGTACTTTACAAACATCTTTACATAGACAGATCATAAGTCGAAGACTTGATTTCCATTCGTACGGCACTTCAGCAAGGCTTTTCCTTACATTATAAACGAGACCATGAAAGGAGAACAAAAACAAAACAGAACACTCGACAGGTCAAGAGCTTTTATTTAATAATCGATAAAGACACGGTGGCTTAGGGGATAGAGCATTCTCCCTCCAAAAGATATACCGGGGGTTCCACTCCGAACGATGGCCGGTCGATACGAATTTCGTAACAAGCTCGTACCGACCACAATGCTGATATAAAATATCCTCAGTGGTAGACGAATCATGGGCTAGAATCCCCTTTCTGTCGGACTATCCAAGGGAGGTTTTCGTGATTTTCTTCTCCATGTAATGTAAATTCGGGTTAGTTTCATAAAAAAGGTCATCGAATAAGGCAAATTTCTTTTAATACTTGATCTGGGAGTTTCCTCGTCTTCTAGACTGGGTTCAAAATTACAAGTCTACGTAATTGAATATTAGAACTCGAAAATTCAAAATTAGGTCGGCTGTGCAATGACCGCTTCTAAATAAAATAATCGTCATAGTCTTCTGGTGAGCATCAAGAAAAACGCCGTGGCCACGCAAGGGAAATACGTCAGTACTTTCCGTTCAAAAAACAACCTCGCTCAATCGATACTTGAACTCACTATCAAAATTTTCATTGTACAAAAAAAACAACCCAACAATTGAAACATTAGCAGCACTAGTTATTTATCATACTTAAAGTTACAGGTATATCCCAGTGTAAATTTAACTTTTCAAACCCCCGAAATTTGGCGAAAAGCAAGGGGGAACCTGTAATAAAGTTGGACATTCTTTGTCCGTTAAATATCGATGCATTTTGAACAGTGAGATGGATATAAATAACTCTGGATCAATTTGCCTTTTTCAATTGCTTATACATAATTTTGCGATTTCACTCATCACATTTTCTTTTACAATTAAAGATTTTGATTTTAAAACAATACTTGAACCTACGTTCAAAAAAATTAAGAATAAGAAAAACTAATAAAATTTATTTAAGAGAATTTAAAAAAATATAACGGAATTAAAACATTTTAAACATACCACAAGGCTACACACCAATATTTTTATTAATAACATCAGCTGCGTCGTTAAGCTAATCCCATTCGAAAATGAATTCTACTTCATCCTCATCTACTGGTCACCACAAAAAAAATTGTTTTTATATCCATCAAAAGAATTTAAAATTACAGAATTTTAAAATATTTTGTAATAAAATTTTAATCTACATTTCGCCAAGCGTCTAGTATCATTCGACACTCGTCTGTAAGAATAATAATCGAACTTATCAACAGCAGTAGACTTATATACCCCTACATACCAGAAATCTGCCATCTCGTAATCAAAAATGGGGAGTTGATTAATATACCTAACATACCAGAAATTTGTTATCTCATAGTCAAAAATAGGGGGTTGATTTATATACCCGACATGCTAGAAATTTGCCATCTCGTAGTCAAAAATAGGGGGTCGACTTATACATCCGAAATCCCAGTAATTTGCCATCACGTAATCAGAAATAGGGGGCTGATTAATATACCAGACTTGGCAGAAATTTGTTATCTCGTAGTAAAAAATAGGGTGTTGATTTATATACCCGACATGATAGAAATTTGTTATCTCGTAGTCAAAAATAGGGGGTCGACTTATATATCCGAAATCCCAGTAGTTTGCCATCGCGTAATCAGAAATAGGGGGTTGATTAATATACCTGAATTGGCAGAAATTTGTTATCTCGTAGTCAAAAATAAGGAGTCGACTTATACAGGGTGTCCCAAAACGACCACATAAACTCTGCACAGCTAGATTCCTCGTTGGTAGTACATAAAAACTGCCCAAAGAAGCGTTCCTATACGATCCATAGTTTACGAGAAAAATACGAAGAACAAAGTATGACGTCACTGCCGGTGCAAGAAAAAAAAACACTTTATTGGGCATATCAACAACAGTATTTGCATATCTTTCAAGACGATAATATTTAAAACGTACTCCGCGCATATTCTGCTTTAAATTGTGCATAGTATACTGCTGTTGATATGTTCAATAAAGTGTTTTCTCTTGCACCTCCAGTGACGTCATACTTTGTTTTTCGTATTTTTTTCGTAAACTATGGTTCGTGCAGGAGCGCTTCTTTGGGCAGTTTTTATGTACTCCCAACGAGGAATCTAGCTGTGCAGAGTTTATGCGGTCGTTTTGGGACATCCTGTATATCCGACATCCCAGAAATTTGTTATCTCATAATCAGAAATAGGGGGTTGATTAATATACCGGGATATACGGCAGGTATCAAACCATTAATATTATGTCTTAGTATGTGAGAAGACGAACGTTAGATCAAGAATGGTGAAAGTGTCCGCATTCTTATGCACTGTACAGTGCACAAAAAAGGCGAAATTAATTGCATACAACCACCCTGAACAACTTTTGATCTAATGATCGGATCTTCATGTTGTAAACATGTCTTTTTCGTTAATGATTTTTAAAATTCTTATAACAGTTTATTTTCTTTCTCCGCTTAAATACTAATTCTTGATCACAAATACACGTAATTTTTATTTCTTTTTTAAAGGAATTCTAAAAATGAACTTTAAAGGTGTTGATCTTGAAAAGTCTTGTACAGTGTTAAAAAACGGACCACTTTGAATAACTTTTGGTCGAATTTTCGGATCCTCACATTCTAAGACTCAATCTCAATGGTTCAAAGGGGTGACCTCAAATATGCTAATCAATTAGTGCAGACGATATTTTAAAATGTGGAATCAGGCACAAGAACGTATTTTCCTTGAAAAAAATATACCTTTTCTTCGACGGATTTAGATTTCTGACCTCCAAAATGAGGGGGGCAGCCGCAATCTGAGAAATATGGTCCCAAGAAATCGGTCATGCGGTCAAACGCTTGGGCCCTTTAATGCTGATTTTACTTTTGCGTATTCCACCTTACATCGCTATAGCTTTTTAAGCGATTTGAGAAAATTTTGCTCAGAATTACAAAATTCGTTTGTTTAAAGATAATTCCGTGCAAGAAATAACTTTTAGTAAATATTTATTTTTCATTATTACTTTATTAATTAAGAGTCGAATAACATTTAAATTGTAAAGTCTGTAACTTTTTGGGTCATTTTAAAGAATGTAGTTTTGCATGACAAAATACAACATTTGAGAGAAATTGATCGAATAGTTCCTGAAAAATCAGTTAAAAAGTCGTATATTTGAATGGTCGTAAAGAAATTCTTTAAAAAGACCTTAACTTTTGTATAGATTGAACAACAACTTCTTTCAAATGCAAAACTATCCTTCAACTTTAACGTACAAGCCTGATGAAGAAAGAATTTTTTCGATTCTACTCGAAAAAAATATATTGATATTTATACCGTCACAAATAAATGTTTACATAGTAAATTCTTTATTAAAGAAAAATTAAAACACGACTGCGAAATTATTAAAATTAAAAAGAAGCCTGTAGAAAAAATGCACCTTGTTCAAAAACGTCAAATTTGATGAATGCAACTTAAATATTTTAGCAAAAATGCTTTTCATGAGTGTAGGCGAATATTTAATGATATTTTTTGGAGTTTTACGCTGTTTTTTGTGTCAAATACAAAGTGTCGTAAATTTGATGGTTTTCAAAATATGTATTTAGAAAAACGGATAAGGTTTGGAAAGAAAGAAAAAACGATTTGTGGAAAAGAGACATGTGACAAGGCTTTTTCTGTTTTTTTTTTCTTCCCTTCCTGCTTTTAATTTCACAGTTTTTTGTTAGTATTAATTTATACATAAAAGAAGCGACAATGAAAATCCCGGCTAATTGTGACATTTTGAAAATATTGTATTAAGATTTTATGCATTAAAAGACTTCGAAAAATGGGATACCTGCTAGTAACGTAGTTTTGATATCTCGATCCTGATTGGTTGTTGAAACGCGGCATTTGCTTACGTTATAATCAATTCATTCCATTCTATTTCAAAGAAGCCAAGCCCGTCAACTATCAATTCTCTTAAGTGGCCCGTTCTATTTTCTTTCGCAAAGATTCTTTTACAAATATTTTAATTCTTTCTCCGAATTTTTCTTCCTTAATACAAAGATAAGCACGAAGATATGCAGAAATTAAACAAACTAGTTATACATCGAAGTTGCCAGGTACACAAAACAAAAACATATGACAATACAATTAATAATATAAACAAATAATAAATCTAAGTTAAGTAAAAGATGTAGAAGAGAAATAATTATATATTAACAAATTCGATGTGCGACTCGGCATTGTATTTAATTAACTTCACGTTAAATAACATTCTGACTTGTGTGTGTTGTAATTATATTTTTACAAATTCGATGTGCGATTCGGCATTGTATTTAATTAACTTCACGTTAAATAACATTCTAACTTCGTGTGTTGTAATTATATTTTTACAAATTCGATGTGCGATTCGGCATTGTATTTAATTAACTTCACGTTAAATAACATTCTAACTTGTGTTTGTTGTAATTATATTTTAACAAATTCGATGCGGGATTCGGCATTGTATTTAATTAACTTCACGTTAAATAACATTCTAACTTGTGTGTGTTGTAATTATATTTTCACAAATTCGATGTGCGATTCGGCATTGTATTTAATTAACTTCACGTTAAATAACATTCTAACTTTTGTGTGTTGTCATTATATTTTCACAAATTCGATGTGCGATTCGGCATTGTATTTAATTAACTTCACGTTAAATAACATTCTAACTTGTGTTTGTTGTAATTATATTTTAACAAATTCGATGCGTGATTCGGCATTGTATTTAATTAACTTCACGTTAAATAACATTCTCACTTGTGTAACTAATGTGTGTTAGTTCCATCAAAAAGTCCTACACGAAGGCAAATTTCTCCTAATACTTGATAAAAGAGTTCCTTGCCTTATGGATTGGGTTCAAAATTACAAGGCTACGGAGTTGAACATTGGTAACTGTAAACCCAAAATTTGTCGGCTTTTAATTAAAGCTTTTTTATCCCTTTTTCTAGTAAATCAACTTATTTAGTCATAACTTCAATGTTGAAAGGGTCTAAGATATGCTTATCAACATTGTTAAAAATGCTTGTATATGTTAAAACAACATTGTAGCTTATTACTTTTCAAACATAGTTCGCAAATCATTTTCGAGACATTTAGAAGAAACTATAATTAACAAATATTTCTGCAATTTTTCTTAATAATAACTATATATAAATCGATAATAAAATAATATAATTATAAAATCTGTCATAATATGTAAAACATGGAATTCAAATATATCCAATTGAACGAAATAGACGCAAGATACGCTTGCTTCTAATTATTATACAAAAATAGCAAAGTTAAAAAGGGGAAGATACTTAAAAAAATTAAAATTCTGTTTCGCAACTATGTATTCTTATAGACTGATTTACTTTCTATCGAATTTTTCAAATGTTTACTTTCAAATCACGCCATACATTTAAAATGAATTTTTCATTGTCTGTTTGCAAAAAATACTGTCTCGTATTTTGAAAAACAAAGTAACTAGTATTCCCCAGATGCAGTCAGAATGTTTCAATAATCATATAAAAGTGTTTGTTCAAACTATTGTTTTGACACATATATAAATACGTGAAAAAATAAGGTATCCCAAATGTATATCATGTTCTAGCAGTTTTCAAATTATTATTTTTTTTTACTATTTAGAATTCATATTTATGAATTGAATACCTGTAGATCATAATAATATTAACTGTATATATAAAGTTCATCGAAATTATATTATTTCTATTCGAGAATATAATTTTTTTAACATATCATCTATTTAATGATAATCTACGTCATATATAGGGTATAAAGTTATCCCCGCCCTTGAAATTTATTTCCAGAATCTTTGTTAAAAATGAAATCAAAAACAGTATTTACATTTGTGAACTCAACAAAAAATTAAAATGAAATCTTACGAATAACTACTGAGGACAGAAAACATCAAAAACTGTTTCATTGCTGGCCATTTTTCGTAATCTCCCCAGGTTTAACTGTATAATCAAACTGGTATTGATGTTTGTCATTCCGCTTTCCTTACTAGTGGTATGATAGATTTCAGGGACGTTATTTTTCTTTTTTGCTTCTTAACTATCATTCTATGTAAGTGAATGTTTTTTTTACGTCATTTACATTGTGCATAATCATTAAGGAAATACACCGTGAAATACACTTATTATGTCATTTGTTTTGTATTAGACAAAAATCTATTATACGTTATTATTAATTTCAAGACTCATGTATGGTGGGGATGATAATGAAGCAGATAATAAATAAATTTCGATATAATTATATGCCTTTTATTTTTAAAACTACTTCTTTGTTTTTTCGCATATCCGATCTTATGTGAAACGTAAAAATTGTTATAACAGAATGGTAATTAGTATAATAATTTTTTTATATTGTATTGTGCAATGTTAGAATTTTAATTGTAAAATGACGGCAGAATAACCGTTAGCAATCTATTCATAAATTTAACCGTAAATTTTACGGTTAGGAGCATTTCTTAACCTTTTCTAGTGGTAGTTACGCCAAATTACTCCACTTCGAGAATTTTACATGTGATCGAATTCAATGAACGAATACCACTAGTTGATTTATGCTGATTATTTTTGTTTATATAATTTTTGCTCATTATATTTTTCTTCATTTTTTGTTTATTTAAAACATTTCACTCATAATTTTTTTTCTAATTTTTGTTTTTATTTATATCATTTCGCTCATTTTTGTTATTATTGTTTAGTGGATGGGTTACTTACTTACTTCGCAAGGAATTTTCATTTATGAGCTTTATGTTTTAAGGAAATTAACTGTTTAATGTGGGCCATCCATTGATGTTGGCAAGTTCATATCACGTCCACAGTTTAACATTGAGGGGATTTAATTATCGACTATGTCAACCTTCATCTATCAAAAGGTACTTCAAGATAGAATTAAGTTTACATATCTTGTGTACTAGTGAAATGGTATTTAATATTTATAGTGGTAGTTACGTCACAACTCTAGTAAGCTGTGATGCTTACAGTGCAGAATGTTGTTAGAATCTTTATAAAATGCATATTTTTTTGAAAAAGAAAAAAATCATTTCTTTAAATACAAGAGATTTAGTAGTTCAATAAAAATAAAAATATATTACTCAATTTAGAACGAGTGCGTCCTACACTTAATTAGTTAAGGTATTCGGTTGGGTATAAATAGACAATTTTGATTTTTTTTTTACTGTAGACACTTGAACTTAATTTCTACCAAAGTTAAGATTTTTGATTTTTTCCTATTGATGAACCAACATAATCTTGATGGTAACTATCAATAATTAATTACATCATGAACCATTATATTTTTTGATGATGGAAAACATAAGTAACCATCGCCCCACTGTAGGCATTCGGACTGATTTAGGAATAACATAGGAATAGCAATTAGGTCTGATGGTTTGCTTATGTTAAACCATCAGAAATCTCCCTCATAGTTCCTTAGAAATCAAATGCTGGAATGATCATGAACAACTATCATCTCAATGTAGGAATTCGGACTGTTTAATGATGGGCCACCACTAAAAAAAAATTTTGATGGTTTATTCCTGAGAGCCAACAAGAATTCCTATTAAACCATCATGAAAATGTTTATTTTGAACCATCAAACTTCTCTAATTGGTTACCCATCATAGTAATAAAGTAGCACTTTCCATCATGCAATCATGGAAGTTCGCTAGCATATCAAAAACTATGAACACATAATAGAAAATGTTGGATGATGGTGACCATCAAGTTATGTTGGTCCATCATAAAACGCACTGAAATCAACATAAACCGTCAAAAAACTGAAACCAAAAACCGAAAGTAAACACCTAAAAACAACTTTAAAATGTTTTTCGTAATCCTTTGAATAATTTGACCCTTTCTTTTATTTCAATGAATTATATTTTTACAACACATAAAATTCATTTTCAGAAATTACTTTTCGAATTATTATTCTTTTATTTCGGTGTCAGAGCTTTCGTACATTCTACAATTTTCGTATATTTTAACTGCATTTTGTAAAGAACGTAGATGTTGATAAAATTTATTCACGATAACATACATTACGAAAAAAGTTTCGTAATACATATTTTTACATTTTGTATTTCGCCTTTCACATAATATTAGTGATGTTTTGAACTGAAAGCTAAGGACTAAGTGTGACTTTCATTTTCATCAATTTTTATGCATGAATATTTAGAATTTTTCTTTTAATATTCAATATTAAATATTCAATATTAAATATGATATTTAATTATATTTCATAGTCTTTTTGTAATTTTGTTAATATTTCAGCTCTAAACACAAGTAATCACCTTACGTTACTAGAAAAAAAAAATACTTTTGAAATTTATGCATTACAATTTGCGGTAGAGCTGTTAGCGTGACATGAAAAATTTGCTCACAATATAGAGTAAAAGATATAGAATAAAAAGTATAGAATAAAACATTAAGAGACATAGAGAAAACATGGAAAAGTGACAAAATAATGTAAAGAGAAGAAGAATATTATTAAAATAAAATAAAATAACAAGATAGTTATAGAAAAAATTAATAAAAATCTGGGGAACTTATTAATTAATAGGCATAAAAACGCATTAATTTTCCTAATTTTCTCCATTTTTTTCTCTCTTCTCTTTTTATTCTTTTTGTATATATATATAAAAACTTGACCAAAAATAAGTTCGTAAAAAGCAATCGGTTAACTAAATAAATAACATTAAAAATTCAATACACTTTAAACTAGTCTCGATAATTGACAGATGAACAAATATAATAAGTAAAACAAACTACATCATACCATTTTGTCATTTTTTTAAAAAAGATGAAGAAGAAATACTAAGTTCGCGTAATCAAAATTTCTTAATTTATTCCTACAGCGATCGTTATTTTTAGATTAGATGCAAATTCGAATTTTGTGCAATAACTTAGTTATGCATAAGTAGCACATTGCGTGATATGTTCTATGCTGTTTCAGAAAAATTTCTAAAAAACGATTTTAACGAAATGCTTGAAAGTAATGAAAAGAATGGTACTTTTCCCAGAGGAATAATACGGAAAATAAATAACTCATTAAGCATTTGAATATTTTGATGCTTGTTTCTCTTTCTTGCATGTTCTATACTTCTTTCCACAAGGTATTAGTTTCCATTTTATGGTTAAATTTTATTTCTTTATTCTTAAAACTTTCATAGCGCAATGATTTATTTATTTGTTTAGTTTTAAAAATTTTACCTTTGTAGCTTAAAAGTATAATACATATAAATCTTTAAAATTAATTTTATGAATATTGAATTTTCAAAATTTGTTTACTTTTTATAAATGTAAGCAAATAAATTAGGCACGACAAGGTATTAGTTTTTAGTTTATGATTAAATTTTGCGTCTTTATTGTTAAAACTTCCATAGCGCAAGAATTTATTTATTTGTTTAGTTTTAAAAAGTTTACTTTTGTAGTTTAAAAAGCATAATGTGCATGCAAATCTATGAAATTAATTATATGAATTTTATTTTTTCAAAATTTATTAAATTCTTCTATTAATGTAAGCAAATAAACTCGGAGCAACAAGGTATTATTTTCTAGTTTATGATTAAAGTTTGTGTCTTTGTTACTAAAACTTACATACCGCAATTTATTTATTTTCACTTTTAAAAATTTTATCTTTGTAACTTAAAAGCAGAATATATAAATAAATCTCTAAAATTAATTGTATGAATAGTAAATTTTCAAAATTTGTTTATTTTTTATTAATGTAAGCAAATAAACAAGGTATTATTTTCTAGTTTATCATTCAAATTTGTGTTTTTATTGCCACAACTTACATACGCAATGATTTATTTATTTATTTATTTTTTGCTTCTAAAAATTTTACCTTTATAACTTAAAAGCATAATATACAAATAAATCTAAAAAATTTATTGTATAAATAGTAAATCTTTAAAATTCGTTTATTTTTCGTTTATGTAAACAGATAAATTTCGACTTTCATCTTGGGAACAAAAATATATTTTATAAAATAATATCGGAAGAAGAAATTAGATAGGATCACTTTTTTTAAATTTACGTTATTTCAAATTTCCCCGTTACGGTAACACTTTCTAAAGGAGAAAAGGTTTCCGCAGTTTTCAATTTAGTAGTCCGATGTAACGCACATCAACTGCGCAGTGGGGGTTATTAAGAAAGATGTCACAACGCTTAGACTACTAAAGGATCGGGTTTCATGTTTATGGTAACACGGGAGAAGGCTTTCTTTCTTCTAGATGTTGATTATGTGTTGATGAGGTGTTGATTATGGTAAAAATCAACCTTTAAGCATGACCAAGAGCACGACAGCTTGTTTACACTGATTGATTTTGCTGAATAACATTCTCATTGCTAATCTTATCCATTCAAAAATTAAAACAATTCATGTTGAAAATACTTTTACTCATTAAAATTCAAATGTAAATCATATTTAATTGCTTACATTTATTGTAATAAAGAGGCAGATGCACTTAATTATAATAAAGTGAAGTTTTCCAATTGGGAAGGAGAAAAATAATTACTTGAAAACTTAAGACTCAATTGCCATCCGTAGTATAAACGTCCATTATAAAAAGAATAAATTAATAATTACATTCTGGGAAATTTTATCGCGATGTTGAATCTATTTCACATAAACTGTTCCACGCAGTATTCCATGCAGGCGAAATTTTTGGCATGATACAATTTAAGGAAGATAAAATGTTATAAGACTGAATTTTAATTGGCGAAATTGTACTTATCATTTTGGAGGAATTTATTGACTAGATACAAATTTACGTTAGACTTATTATAAAAATAAATGCAATTTGTTTACTGAGTATTATTTGTAAAAATTTTTAAAAAAATTCCCCACAAAAAGTATTGCTCATTAAGGTAATATTATGCAATACCTTATTTTTTTAAAGAAAAAAACACTGCTTTTTATTTTAAATTTGAATAATAAGGAGCAAGTTCCATGGCACGGATCTTTTAAAGTCTGTTCCAAATTTCTTTAACTTTTGAGAATTTATGGTTTACGTTTCATGGTTGTTAATTATTTAACAATTGAATTTTCGATTGATTCATTTCGAAATTTTCCCGTGACGTCATTATTCTTTATTTTATAATATTTTTTTTTTAAATTTTAAAAATTTCTTTTAAAAAGTTTAACTATTAAAAAAAGTTAAAATCTTAACTAATAATAAAATACAATTTATGATTTTTAAACTTATGAAATATTCCTACTGACACTCTCATTGCTTTAAATGCCTCAATCAAGTTCTTAATTTCTAAATGTATATTTTATATGAAATTTTTATTTTGAGGAAAGAGTGAAAAGAAATATTTTCGTTGCAGCTTTGGAGAATATTTTGTATAAAATATTCTCGAATAAAAAATAAAAATATATATTTCTCCTATAAAGTATAAGATATTTTAAACGAAAGTTTGTTTTCAAAACATTTGAATTCTACGCAAAAAAATTCTATTCTTTTCACTTAAATTCTTCTTCAAGGAAAATTCTATTATTTTAAGACTTATTAAGTTGATCTTTTTCTTATTTTGCACATCGTACCAAAAAAAAAAAATGAAAACAATATCCAAACATGAATAACTGTTACTTTTAACTATTTCTTAATAAACTATATTTTTTATTTTCTTAAAGAAATTATCGTAACGTATATTTTGCTTCAGTATCACTATTTTAACTCATTAATCACTTCGAAATTGTTCGATTATCTTGTTTTACCTACATTCTTATTTTTTTCTGATTCTTATGCTCTATAAATCTTATACTGCAATAAATGTTCCGTTTATTTCCTGTATATCAGCTTCTATATTTATATTTTATCCTTAGACAGTTAATAAAATAACCAAGCTGTTATTAAAAGACACGTAGTTTAAGTACCTCATAAAAATTATATGCAAAATACAGACACTGAATAAATCAAAATATATGTATGCCAAATAATCTCATACACACACTCACAGAAATACAATATAACTCTCACGTTTGACGATTCAGCAATTCATATGAGTCGTATTTCGTTAATTTTGATAATCATATCGTCAAGAAAAAATCATAATTTTCCAGAAATCATAATAAAAGTATGTCATGTAGAATCCCATGAGTTGCATGTGACGCAGCTGAAGTTTATGTAAAAATCACGCTAAAAAATATTTCCCCTTAAAAAAGAATGATTCCCACTTTAGAAACATTGATTTAGTATTTGATTCAAGAAATTTATTTGGAAGTAAAATAATGAAAACAAGTTATAAATGTTGAATTATGTTCCTATTCGAACAATTTAAAGCAGAACAAGGTAAAATAATTAAATTTCTTTAAGCTTCATAATGAAATTGAAAATATAAATCAGAAGTAATGAAAGTACGCCATGTCGAATCCCATGAGTTGTATGTGACGCAGCTGAAGTTAATGTAAGAATCACGCTAAAAATATTTCCCCGTAAAAAGAATGATTTCCACTTTAGAAACAGTGATTTAGTATTTGATTCAGGTAATTTATTTGGAAACAAAATGATGCAAACAAGTTAAAAATGCTGAATTATGTTCTTATTCGAACAATTTAAAGCAGAGCAAGGAAAAATAATAAAATTTCTTTAAGCTTCATACGGAAATTGAAGATATAAATCAGAAGTAATGAAAGTATGCCATGTAGAATTCCATGAGTTGTATGTGACACAGCTGAAGTTTATGTAAGAATCACGATTAAAAAAATATTTCCCTTTAAAAAAGAATGATTCCCACTTTAGAAACAGTGATTTAGTATTTGATTCAGGCAATTTACTTGGAAACCAAATAATGAAAACATGTTAGAAATGTTGAATTATGTTCTTATTCGAAGAATTTAAGGCAGAACAAGGTAAAATAATTAAATTTCATTAAGCTTCAGGTAATTTATTTGGAAACAAAATAATGAAAACATGTTAGAAATGTTGACTTATGTTCTTATTCGAACAATTTAAAGCAGAACAAGGTAAAATAATTAAATTTCTTTAAGCTTCAGGTAATTTATTTGGAAACAAAATAATGAAAACATGTTAGAAATGTTGAATTATGTTCTTATTCGAACAATTTAAGGCCGAACAAGGTAAAATAATTAAATTTCTTTAAGCTTCATAAGGAAATTGAAAATATAAATCAGAAAAAATGAAATTATGCCATGTGAAATCCTATGAGTTGCATGTGACGCAGCTGAAGTTTATCCAAGAATCACGCTAAAAAATATTTCCTCACTTTAAAAACAGTGATTTAGTATTTAATTCAGATAATTTATTTGGAAGCAAAATAATGAAAACAAGTTATAAATGTTGAATTATGTTCTTATTCGAACAATTTAAAGCAGAACAAGGTAAAATAATTAAATTTCTTTAAGCCTCATAAGGAAATTGAAAATATAAATCAGAAATAATGAAAGTATGCAATGTCGAATCCCATGAGTTGCATGTGACGCAGCTGATGTTTGTGTAAGAATCACGCTAAAAAATATTTCCCCACTTTAGAAACAGTGATTTAGTATTTGATTCAGATAATTTATTTGAAAACAAAATAATGAAAACATGTTAGAAATGTTGAATTATGTTCTTATTTGAACAATTTAAGGCAGAACAAGGTAAAATAATTAAATTTCTTTAAGCTTCACAAAGAAATTGAAAATATGAATCTCAGATCAAAATCAGAAATTATTAAAGTATGCCATGTCGAATCCCATGAGTTGTTTGTGGCGCAGCTAAAGTTTATGTAAGAATCACGCTAAAAAATATTTCCCCGTAAAAAGAATGATCCTTACTTTAGAAACAGTGATTTAATATTTTATTCAAGCGATTTATATGATACGTGAGGGTGAAGTATGTCATATCAAATCTGGCCTAAACGGTTTAAAGAAGAGCAATAACTTAGTTANCGAAATCTTGTTTTTTACTTTTGGTTCAGTTTTTTTTATGATTAATGTCAATGTTTTGCTTTACCTTTTGTTTTCACCTTTCATTTTATGTAAAGAAAAATGTATAATGTATGCATTATCAAAATTTCCCCTGATTCGATTTTTCGCTGAAATTTCTGCTGACCGAATCTTAAAAATAGTTTTCATTCAACCAATACATTTACTTACTGGAAAATTATTACATAAAAATGCCAGTAGCATTTCTTTTCCGTTTCTTATTTTATTACTCATGTTAATGACTCGTTTTATAAGTGCGAATTATTTCTACTTTTTTGTGAAATAAAAATTACTGCATGGTTTATGTGTTATTAAAAAATCCATTTAAATATTTTAAGAAATAAATTAGTCTAGAAAAGCTATAACTTTAAATGGAAATTCAATAAGCGTTTTTTTCAACCTTAACAGTTTTTAAAAAAAAAACATTTTTTATTTCAAATTATAAATATACCTTGTTTTACAAAAGAAAACTTTGCTTTTTATTCTAAGATAGTTTCATTGGCATTAGAAATAATTTATTATTTTGATCAGAAATGATTTATTATTTTCTTTTCCTTCCTTTTCCTGGGAATATGGGAATTCAATACCGTGTCTTTGGCTTTATGGGAACAACAAAAATCTCGATAATTTTGATGGTAACGCTTTGGTAATAATTTAAGTAAAATTAATAGTAAGATATCATTTAATAATAAAATATCATTTTATAATAAATCATCATTTAGCAATGAAATATCATTTAATAATAAAATATCATTTAATAATAAAATATCATTTAATAATATGTGATAAAATTTGATAAATGTGGTAGTAATTTTGTCATATACTTTAGAGCATTAGTGGAAAAATTATCTAATGAATAGTTTAAATGCCGTTTATTTAAGTTTAATTAACCAAAATTATGCAATATTTTCTAAAAGAAATATCATTACGATACACTACGGTAAATTTTTCTTTCCGTGTATGATATGTAAAATTCGATTAAAATTGTTTAATTCCATAAATATAATGCTGGTGAAATATTTCATATATAATATTACAATATTCATATTCTGACAATATTTATCGTAGTATTTTATATATGATGTATTTCATATATCGTAACTAAAGTTTGTTTGATTATTCATTTTGGAGAAGAAAAAAACAACTTCCTGAAAGATAGTTAGTTTTAAAAAATATTTTTCCTAAACAATAACATAATAATTATATCCAGTTTTAAAACAGTGCTATTTATAATTAAAATAAATTACTTTCATTACCTATACCATTCAAAATTATTTTTAATCTTACAATATTACTGTTTCATTTCTGAACAATGACATAGTTAATTATATCAAAATTTATTTGTAATTAAAATAAATTTATTTTCATTAACAGTACCATACATAATTATATATAATTAACGTTACTAAATCCTGTTTGAACAATAACAGAGTTAATTATAAATAATTTTGGAACAGTTATATCGGTAATCGAAATAAATTTATTTTCATAACCTATACCATTCAAAATTATTTTTAATCTTACAATATTACTAGTTCCTTTTTGAACAATGACATAGTTAATTATATCAAAATTTATTTATAATTGAAATAAATTTATTTTCATTAACATACGTAATTATATATAATTAACGTTACTAGATCCTGTTTGAACAATAACAGAGTTAATTATAAATAATTTTGAAACAGTTCTATCGGTAATCAAAATAAATTTATTTTCATAACCTATACCATTCAAAATTATTTTTAATCTTACAATATTACTAGTTCCTTTTTGAACAATGGCATAGTTAATTAGTATATATAAATTTATTTATAATTATATTAAATTTATTTTCATTAACAATACCATACATAATTTTATTTAATTTTAGACGTTTAGATCCTGTGTGAACAATAACAGAGTTAATTATAACTAATTTTGGAACAGTTCCATTTGTAATCAAAATAAATTTATTTTCCTTAACTATACTTTACATAATTATATCTTATTTTAGAACATTACTAGTTTCTGTTTCAACAATATAGTCAATTATATCTAATAATGGAATAGTGCTATTTCTAATTAAAATAAATTTATTTTGATTAACACTACAATACACAATTAGTTCTAGTTTGTTTTATTCTTCCTTAATGTCCATAACACTTTTTTTTTATCAACCATTAACTAAAAATAACTAAATTAAATTAAAAGTTTTCCTAAAATCTTTTCCCGTTTCATCCGATATCAAACTGTCTCATGCTTGACTATCTTTTAACAAAGGCTTCCCTTGAGATTTCAGAATAATGCAAATGTGTAGCTGATGGAGAAAAAGGATAGAGTGAAAATTATCAGTACGCAATTAAAGATTTCAGTTGAAACTTTTCTCGTCTAACTGAAACTAGTTTAATGAGTTGGAATAGAGTCTCTCAGCAATTATCTTTTCCAAGACTAGAAAATTCCTTCTATTAAGTCTTTTTAGTTAAAAGTATTCAATAAAGATCAAAGATAGCAGTATTTCTGTAAATTTTAAATCATTTTTATGCGTGTACGATGTATATAAAATGGTTTAAAGAAACTATAAATTTAATATTGTTTTACATTTTATAACATTATTTATTATATTTAATGCATGGTACTTCATTAATGGAAAGATGCATTTCCATACACTATAAGGTATAAAATTATATATAAAGTTAGCATGTAATAAATATCAGTATGTTACTGGCTATATTTGCTTTTTTTTAAAAACAAAAACTTCGGTTCTCATGTTTGAAAGTTGTTTTTAATTATTAGAAATGGCATTTCATTCATTAACTTTTATAAATAATCATCAATTACATATATAATCTTTTTTTGTATTTTATCACAAATATTTTTATTTGGGATATTTTTATTATAGATTAACTTTTAATTCTTATTATTAAAAAATCATTTATTGTTATAAGTAATTTGTTTATTATTGTGAGTATTTTTTGTTTGTGTTTTAGCATTAATCATTAATAGTAATAACTAACCTGTAGTTAGTTTTATTATGAGTAATAATATTTTAATTTAATACCATTACGAAATCTGGTTGCATTTCTATGAATGCATTTCTACTCGAATCGTTACATTAATGATATCACTAAACAATTAATGGTCACAAGTTTATTAAATAAAACAATTAATAATGGGATTTATACACTCTAAATGCATAAATCAACTGCAGTGTTGTTAATTTACATTGTATGGATCAAATCTAATGTAATCTATTCAGAGTGTGTAAACAAATCACCGTATATAAATATTAATTAATATATATGCTGATAGCTATATAAACATAAATGCTGTCCAACTTTTATTTTGTTTATAATGAAGGTTTGATGCTTAATTATGAATTATTAATGAATCTTAATTATGAGAGACTAGCACAGACTTGATAACGAGAAAAATGAACCCCAATTAAAACTGAATTCAATTTTCACTCATTGAATGCTTCTAAGAATTCAGATATGAAATCATTTTTGCAGCAATTATATTTGAATTCTTAAATGCTAATATCAATTCTAAATAACGTTTTTTTTAGGTGTAGCGTTCGTTTAGTAAAATAGAACACGTAATTAAATTTCAGCCCAAAGTTACGAATAATTGCATTTCTTAAGTCTAATTAGCAGTAGATATATATTTAAAAATAATATTTCATGAAATGAAATTTATGCAGCTGGATGTGAAAACGAAAACTTACAACAATTTACTGGAAATATATCTTTTTGTTTTTCTTTTATCTTTAACTCTAACAAATGAGCATTCATATCAAGTTTCATGACCACACAAACTCATAAGTCTTACTCTTGAAATTTGCAATTCAGAATTTTTATTTTTAAACATCGTTAGCTTTCAAAGAAATAAATATTCAAATCCTTTGAAGCGTAATAACACATTGAGAGGGGAAGTTACAGGATTTTTATTCATAAAATGTTGGAATTTTCAGTGATTTTTGAAATAAGAAGGAGCGAAATAAATTTCTACCTTTTAAACGGTAAGTTTCATTTATTCATCAAATGAAAAATAAGAAGAGATTAAAAAGAGATCTCTGTGAAAGAGATTCGAGTTCAAAGAATACTTCGAATTGCAAATTTGTATTCCCTTTGCAAACATTTCCTTAAAAATACTTCTCGAAATAACTCTTTGCATTTAAATTTAAAGCTGGAAAATCAATTAATGATACAGTGAAAAATACTTTTGTTTTATCGCATATAATCGAAAATATTTCAGCCAAAACTGAACATTTTGTTTACATATCTTTTTCTCAAAGGAAACTATTTCAAAACACAGAGAAAAGAATTCTAGCAAAATTAGCGTGCTCTACGGTAATGGAATTTCTGATTTAAAAAAATTAATAAGTGCAAAAAACTATGATTCTGGTATTAAAAAGCAAAAAATGCGGTATTTAAATCAGTCATTTGATAATTTTTGCGTTCATATAGCGACGATTTAATAGAAATTCTAATTTTCAAATTTGTAGTTCTTATTACCCCACATTTAGTAAAAAATATTAAATTAAAAAGTAAATTTAATCAAAAGTTTCAATATTTCAAAGCTTTCAGTTTAATAACTTAAATAACTGTTAATATACTTTTTTCATATTCTTTTAAATTTTATATATATAGAACTTCAAAACATAAATTGTCGTTGAATGCATTAATTTCAGCTATTGTTTGCTTAAGTCTATTATTGGTTTATTTTAAATTTCAAATCAAATCATTATTTTTAGATTATCATTATAATATCATCATTTTAGATCATTATTAATATCATTATTTTAGATCATTATTAATATCATTATTTTTAGAATAATAAACACCACCAAACTTTAATAATTTCTGTTTTGAAATAAAACAGTGAAATATTGAAAAATAGAAATTTAAATATTTCAGAAACTAGGTAATCGGTAATCCTCAATGGATTTTTAAGATTTTTCATTTTTCGAAAAAGCTGAATTAATGGTTTTCAAAAGTATTTTTCTTTCTTAAAGAAACAAAAGCAAGCTGGATATTTATTTTCAGCTGGATTTGTTTCGTTTGCATTCATATCTTCTTGCGAAATTTGAATTGATAGCCTAAGAGTTTTGTTTCCTTTTTTTCACATAATGCTTGTTTCTCCTTTTTTTCATTGTTTGCTTTATTTATTTAACAGTCTGTGTTCGATATGTTTGTTGTTTACGAAAAAAAATTTAAAACAATGTATTCTCTTATTTTTAAAAATTGACATCCTATTTTTGTCATTTAAGTTAAATTTATTTCAACTGTATTTATGTAATAAAAATAATAAAGTTCACATTTTAGTATCCTAAAAATAAAAAATAAGAATTATGTATGTAAATAATTAATTAATATGCTCAAACAGCTTTATCTATTTTTTTTATACAAAAAATTAGCTTCTTTACTTTAATTTTGAAAAAGTATATTAAATATTTAATTTGAGGGGAACTTTAGTTTAATATAAACCATTCACAAATGTTTTTTAAAATTCAAATGAAAACTTTTTTTAGAAATTATGTTTGTGTTTTCAACGAAATTTTTTTTAGATGATTATTAGTTTTTGTTAGAAAATCGTTCAAAAAAAAAGAAAGAAATGTCGAATTAAAATTAAATGACAAAATTCTTTACGGGTGAAATTCATCTAAACTTAATATAATTATTATTTAAAATTCCGAAGAAAAAAAAATTTTATTAAGTTTTTTTAACCCAATAGTGGTTATAATAATTTCCAAAAATTCTATTCAAGATCCTATGTGCATTAAGCTGATCATTTACATGCTGTTTCCTACAAAAGCACCCAAAGACACTTCATTTCTGAGCAAACTACGTTGAACACATTTAATACACAATCCTTTAACATTTTCTTGTCTTATTTCCTTCACGAGATAGGACACAATTTCTGCTGATTCCCATAGATAAACCCAATAGAAATAATTCATATAGATAGCAGACACGATACTTCAACATTTTTCTCTCTATTTTCTTTACGAAACAGGTCACCTTTCTGTAATTACCAATGCTGCAAATCACAGGGATAATTCACGAAGAATATTAGAAATAGATATCATTCTCGGTAATAGTTTTTAATAATTGCCATAACCGATTTTACATAAAGTCGCGTATTAATTTACAATATTATTCATTTAGAGAAATGAGGCGCTATTGGATGTTTTTATTAACCATAAGAAAATGCTTTTCCATTATTAATTAGTAGATATGTTACGGTCAAATGTGAATAGTCGATTATTAATAATCACTAATAGTAATAATAATAATAATAATAATTAATTACAACCGGTCAATATTAATGTTAACCGAATAGAGCGGTTAAAGTGAATAATTTAAGCGAATGGATCACATAAACCGGTTATTATTTATAATAACCGGTGAAGTTAGGTCAATGTCATTCTTTCGCGTTTTTATTGGGGATATTTCCGTATCGTGATCTACCACGCCAACTACAATAGCCGAGTCACCAAATTTATTTTAAACTGGAAATTTAAAAATAATAAATAAATAAAAATAAAAAAATTTTAAAAAATTAAAAATAAAAAAAAATAATAATAAAAAATAAAAACCTTGGATTTTTACCCAGGGTTGATAAGAGTACGGGTGAACCCCTTCGAGTTGGTCTCTTTCTGTGATTCTTTTTTTTTTTTTAAGTGTCTCGCGGGCAGCTGCCTGGTTGTTGCCAAAACTTGGCAATTATTCTGCCGCAGATCCCAATATAGAAATCTCTCCTTTTTATTTCTCACTTGACCAAAAGGACCGGTTATTATTAATTTTGACAGGTTAGTATTAATAATAACCAGATTTATCATTACATGAAGTTAAAATAAATAGGATATATCCTATAAATAGGATAAATTAGAAAAATCGATTGTTTTTACACACTATTTGCCTATACATTTGAAATAAGACTTCACTTTTATTCGCTAACAGATATACGCACTTTTTTATAAATTAAATTATGAAATATTGATGCACACTCATAAGTGAAATAATATATATTCTCTGATGATAAAAGAAAAAAAAATTGTTTTGTTCTGCTCTCGAGATTATTATAATTTTTCAAAGATACTTATTTTTTATTTTTATTCTTTTTGTGGAAACCATTGTTGAAAATAATGTCTAGTACAGATTATAAAGCAACCAAAATAACCTGGCATTTCCATTATCAATTCAAACATTTTATATCTTAAATTTCTAAACACATAAACAAAGGGATAAAGAAAATGCAATTTATAACACTCTTCTATTAGGGTTTGAGAATATTGAAAAGGGTAATGTATATTTCAAAATAGACGACAAGAGGCTTTTGTATTGTTACTTGTCAACTCATAAATTTCTTTTTTCATGTAAATTGCCCTAACATTGTTGTTGGATAGATAAAATGTCACAGGTAATTCTTTTTACCTTATTTTTTTGTATAAGAGAACCGAAAGACTCTAAATAAAATTTCTCAGGTTCATAAATATATATACGCAAGCTTGTGGGGTAGAATTTAATAGATTATTACTATATATTGATTTTATCTCATAGTAAAATAATAGTAAAATAATATTTAAATTTGTGCATTATATTTATTTGTAGATAATCATATTTCAAGTTAAGTTCCTGTCAAACAATCAAATGATATCAATCAAATCGATTCAATCAATAAAGCATTATTAATTAAATAAATTAAATTAATCTAATAATTAAACTAAATTACGTAATACTCAAATTATACAATTGAAAAAATCATTTGATTTACGCATAATTTAGTCTAACTAATAGATTAATTTAACTTAGTTAAAAAAAAAGTATATATTTTTTCAAGAAACTCATTAAGAGATAATTATTTTGTGAAGCTAAGTAAGTAATTATTTGTTTTGTAATGTAATTATTTGCAAAGAGATAATCAGTTTCCTCAAATCGTAGTATCTGTTAATTAATTAAGCATTAATTATTTAGCTGAAATTCTTTCTACTTATATGTTCCGTTTCTTCACTAATTTCTCTTATTAAAAAGGAAAGACTTTGCCTCTTTGGCAATGCTAAGTTTCGTTCTTTTAACTCTAAATTATGATTTTTGACACAATGACAGATTATTGTAGCAAACAATAGACAAGATCACTGTCAATAAATAACACCTTCAATAAATAGGCAGTAATCTCACCTACTGTTTCGTTCAAGAACTTATCAGAATATTGAATTACTGAAAAACAGATCTCTCTTAAATATTAGAACACTAGCTTAATGTACTTCGAACTGTACTGAAGTACTTCGCACTGGGTGAAGTTTTTGCATCAATAAATCAGTACTGAAATCATTAGTACTGAATCATCAGTAAATCATTACAAAATCGAGCACAAAACTGTAAGCTGAATACCACGATAAAGCTGAAATAATTCCAATATTTTTCTTTATTATTATTTGTTGCCCTTCATAGTGGCTTTACGTTATTATATTAAGCAAACACGTATTTATTGGTTCATCCCATCAAAAAAAAGATTAATTCCGATCAGTATAATTTGGCATAATGCTGTTGCTCGAGGAAACTCATAATGTTTAAAATTTACCAAAATCAAGCTACATTACCATGAAGCCAGTAATGTTTATTACCAAAATTAAACATCATTGGTGGCAATAATAGAAAAACGACTTCTTACGTTTCCATAACGAAGAGAACATTTCACCCTTAGTTTTGATCTTTCGTACACAGCTCATTAATTTTTATTTTAATTATTTCCTATTGCCAAAATTAGTCAAGCATCATTTTATTTCATTTTATAACCGTCGTTGAAAAGCCGACACAATTTTGGGTTTAAGACTACTAATGTTAAATTCCGTAGTTTTGTAATTTTGAACCTAATCCAGAAGACTAGAGAACTTCTGGATCAAGTGTGGGAGAAATTTGTCTTCTTGGAGGATTTTTTGATGGAACTAACCCGCATTTGCGTTACATGGAAACCAAGGGGACTCTAACCCATGATCCGTCTACCACTGAGGATAATTTGCGTCAGCTCTGTGGTCGGTTGGAGCCGGGTGTGAAATTCGTATCGACCTGCCATTGCTGGGATTTGAACCCGGATCACTTCATTGAAAGGCGAATGATCTATCTCCTGAGCCAGCACTGCTCAGTCAAACATCATTGACATCAATAATAGATTGACGATTTTTTTTAACTTTCCTAAACGAATGAGTAATATTTCTCCATTAATTTTGCATTTTGTACATAGCCTAGTACTTTACTTTAATTAGTAGCTTTTATCAAAATTAATTATCATTGGCATCAATTTGTTCAAACATTGGTGATAATTTTAAGTCTCAAGGAATTAATACCATTTATCCATTATTTTTTTCTTTTCAGTACGAAACTTTTTTTCATTTAATTACCGTTGATATTTAATTACTTAGTTTTATAGTGACGCATTTTAGAAAGATGATTTTAAAAGACATTTTATAAAGAAATAAACACGCCGTATCAGATAACCTTAGAAGTACTACTTTGTCAAATTCTGCTTCCGACTCTCCCCAACCACAATGCTTACGTAAAATATCCTCTGTGGTAGACGGTACATGCGTTAGAATATCTTTGCTATCGGGCTAACCGTCGCAGGTTTTCGGGGTTTTTCTCTCCATGTAACGTAAATGCGAATTAGTTCCATCAAAAAGACCACCCTGAAAAGCTAGTTTGTCCCAATACGTGATTCATATGTTCTCTTGTCTTCTGAGTTTATTTCAAACTTACAGAGCAACGGGGTTGAACATTGATTGTCGTAAACTCAGAAATGAGTCAGCTGCTTAACGCTGGTTACAAAAAATATTAGAAATGAATTCTTTGGCTGTAGTTCATTTCCTCTCCTCTAAATAAAATCACAAGTTGGAAACACTTGGCCACCATGGTAATTTTCTAGATATTTTAAATCAAGATTTTTGAAAGACCGATAAGTTCTTGAAAGAAATTATGGGCGAAATAATTGTTTCTTCAATAATGTTTTTCTCCTCAAGAAATTTCTAGGATACCAGAAATTGTGGAAACATATTTTCCCTAAAATTGTAGAATTAGAAGAAATAATTTATTTTGCCTAATAATTACTTCTTGTAATTCTACATTCATAACATTCCATTCATTTACCCCCTATCATTCATTCATCTCCTCTATTTACATAACCGGTGTTCCAGGCAATGTTCTAGCTTTTTATTAAATAAATTATTTTTGCCTGTCTGAGAAATTCTTGAAACAAACAATCGACAAAGCAAATGTCTCTTCAATCAGAAAACTATTATCGTGAGTTTTGTTCTAAAACTTGTCAGAAAACCAGAAGTAATTATTTTAAAAACCTCATAAAATTGTGTCCATTGTCAATTTTCAGGACAGGTTTAATTACTCGTGCAAACGAATATTTGTACTCCATTGCAAGTTTAAAAAAAAACTAATTTCGGTATAGGATCTAATCCGCGTCTGTTTGATTTCGTTATCAAATTATACAAATATGCTTTCAAAACAATATAAAAACTTTTAAAAGAAAAACACGTCAGACAGAAATTTAATTCGGGCTATCTTTTGCGATATATATTAAAGAATTCTTAAAAAAAGAAATTAAACTTTCGAAGTTTTACTGGATTCCTAGACTTGACTACTTATTTCGATGAACAAGGAGAACGTTCGTTCTTGAAAAAGAACTATATGACGTTGCCAGAGCATTGGATTTGATTGCTCCACTAAAAAAAGGCGCTTCTTACGCAGACATGACTTTAAAAAATCAAGATAAATCAAGATCAAGATTAAAAATCGAGATAAAGATTTTTTTTTACTTCTTTTTCGCTGTAGAAGAAAATTGTCTGCAAGAAACAATATTTATTATTCTTTTATCAGTTTCTTTAAATGCGAACAGAAAGACTTGTATTTACTACAATTTCTAAATAACAGTTTTATTACTTCTTGCTGCTTGTTAATTGATTATTGCTGTTAATACGAATAAAGGCAAATAAGAGGCTGTACAACGTCACTTCGAAAGTTGGTGATGTTGATGTACGTTCGCGCTGGTAGTATGGCATACATCTGGCGTGCACTTAGATGCAAACAGGGATAATGGTTTTTCTTTAAAAAACTTGCAACAAAATATAGAAATTAGCAGCAGATAAGAAAAGTTTGGCTGACATTTGTCAATTTCACATAATTCTGTGATATATTTTTGTTCTAAAAACAAGAAATGATACAATATTACTTTTTCAGATGATGCGTTGCACGTGACGCTTCTTGCCGGAGGAGTTGCATTGCTTCTACTTTTACCATTGGCATACACACTTTACCGGTGCAGAAGGCGCAGTTCTGTCTATGAAGACATTCCAGAAAACAGCATTAACAGAAAGAGGGCATCAAGATGTTCTCAAGCATCGATATTCAGCGCCACGTAAGCATTTATATATATATTTTTTTATTGAACCTCAACTTAAAGAAACGTAAGAACTGAATAGCTTATTGCAGTGAATTAAAATAGACTATTTTTAAGGAAATTAAAATAGACTTTAGCTTGTCAACCAATTTTATTTAACTTTTTTTGAGCCTAGAGAAAATATTTTTGAAATAATAACTTAATAGTGAGACCAAGCAGTTGAGACTTAAATGATGTCTAAATGTATGTACTCAGATATATATATATATATATATATATATATATATATATATATATATTTGTACGTTAGGGGCATTTGTGTGTGTTTATGTACATTTGAGTCTTCTTATCACTGTTGGTACTCAAACTCTCTCCTTCTACTTATTGGTTTAAAGACCATAAAATGGCTCTCTTAGCTACTGCTTTTTCGAGTTATCACCCACAACATTAGACCCATAGCTAATGAGTACAAAACTTAATAACGTAATGCATTATCACAAATGTATTGCGATACTTTCCTTATTAATCTAATATCTACATTGGTATTGTGGCGTAACTACCACTACGATCATTAAACATCAATTCACAAGTATATAAGACGTGCTAACTCGATTCAATCTTGAAGTATCTTTAGATAGAAGAACGTTGGCATTATCGATTTCTACTCTCCCCACATTGGTGACCCGGACGTATTGCGGCGTAACTACAACTACTATTATTAAACATCAGTTCACTAAAATATAAGGCATGCTAACTCGATTCTATCATGGGGTATCTCTTGCTAGATAATGGTTGACATTGTCGATAACGTATTTCCCTCCATTGGTGGGCTGCGGCCGTTATATGAATGCGCTTTCTTCGATGGATGGTACACAAGGAGAAGTTGACTTGCTGTTTGTGAATGTGTCATCGTCATCCTCGCGCATTTGCAACTCAGTCTAATTTACACACAACGGGATCCTGCACACACTTGACTGCTAATAGCAACACAGGGAAGACCACACACAGCCGTGTGCTTAATACAACTCTCGCAACAAACACTCAAAACTCGGTGAAAATAGTACAGCTCTCACCACAAGTGCTCAAAATCCGGTGAGCTTAACACAGCTCTCCCGGTTTTTCACAGATACGGCAACTAGTGGTATCCTTTCATCGAATTCTATCCTTGATAAAATTCTGGTGGGAGAGTATTGTGGCGTAACTACCACTTTGATTATTAAACATCAGTTCACTAGTATATAGGACATGCTAACTCGATTCAATCTTGAGGTACCTTTAGATAATTGTCGATTTCTACTATCCCTACATTATCAATATTTTTTTTACCCCAATAAAATGTAGCAACATTCAGAATAATATTGCATTCAATAAATGTCACTTTGTGTAACATTTCAGATATTATCACATTCGATGCATCTATGAATATTATCGGTAGCCAGAAACCTAAGTAAATCACTTTTAGGTGAAATTGTCTTTATAGTACTAATAAACAATACGTACTGATTTCTTAATGATCATGATATTTATGGTAATGATAATGATATATATGATTTGTTAATTATGTTTTCAATTAAAAGATAATAATGAAAATTTTGAGAATCTAAAATTCGAGATCAGAAAAGATGTGAACAATTAGTTATTATTATTTATAATTAGTATTAAAATGTTTATTAGAATTTAAATTAAAGTAATATATCCATAAATTTAAAAGCTATTAAGTTGAAATGCCGTTTGGGCGAATATAAATAAGCATGTCCAGTTTAATATTACAGTCACATATATTATTTCCTAAATTTCCTATAACTTACGTTAGCCTGTATATTTGTTTCTAGCGGGTTTTACTTCTACCATTAGACTGTGAGTTTATCGTGTTTTAAGGATAATTAAATTGTTCCATTGGTTCCTCTGCTGCTTTCACGAGACCTCACGTTTTAATCGGATACCTACAAATGACGTAGTGCAGGTATCCCAATCCTGATTGGTTCGTAGCATTCGTTTACGCTAGTAACTGTTCTTTTCATTCTATTTCGAGTAAACCAAACCCGTCAAACCTTAATTCTCTTAAGTGACGCATTTTATATTCTTTAACATTGATTCTCTCACAAACATTTCAATTCTTTCACTATATATTTCTTTCTTAACACAAAGACTGGCATGAAGACAGGCATACTAATTATGCATCGAAGTTCCCAGATACACGAAACAAAAATATATCACTGCTACATTCAAATTTACTACTGTCGAATTCTTGGCCATAGATGGCGCCACTGAAAAACAAGAACAATCGCACCCCCTCTGCCTAAACAGGCATACGTCAGCAACAACAGCATTCAAATTTACTAAAAAATAATAAATCTAAAGTTAAGTAAAGGAAGTCGAAGAAAGTATTAAAAGTATTAAAGAAAGTATTAAATTTCATCAAATTTGATGTGGTATACGGCGCTGTATTTAATTAACTTCACGCTAATTGACATTCTAACTTATGCGGAGAAGCTAAGCTCAACTTTAACACGCCATTTTGCTTATCAACGATCGGCTGTTGCTGACGTTATAGATCACGTGATCTTCTTGAAATGAAAGTACCCAGATATAATTTTTTGCATTTTAGTTTTTGTTCATCAATGAAATTTCGATGCTGTACCCGAAAAATATTATACCAGAAAAAAACCACTCCTTTAAAATTAGCAAACTTTTGAAAAACGGGACCACGAGAACTAGTGCAACTGCTGTGCTAACGTTCTCGTTCCAGATATTTCTCTTTCATGTATAGAGATTGAAAGTGGGATTCCACTAAAAGGAAGAAGAACATTTAGGATTTCATAACAGAAAAAATTGGGAACCACTGACTTGGTGATTGAAAAAAAATCGATTTGTAGGAAAATGTCGGTAGAATATTTTATGGAAGGGGACTTTTAAATCTCAAAACACACACCAATTCTGCAACTTCTTCCACGACGCATTCACAAAATAAACATTTCTGGAAAGTTTCGAGATGGAGATGAACCATCAAATTTCCATCTTTCTGGTTCATAATTTCTTGAAAGCGTCTGAAGTATTACTTTTCTAAATATTTACTCAATAATCTAAACTATGCAGTGCTATTCCGAGCTTTTCAGTTTATGTAAATATTTAATAAATCATTGTATATAGGTACCTGAATATCACATCAATCATACACAGAAAATCGTATGAATAAATTAATTTTGAAGAAATTCGTTTTAAAAGTTCAAACAACTTAGGCTACGAGTGGAAACTTTATTGATGTCCTCTTATTTGCGTTAACAATCGAAAAGATATCCTGACTTATTTGTCTTGTATGCAAACATGAGGGTAGATCTTACTTTCAATATTTGTTCCAAACATGTGCTGATATAATAGCAGGTAGCTGGAAGATGCAATTATTTTGTTCGGAACCTTCCTTAAATTTTCGATTTTCATTTCTAATTATTGTAAAACTAACGTTTAAAAGGATAAATAGATAAATAAAAATAAGTTTCAGTTGCTCTCGATTTATGTTCAAATTTTTGTCAAAATAATTCAGCAAAACATTTTACTAGAAAATTGTGTTTCTATTATCTACATTGAAAGAAATTCCAAAATAAATTACGGTATGAAGTAACGGCACTTTGGGTGCATCATCCGTAAAACCCTATTACAGTAAAATCCATTTTTACGGTAAAATATAATATCATAATTTTTATGCCAAGTTATATCTTTAGAGCGATTTCATGGCAATAATTACTTCAAAAATTACAGTATATCAGATTACCATCCGTAATATGTTCAGAAAAAAATATATTTTACGGTAAAAAAGTACCGGTACCCTGAGTGCCGGTACGTAACGTATATCATAAAGGTAAAGTCACAGAGAAGGGTCATAAAAAGTAATCAATAAATTGAAATGAAATTATTTTAGCTTTATTAATTGAAGATCTTAGTGGAAAACCTGGTAAATGACATTTTCAAGGACGCAATAATCAGGATAAGAAGGGAAAAATGGCCTCCGAACTATTTTAGTACCGATTAATTGGAATGGGGACTAATAGTTCTTTGTCTTATTTTATTTAACACTGCCTAATTTGAAAATAAAAATCATGCAAGCATGCAAAAAATTAATATGGATTAGTTGGTTAAAGATTAAAATAAAAACAAAAATAATTTTGTTGAATTAAACATACCCTATTAATGCACCAATTTCAAGCTATTTTCACAACTAAATGCCTCTACTAATGTCACTTACTTGGTTCTTCCACTAAACTCTTCAATTGTGTCGGTATATAATTCTTTTCAGTTTCGTAGTATTGTTCAGTACTGATTGATTGACTTTTTTTATTCATCCCTTACGAAGAAGAGGTATTCAGCTAGTATAGTAATAAAAAACACGCTACAGCAATGTAAAGTAAACCATAGCTGTTAAATAATATCAAGATTATTTTCATCGAGATATTCGGAAGAGACAGCAAAAACTATAGCTCTTTTATAGAATGATAAACATTCCATGCCTCATGTCTGAACTATTTACATTTGTCTGGAACTTCAATTTGTCTGGAGTTCGATTTTTTCTTCTCTGGAATAATTTTTCTTCATATTTTGTTCTCGCCAAAATGACATTCTATAATAACTAACAAATCTTTCCTTCCATTGTTGCGTTAAATATTTATGCTGCATATGAATTTCCTGTAATTTTCTTCAAAGAAAAACTATTCGACGTTTTATGAGATTACTTATCTGCATTACTTACTTTTCAATCTGTATTAATATATTTTAAACCTGAATATTTTTTTTAGTATCAACAAAATGACAGTGGAAAGGTAATGAGGGAAAAAAAAGATGAACAGATTTTATAAGCAGTAATAACATTTATGACAAACACTAACTAGCATATAAAAGTTAAATGTTAATATCTAACGTAATTATTTTTATTAGCATAATTTATTATTAAAATCCATTATCATGTTTGGTAATTAAAAAAATCCAAAAAATTTTTCATTTTTGATTTTTCCCGTTTATACGACAGAGAATTTTGCAACCAGCCAAGTATCTCGATTTATAAAACCTAAATTCATTATTCTTGACTTATTTGTTTTTTATGTCAGAATTACTGCTTGCAGAAATACATTAACGAACAAGGGATCGAAATTATGAGCGAGCGTAATTATTGAACTGAAAACCTTCTATTATGTGACTTAATTAAAAAGTTTATTCGCTCCAAAAATATATAATTGGAAATAACTGTCTATATCTTTTAAGAGCTCAAAAATGGGAGACAATTTTCTTGACTTGCCAGACGAGAAAGGGAAGAAACAAAAGTGATTCGAAATATAAAAAGTAAAATTATTAACGAAAAATGGAAAAATAAAGGTAAGAAACAAAACTAAACAAGCCACAGTAACTGAAAGGGAAAAACGGTGAAAAACAGAACAAGAAAAACCATAATAGCCGGGGGAAAAAACAAATCATGGCATCTCCATGCGCTATAAAAAGGTGGTGAGAAACTAATGTCGTTAACAAGGGAAACAGCATTCATATGAATAAAATAAGATTCCAGGGCATCAAAATCAGCTGATGTGACTGGGATGGAAATTATTTCAGCAATGTTGAAATTGAATTTATGTCTAAGATTCAAGCAATATGCAGCAATCGCTGATTTCTCGTAATCTCGATAATAGGCATACCTATAATCGTGTTCCTCAAATCTGAATTCTTAATATGCCCGATGTAGGCAAGGTAGCGATGACAAGGAATGTAGTAAATGCCCAGAAATTATCAAAATTAATTTAACCAGTTTAATACACTTAATAATAATTAATAACAATATATTATTACAATTAATTATACATATATCATTAATTATTTATCAAGATCTTTAAGAAACTTCAGTTTAATTTTGTAAACAGACCTAAAAATGACTTTGAAACTGAGAGAGAATGTTTTTTAGCTCCACAATTTTTTAAAGCTTTAAAAATTATTTACTTTTTGGAGAAACTTTAGCAATCCTACGTTTGAAACCTCTTGTTAACAGTGATGTGCCATATCTTTTTATCTTTGCCAAAAAATGCATAAACAACTAAAAATATTAACATGGCTAAATCGGTGGCAATTAATCATTTAATTATAAATTGTGGGATCAGGGTAATAATGAAATCAGGATGAATGAAATAAATTTACTTAAATTTCCATAATTTTATTAGATTAAAAAAAGACATGAAAAAATAATATCTTATTTACAAAAAATCAATATTATGTCAAAATATAAGCAATTATATAAAAAGTAGATGTAATTATATAAAATATGATGTATAAAAAATGTTAATAACAAATTCCACAAAATATCATAATGAAAAATCTTAGTATTAAAAGTAAATAATGAAAAAATATTCAATGCCTAATTGAGATTGGTCAGAAAAAAACTCAAATAAAAAAAATAACTTTTCATATGTCACTTTCATAACACCTGTAAGTCACAACTTCAAATGCGGCCATCTTTTAAAACCGCATCAGCACATTCAGATAGAATAACTCTGGTGTTTAATAAAAGATTTACCATCTATAAATAAGAGGTTTACTTATTTGCCTCTATCAAATAAGCAGTTTCCTTATTTACTTCTATCAAATGGGAGATTTCAAACTCAATTACTCTTCTGTAAAAACTTTCGGATCAAATTACTGTAAAAAGTGCCGAGACTCTGTATGCCGGTAATTTTTTTCCATAAAATCCATTTTTACCGGAACATATTACGGTACACAAGTCTTATATACAATAACTTTTAAAATCATATTTACCGTAAAATAACTAAATCACTCTAATTAAATGAATATTGGTCACGTAAAATCACGGTATAGTGTTTAGCATTAACATTATTAATTAATCACGGTATAGTATTTTACTAAAAAAATGGCTTTTACGACTGATGCACTGTAACTGCCGGTACTTTATGCAATAATTTGACCTGAAATGTTTTACAGTGCGGTGTTTTTCTAATAATACGACACAACAGTGTGAAAATTTAATATCTATCAAGTAAATCATTTCTTTATGATTGATGATGTGCTGTTGTTGTTGTCGCCTGCTATTAAGGTTGCGAGAATGCGGTTGTTCTTATTTTCCAGTGGTGCCATCTATGGCCAAGAATTCGACTTCTGCCTCACCCGTTTATAGGGCGGACTCAGTCGTACATTTATTCATTCATCCACAGATCGTATCTTTGACCTGAACCAGAGAACTATCAATCTCCAATTCAGTACCCCCAGAGGTTTTAATTCGTAATATAAAAATGGAGGTCTTTGTGACCCAACAGATTCAACGTGCACCGTAACTTTGATCTGAACCAGAGAACTATCAATCTCCAATTCAGTACCCCCAGAGATTTTAATTTGTTATGGAAAATGGAGGTCTTTGTGACCCAACAGATTCAACGTGCACCAGTCATCATTTACTTCGTGGGGAGTCTTCGGCCGGCTGGTTTCGAACTCCCGTTTCCACAAACGTTCAACCAGGTTTTCCCGGCCATGATTATATGCTGAAAAATTTTTATCGATAACTTTTTATTGACAATCTTTAAAAAAATTACAAACTTCAGTGACTTTTCATTGTGTTTTATTCCCTGTGAATTTTTATTGGTTGTTTGATGTTTCTTTTCTTTTTTTTTTCGCCCCCTACAAAACTATTAATAAAATCGATATTGTGAAAAAAAATCTGAATTCCTAACTTCTTTTTTATCAAAACAATTTTATTATGTCATGCGGATGGAAATCTTAATTTGTTCCTTGTTTTATCGCAGAAGAATTTCTTAAAACATTCCACGCTGCCTCAGGAAAATTTGTTTCTTATGAGCTATTTTTCCTTCATAGCCCTATCATTATTTTTTCTACTTTTTTTTTCTGAGCAAAAAAATCTAATTAGCAGCGTAAAGGTATGCATTTTTATGCATTGCTAATATTTAACTGTCTCTGAAATAGTTACTTTCTACGTAATAAATAAAGTCTAAACAGGTGACACTCGTTTATGCTTGTTTGATGTTGTTTTTGTTCTACTTGTGTTTGCTCATGAATTCTAACTCATTTTAATAGTCGTCATCAAATACATAGACAAAACACAAAAATAAAATAAGTTTTTTTTTTTTCATCTGTAATGTTTTACTTTATTTTCTTTCTGAAAATACAAACAAATTCATAATCAACGTAATAAAACATCCAACATAAACAACCCAGAATATTTTTTAAATATTTTTAGTATAAATTAATTACCCACCTTATGATTTGTTATTTGCTTCAAATTTAATGAAAAAAACAATATATTGTTTGTTTCATTTAGTTTATTTAAAACGTAGCTAAAAAAGGTACATACATTAGGGTTTACAAATTAATAATAGACCGAGTAAAGCATCCAACATAAACTATCCAAAATACTTTTAAAATATGTTTAGCATAAATTAATTATCCACCATCATATCTCTTATTTGTTTCTGATTTAATGAAACAAACAATATATTGTTTGTCTCATTCAATTTATCTAAAGCGTAGCTAAAAATGTATATGCATTAGGGTTTACAAATTAATGATCAAGCGAGTAAGACATCCAACATAAACTACTCGGAATATTTTTCAAATATTTTTAGCATAAATTAATCATCCATCCTGATATCTATTATTTCCTTGAGATTTAATGAAGCAAACAATGTATTGTAGAACATCCTATGCTTCATCAGTCTCAAATATTAATGGCTTAATGTTTTCAGATCTGCTTTCCACGGTAGTGATGTCTTAGACTTTGATGTTTGTTATTACCACTATTTCATACAGTTTGAGGCCTAATAATTTTTCTCTGCTACATTGCCATTTGCGAATCAAAATACATAAGCCTATAACTCAAATAGGAGGAAATCCTGGCTATAACTCCTGGACAATCCGAATCTGCAATAAAAAAATAAAGGTTCATATTTAAGATTTGAAAGCTGTCAAACACCCCACCACGAGGTATGGAAGATTGAACTTGGTATTATTGGTCAACTCTAAAAAAGTATTAAATGCGTCTAGTTTCACATTTTGATCCGATATACGTATATTTCTCAAAATATTTTTCCGTTTCTAAGTTTCTTAAAAAAGTTTTAATGATATATATATACACACACACACATATATANAAAAATTTGTACTTAGTGCCAGAATTTTTTAGTAATAATGAATTTTAACTTTAAATTGGCTTTTTCTCAAAATGTGTTTTTTTTAGCTGCGTGTACCTTTTTCTCAAAAACTACTGAAGATAAATTCTTAAAATTTTTACAGCTCATTATTAAGGGCTTAATACATATACTGAGGTGAACTTTTTATGATTATTCATAAAAATAAATGTGTAGCTGTTAAAAACATACTGCAAAATGACATTTTTTCAGTAGTACTCAGCTTTTATTTTTTAAAAAAAAAATAACAATGTGTATGGATAAACTTTTCACCTCTGTATATGTATAAGTGTTCATATAATCACCAAAAAAAATTTCAGAGCTCTATGTTTGATACTTTCTCAGAAAAAGGTACACGAAGTTTGCCGTTTTAACATTGTCGGTATAGAGGGTACCGACTCCCCTTAATTAAAGTTTTATATTATACATTCAATTTCCATGGCATTAAAACGTGATATTTTAAGAACCTGTGACATTAGATGACTTAGAAGAAAACAAAAGAATTTTAATCCTTCTTATTGTTCGTGTTCTTTTTAATATATCTCCAATAGAAAAGTTTTTTTTTTAATATTGCCATGCGTATATGTTACTTTTCCATAACTATTTGGTATTTTACTACAAGATTAACATAAAAGTAAGGTGTATTCCACCATATTTGAAATAGGCGTAAGGTACATTTCTAAAAGGCAGTGTTTCCCAAAGTGTGGTACGCATACCCCCTGGGGTACGGAAACAGTTTAGTGGGGGTACGCGCTCTTATGCGAAATATCTTGCAACAAACGAAAATTTCAAAAAAATTTGTTTAAAAACAAAGCTAGCCGGGAAAATTTACGATTACATATTTTTCTATTGGCTATTTTTTGCAGAGTTAACAGTTAATAAATTAGTAGTGTCAGCATCCAGTTGTGATTTTTAACTTTTGCTCAATTTTTTTATAGCAAAGGTTTGTAATAAATTTTACTTATTTTGATTATTTTTATAAAATATAATTTTTATATTTAACGTGGAATATGGATCGCTAGTTAGTATTCACAAAACTTTACCAAGAAAGAAAAATAAACATATTTTTAAAAAAATACATTCATTTTTTTATTGGTGGTACACAGCGTTACGAAAAATTTAGAAAGTGTACAAAAAAGTCACAAGTTTTTACCATAGGCCTATGGTATCCTGCCATACAAATTTCTATGATTGCCATTAGCCTATGGTGTCGTGCCATATAAATGGCATACCGATCTCTATGGTTACCATAGGCCTATGGTTCATTGCCATACAAAGTTCTATGGCTGCCATAGGACTATGGTGTCATGCCATATAAATGTCATACAGATCTCTTTGGTTACCATAGGCGTGTGATATCTTTCATTACAAATTTCTATGGTAACAATAGGCTGTCATAGATAACCATAGGTTTGTCATAGATAACCATAGGTTTGCCATAGATAACCATAGGTTTCTCTATGACAAATTTTCCTAAGGGAATTTGTGTAACTTTTATGCTTGCTTACTTGTTCGCTTAATCCGATAATCTGAATCCTGATTATTCTATCCGCCCGATCAACAGCTCAACTTTATAACTCAAGATATAAAAAGAGATTGCTTGCGATAGGAAATTTTTATAAAAGAATTTTTATCTGTAAATTTTAATATTTTATATGTTTTTGTGATAGAGGTTTGGTTTAGAGAGTAAATGAATACGTGTCTGCTTCATTAAAAATACATTCTTTACCTGATGGTTTTCGAGGTATTAGAAGCCAGCAGGATAATCAGGTGGAACCCCAGTTAAGAAATTTTTTAGTAAAAAATAGAAAATCAAAAAATAATAATCACTGTTAACAATTTAATACGACAATAAAATCTAGTAGAATAAATTAAAGAGTCAAAAGGATTTAGCTTTACGGATTAATATAAGGAGACTCATGGAGAGTTCCCTGAATGCCCGGTTTTGATATTAATTTCGTAATTACTCTTGCCCGGTATTTCCTACACTGATGTTCTTTAAGGTCAAGTGCCACTATTCGATATTGCGATAACCGATGCTTTTCCTAATCTGCCTTAATCGGATATTAATTTCGTAATTACTCTAGCCCAGTATTTCCTACACTGATGTTCTTTAAGGTCAAGTGCCACTATTCGATATTGCGATAACCGATGCTTTTCCTAATCTGCCTTAATCGGATATTAAATCGGAGGGTCAATCAATGAGTAAATTAATATCAAATGGGACAAAACAAATATTTCGAACATTTATTAAAAAGATTATGTGATTGTAGAATAGAAGGGAGAATTTTAATTACATTTTATTAGTGTTTTTTTAATTAATTTATAACATAAATTTTAACTTTAAAAAAGTTAAGAGCATTTTTAAATTATTTTGTTTTTTGATTTTTATATAATACAATATTTTTTTATAAATTATTCATTTGAAAAAGCTAAAAGAAAGACAGGCTATATTTATTTATTTGGTAAAATTAAACTTTTTTTCGAAATTTAATACTGCTTCACTTCAAAATGGCTGATTAATAAAAATAATTTATTTGAAAAATAATTATTCTTTTCGAAATCAAATTAATTCACTGATAGAAATCAAAGTTAATTAAATAAAATTATTGAGGGAAGAAAACATCTCTACCCATCTTTCGCAGTAAGCATAAACTTGGTTTTATTAAAAGTTTTTCCCCAGCTTCCCCCCTCCTATTAGAAATATGAACTTTAATTATGTTCAGAATGTCTGCTCCTTATTTGATAAAATTGCACCGACAAAACTACTTCAACAAAAAGAAATAAAATATGTTTTCTCGGTAAATTATATTTTTCATGTGGAAAAGTTTATTGTAGGAAAAATTCTCTTTTCCTTATTTTGTTTTAAAGATTCTTCGAACGAATATTTCATTAATTCTAATAAAATTTTTCTCCTTTTAACATTCGTAAATATTAAAATTTGAGCTTCGATTGTTTAAACATTGAATTTTTTCTTTTAAACTCGTTTAAATTGTGCAATTAAAAAGAACGTGCTGCTTCATAATATTGTGTATTCTTAAAAAAAATGCTTTGAACAACTAATATCGGGTAAAATTGCATTTACAACATTTTTTGAAAGGGAAAACTAAGTCATTTCATAAAGATTTAAAAACAATGCTTAGTGATTATTATTAATGTTTATTCAAAGCAAGCATTTAGAGAAATTTATTTTACAAGAGATTTTTGTCTTCTCTAATTTTATAATATAGCTGAAGCAATTTGTAATGAGCTGTTAGTTGTAGTAATTATAAAATACTAGGAGGCTGGCGCTCGCTAACCCCCGGAACTGCTTTCGCAGTTCATTTCGGATTGCTTCGCAATCCAATGCTCGCTTTGCTCGCTCATTGGATACGTTCTTAACGTCTAGCTTTTGTATACTTTTGTGAATACTGAAGTTCCGAAAACTTTTCACTGTAGAAAATTCTAAACCTGTACATTTCAATATTAATTTGAAATTGCAAACAGTTCACATATTTTGCTTATTCACACTATTCTAAATTTCAGTTGTTGAGAAAAGTAACTGTTGTAAGTTTTGTTTTAAAGTCTTTCCCACTAGAGGGCTAAAGTCATGTGTTGTAAAACAATATGAAATAGTAGTCTGCACAAAACGCCGGATGTAAAGCATCGGCTTCGATGAAGATAATTTTGTTGTTTTCATCAGTGTTCAGAAGCAGAACAATAATAAGTTTTTTATTTTTNAATTTTGTTGTTTTCATCAGTGTTCAGAAGCAGAACAATATATATATATATGCTCATAAAAAATTCCGGATCAAGTGACTAATGTAAAAAATACGGGATCAAGTTCGGAGGGTTAAGGCACTCGGTGTGCTAAAACTTTTCACATTAAAACCAGTTTTACTGAACATGTTACTGAACAAAAAAAAATTATGATATACCATAATTTTTACAGTAATAATTACCGTAAAATCACTGAATCCCTCGAATATTGCTGTAAAGTTTATGGTTTATTATTTTAGAGCAAAAATGGATCTTACAGATTATGCACCCAAAGTGCTTGTTCCTTATACCGTAATTTCTTACAGTAAACACAATTTTCTTACTAATCTTTTTTTCTCTTTAAACTTTATTTGCGTAAAAAATATTAAATAAAACATTTAAAATTCCCCCAATATGCTTAAACCAATAGTAAGTAGCAACTGAAAACTCAATTTTAAGATAGAATATTGGTCCATAAAATATAATCGATTTCGCAATTTATGATCAAATTTTATTGCTAATGCCGGCTGTTCCTGGTTAAGCTTGATCTAGTCTAGTCCATTATTTCTTTCCGCTCCCCGAGACCTGCTGTTAAAATATATCTTTATTTCAGTAACAGCTGCTAAAGCATTATTTTTCACAGGCATTTTTCTTTCCAGTATTGACCGGAGAAAACACCTTAACTTTCTTTCAGTATATTTTAAATCATAAACTGTAAAAATATGCTTTCATTTGAACTTATGATGCAAAAAAACTTTATGTGGAGAGTTAAAAATGCTATTAATTCCAGCATTAAAATAACCTTTCCTCCAATGTTAAGTTATTTTCAAATTTGTTCATACATAATGAACTTTGAAAATTATTCTCTCAAAATATGTAACACTTCTCTAAATAGTTGTCCCATAAATATTGGTACAAACTTTGAACAGAGGAAGAGGTATAAACTTTGAAGGGTGCATGAAAAGGATGGAGAAATGCACAGCACCCCATAGATGGACATACGATGACCGGAACATGGTATGCCGCAATGGGAGCGTACGATACTTGCCTATTGTGAACTGTATCTTAGAGTGCCTAAGAACATAGGCTTTTATTTATCTAAATTAACTTAATTTCATTTTTTATAAAAGACATTCTTGTAAGTTGCATCCATATATTCTTAACACTTTCAGCTCCTCCTGGACACATATGTCCCACAGGAGAAGACACCATTGGGACATATGTGTCCTAACCAAAAAACTAGGTGACACGCATGTATCTCAGCCCTTCCAATAGTCCAAATAGTTAATTTTTAATTTTATTTTGGCAGATTATTGTTATTTTTACCTTATTTCATCTCTTTAAAATCATAGTTTGTATTTTTATTCGAAAAGAAAAAACTGGTCTTGAAAGGGTAAATATTATTGGTTTTATGGAAATTTAATTATTTGGTGTCTAACTCAACAAACCCAGCCAATCATTAAATTAAAATAAAAGCGACTATTTCTAAGCCTTTTAAATGAACTTTTCTACAATAATTGTTAGAAGATACAGTTTTAACGTGAAATTAAGATATTTTAGATAATAAAAGTACCGGCGAAAATGCAGATGAAATATGCGTTCATAACAGGGAAGAAACCTAGTGGCGTACTATGATATTTTCGGTCATGGATTGTCGTGTAATTCCCCATCCCTTTGATGCGCCCTACCTCCTTTTCTGGTTAGTTTCAATATTTATGTGATAGCATGTATATTTTATAAATAGCTCAATGCCTGTTGCTTGTCTTTGTGCAGGATAAACAAAAATCATAAATATCAATTGTGTATTTGTTCCTCAAGAAGAAGAAGATCACAAATACCCACACATGTGACCTATGATGTCAGCGCCAAATGATCGTTTGTAAGCAAAATAACGAGTTCTCAACATAATTTAGAATGTTAATTAACGTTAAGTTAATTGAATATAGCGCCGTATCACATATCGTATTTGTTGAAATATAATTCTTTCCCGTCTATGTCTTTTACTGTACTTGGCTGTTTTGTGCACCTGGCAACTTTGATGTTAGTTCATTTATGTTCTACATGCCTTAATGCTTGTCTTTCTGCAAAGAAAGAAATATATAGTGAAAAAATTGAAATCTTTGAGAAATAATCTTTGTGTAAGAATATAGAATGTGTCACTTGAGAGAGTTGATACTTGGCGGGCAACGCTTACTCGATATAGAATAGAAAGAATAATTACTAACGTAAACAAATGTCACGTTTCAACAACCAATCAAAATTGAGATACCCACACTACGTCACTTGCAAGTATCCCATTGTTGCTTTTTTTCACAAAAAAGGGCATGCATAAGAATGGTTGAAGATTCATCTTCTCTTCTCCCCTAAGCTAAAGGAATTCATTTGTTTTCATTTGCTAAATTCATCATAAATTATGTTGTAATTATTGTTTAACATTTCTCTTTTATTGCAAAACTATAATGTACAGTGTTCTAAAATAACAGTATTAAAAAAAAAGGGCTATCCTGAATAACTTTTGATTTAATGATCGAATCATCACGTTCCAAGAATGAATCTTAATGGTTCAAAGGGGTGACTTCAATGATATGTATTCAATATACTAATTAATTAGTTCAAATGGTATTTTAACACTTTCACACCGGGGTGACCCACCGGTGGGCCACGCTAGATTTTCTCATCGGGCGGCGCACCGGAGTAAAAACTGGTAACAAATAAATTTCATTTTTCAGTTTTTTTCCGGGAATAATAAAAATCCATAACTACCAATTGTTTTTAACGGATGCAATTTTTATATTGAATTGCTTCTTCACCGTGATAAATTTTCTTATAGTGAACTGTCATTGTTGAGAATAGATTAACTCTTCCCGAATATTATCTAATATTGAAATAGATCTTCTACCAGTATTTTCTCTTTTCCGTCCCGCCTCCAGGCGCAACACCCGGCGTGAGCGTGTTAAGTTACAAAATCGGACACAAAAACGTACTTTCTCTCAATAAACATACCTTTTTTTTAAAATCTATTCGGAAATATAAGAATAGTCGCAATCGGGGAAATATGTACCCAATATACCCTTGAAATTTTGTACCAAATCCAGAAGACAAGGGAACTCCTGGATCAAGTATTGGGCGAAATTTGTCTTCGTGGAGAAATTTTAGATAGAACTAACCTGCATTTGCGTTACATGGAGAGGGAAATCACGAAAATCTTCCTCTGTTAGCCTGATAGCAAGGGGACTCTAACCTATGATCCGTCTACCACTGAGGATATTTTACGTCAGCAGTGTGGGTCGGTTTGAGCCCGAAGTGGAATTCGTATCGACTGGCCATCGTTGGGATTCGAACCCAGTTCACCTCATTGGAAGGCGAACGCTCTATCTCCTGAGCCACCACGGCTCCATAATATTGCTATTTCTCAGAAAAGGCGAGTTCCTTCGTGAATAATTGATAAGACAGTATTCCGCACCATAGCTCTGTTTATGTTCAAAATTTCTACAACCTTTTTAAAACGTGTCGAAATAAATTTAAATAATTACTTCGTAGATAAGTTCGTTTTTTTTCGGTAAAAAATACAATGTTATTCTAAATAAATAATTAACGCGTAACTAATTATTCAACAGTACTTAAATTATTACTTAAGACAACCTAACAAAAGGAGTCTAAATAAATACTTAGCGTATTCACCTTATTCTCGACCACGTTTCATGTTCTCCATGGTAGGAGGTAGTATTTGTAAAGGTTGTTTCAACTTCCGGTATAAGTTTCAAGTAGTAGAATTTCTGCTAGTGAAAACCAAATTGCGTAAATCCGCATCTTAACGATCATGTAATTGCATATCAATTTAGGATAATTTCCCAAAGCACTTTTTTTTATATCTTTGTATGATATTTTAAAATATGAGGAACACATTTTTTTACAAAAAACACAGCACAAAGATAAAATTAAGAAAAACTAAGTATTACGAGTATAAACAAACAAATCCGGAGACTCAAAAAAAGAAAAAGTCTCTTTAATGCTATGACGCCAGAAGAAGACCTCAAGACTTCCGGTAGCGTTTGCTTGTTTCTTTAGGATAGATGGTGAATAATTAATTCTTTAACACTACTTAAATTATTTCTTAAGACAACCTAACAAAATGAATAATAGTGTTTCCAATATATAGAGAAATACTCGAGTTTATGATACCACGCATGATAAAAATATACATAAATTATAACGCTATAAGAACCTAATAATTACTTTTTAAAAAAAATTAATGCCAATGAATCAAAACAAAAGGCATTAAGTTTTAAAAATAATCCATTTTTCTTTATAATTTTGTAAGTATTTTTATATAAGTTGAAGCAGCCCCAAAAGTATTTCTGCAATTCTTTGAAATTAAGATTTTATCTGTGCAATAGCATTTTTTTTTATTGTTATTTACTTCAAATCTTTGATGAATATCTATTTTCCTGTCTCAAAGTTATTTCAGTCTAAAATTGAACTCGAATTTACCTGATTATAATTTCACAAATCAGTCATTTTCAATGAAATTCGCCTTGCTTCTTACTGGAGTTCTTTCCTTAGTTGAGTTCTTACTAGTGTTGTACTTACGATTCTTTCCTTACTAGAGTTTTTACTAGAGTTGTACTTACTAGAGTTGTACTTACTAGAGTTCTTTCCTTACTAGAGTTCTTACAAGAGTTGCACTTACTAGAGTTCTTACAAGAGTTGCACTTGCTAGAGTTCTTTCCTTACTAGAGTTCTTACTAGTGTTGTACTTACGATTCTTTCCTTACTGGAGTTCTTACTAAAGTTCTTTCCTTACTAGAGTTCTTACAAGAGTTGCATTTACTAGAGTTCTTTCCTTACAAGAATTCTTACTAGCGTTGTATTTACGACTCTTACCTTGTTAGAGTTCTTACTAGAGTTGTACTTACTTGAGTTCTTTTCTTACTAGAGTTGTACTTACTTGAGTTCTTTTCTTACTAGAGTTCTTACTAGAGTTGTACTTATTAGAGTTCTTACTAGAGTTGTACTCATTAGAGTTCTTACTAGAGTTGTACTTATTAGAGTTCTTACTAGAGTTGTACTTACTAGAGTTGTTCTTACTAGAGTTCTTTCCTTACTGGAGTTCTTTAATTACTAGAATTCTTTCCTTACTAGAGTTTTTAGAGTTGTACTTACTAGAATTCTTTCCTCGCTATTCTTACTAGAGTCGTAGTTACTAGAGTGGTACTTACTAGAGTTATTTACTTCTCATACTAAAGTTTTATAGGTTTAGTATTATTTTTATACTTAAATGATTTCATGCTGGAAACCCCAAAATTATTAAATGTCATTAAAATAGTTTTAATTACTATGCTAGAAATATTTAATGATGATACAATATCTGTAAAAAAATTTCTTTTTACAGTCAATCCAGACCTATCGACTTTGTACTTCCGAGCATCCCTCCTGCTCTTGCAGCCATGGCTAGCCCAGCAGCAGCTGATACAGTCTCTTTATCCTCCAGTGAATCATCCGACATACCTTTATGGGCTAGATTGGCACTCCTTGAGCCAGGTAATATAATTAACTCCTTAATCATGCTGATTCGGAATGTTTACTTAAGATTCTATAAGATTTGTTAAAAACATCTTTATACTGCACCCTGTAGCTTACAGCGGGATGAGCAAAGAAATTTTAAACTTACTGGTATCATAATATGCAACACTTTCTACATGTTGAAAAAAATTTAGATAGTACATAAGCTCACAGAACAAAAAATTAGTCACACCAGTGCGCAAGCACCGATGAATCGTTAGATGTCGTTAGATGCGCAGTGGTCAAGTAACGTGCGCACTGCCTCAGAGTGATCAAAGGCAAGTAGTCATCATTGAGATATTTTTGTTTTAAGCGAAAATTGTGTGTAAATGTGGGTAAATGTATGGAAGTGACAGAGTAACAGAAAAGGAAAATTGTGTTTGGCCGTGCCCATGTTCATACGGTGAATGAAGTTGCTGGATTTGTTGGTGTTTCAATGCGGACCGTTCAACGTGTCTACAAGCAGTGGTGTAATACACGTGGTCCCGAAAGACGACGTCAGAATTGTGGTCGGAGAAAGGATCCTGCATGAAAGGGACCGGAGACGTGTTTCCAAACTTGTCAATCAAAATCGCCTCCAAACCAGAAAAAATGCTTCAGTTAGTGAATGACGGTCCATCCTAGCCTGTTAGTGAGAGAATATAACGAGGAGAGCTGCATGCAATGAACATTTGAAGTTAAGCACCCAGTAAGAGGCCATTGCTCACGCAGGCACATAAAACTGCTCGACTTCAGTGGGCTGGAAATCACCGAATGTGGACGGTTGCTGATTGGCGGAATGTGAATGACGTGTCTGACGAATCACGTTTGTGCTATTATTCAAATGACGCACATTGTCGACTGCGCCGAAGAACAGATGAAGCATTTCATCCAGACTGTGTGCAAGGTTCAAGCGAGGTGACTCTGTCATGTTTTGGAAGTGTTTTTCTTATTGGCCCCTCTTACTGAGGTGGCCACTAACATAAACCAACATGTTTATTTCATCATTCTGAATGATCAAGTGTTGTCTTTGAGTCAACATCTTCATGAATAGTATGCTGTCGATAGCCCTATTTTTCACGATGACATCAGCGAAGTTCATCCGGCAGGGAGAATATGTGACTGGTTTTATGAACAATCGAACACTCAATTACATCTCAAATGGCTTCCAAAATCACCTGACTTCAACTCCATTGAAAATTTGTGGGACATGTTGGAACAACGGGTAATGATCAAGATGTCGAATTGAGCATCCTCGCAATTTGGTGGATTTGCACTATCAAATAATCAGCGAGTTGCTTAAGCTGGAGTCTGCAAAACCTGGTGGACTCACTTCCTAACCGAATACAGGCGGTTATCAAATCCAGAGCCGTTGTCACACGTTACTAAATTATATTTTTTATGATTTCTCTAATTGTCACTAATTTTTGTCCGGTGTGCTTAATATCTTCTAAAAATCAAATTGGCGCATCTATATTTCTACAGAATCCTTATACTAAAATTTTATGGTTTATATTAATAAAATCCCTTGTGCAAAGACACTCTAAGAAACGGTTCACAGTAGGTAAGTATCAAGCGTGCCCATAGCGTCGTACAAAGTTCCAGTCATCATATGATCATCAATGGTGTGTTGAGTAATTCTTCATTTTTTTTTCATGTACTCTTCCACCTCTCTTCAAAGTTTGTACCAATATTTATTACTCAATTATAAAGTGTCATAATATGTAATATCTTCTATGATGAAAGCAAAATTGATGCAGCAGATAGTATCTCATAAAAATCAATTTAAACAATTCCTAAATAATCATAATATAACAATCAATAATAATCAATTCCTGAAAACAAATATTCTCAATCAATCAGAATGGTTGTACTAAAATTTTATTATTTACTTTCACTCTAATTTTATTTTATATAACGTAAACTAATTCGTAGAATCACAATGATAAATATCAAATTATTATAATCTCACAATATTCACTATATAGTACGATATTTTAGTCGATTTTCTGAAGCAAACTTCTCTACCCTTAGGAATATTAAAAATCAAATTAGCTCTGAAAAATAAACAGTATTTTCAGAGCAATAACAGTATATTTTCAGAAAAATAATGAATATTTAAATAAACAGATGCCATGTCGAACAAATTAAAACAAATTTCTATTGTTACCGAACAAAATCTTTTCCTTTTTTTTTCAGAAGTCAATTTAATTATTTTTCCAATTTATTTTAAAATGGAAACTCTTAAAAAGTAGAGAGAAGATCAAAATGAAACTTAAATCTACAATTAAAGTAAAAGAGTTAGGTCGTATGTTGAGATTCTATTACCCACTATTCCTTCATACTCATTTTTTAGTTTCGAAGTCAAAAATATTCAAACGGCTTTGAAAAGATCTTTGATTTTTAAAAGTGTTGTGCTTGATAACTTTTACCTTTTATTTACTGTAATATTTTTATAAATATAGTAATATAGTCTTTTGTTTGCTAATAAAGCACTAATGTTCTTTTATTACAAAATTCTAATTTATTTGTTACAACGCTATTTGTAAAATACTTTAAAATTATTATTGTAGCGCAATTATAATAAAATTTTATTACAATGATATATATGTATATATAGTATATTATATATATGCATAGAAAAGAGCACGAAACAAAGAAAATTAATAAGTTTTATTTACTGCACATGAGCTGCAAGTATATAGAACTCATAAAATAAGTTAAAAATATCGAGAAAACATAAAAAATAATAAGGATTAATGAAAAGAGTGGGGAAAAATTATTAAAATGAAATATTAGAAAAAAATTTTTAAAAATATATGTTAAAAAGAAACAAAAAAAAAGAGGAAAAGACATAACCTCTTCATCAGCTCGCACGATTATATTAGCAGAAAGGAATGCTATCTAATATAGTATACGAGTTAATATAGTTTCATAGCCAAATCAAAATGTATATATATATAAATATATATTTTGCTTTAGCTATATATATCGCTTAGATTCCTCGTCTTGCATAATTCACATCACTCATTCCATAAGTTTATTTTTATTGTTGACACTTCTTTTTACAGTAATGTTTATCACATGAGATTCTCGAATATTTTGCGCTGAATATTTCATTTTGATTCTTATTTGTTCATTTTAGGTTACCCTACTTCTTCTTTTTTAATTAAATATTTGGGATAACGAAACTGAATTCACTGTTAGAATTTTCATGTTAGAAATATAGTTGAATAACCAGCAGCATACTGTAGATCCAATTAACCATAAAGTTTACGGTTAGGTACATTTTTCACCATTTCAATTTTGAAACCGTTTACAACTGGTACGGTTAAAAAAAATTAAGAGTTGCAACCCAGTTGCTAGTTGTAAATGGTTGCTGTTGTTTCTAATACCACTTGCCAGATAGAAAAGTTAAATTTGCTTGCTGAGACCAAGCAAATTTAAGGCAGAGTGTGCGTTTCTTGTTTTTCAGTGGCGCTATCCATGGCCAAGAATTCGACTTCTGCCACACCATACGTCGCACCCGTTTATAGGGCGGATGCATTCATACATCTCTTCATTCATCCACAGATCGTAATTTTGACCTGAATCAGAGAGCGATCGATCTCCAATCCAGTAACCCCAGAGGTATTGATTTGTTATGGGAACATGGAGGTCTTTTGCGACTCGACAAATTTAACGTGCATCAGTCACTTTACTACACGGTCTTCGGCAGGTGGGGTTCGAACCCACGAGCTCCCGGACATGGGCTGTAAATAGTTACAAAACTATGCGGAACAAATTTCTTTACCATTTTTAACCATTTATAACTAACATAATGTCGAAACCGTAAAAATGAAATTTAAATTTATATTGGTATTAGATTATGTAAAGCTTTTCGTTAGGTAATAAACACCGGAGTTATGTTGGGGTTGAAATACCTTCTTTTTTTTGTCAAATGAACTGTGGAATAGAAGTTTTTCTGGTGATGACAGATATCATGAGGGATACTAAATTTTTTGTGTTAAGCAACTCTGTGGAGCTGTCATCTATGCATAAATATGAGTTTCGTATTCCAGTAGCGCAGGGGCACAGATTGGAGAGTGCAGAACTTTGAAAACTCGTCATGATTTTTTGGAATGGAATAGCCTGGTCGGTAGGGTGCTGGGTCCATGTCCGAGAGTTCGTGGGCTCGAACCCCGACTCCCCGTGTAGTTGGTGACTGATGTCGAGCCTCAAATCCCTCCATGTTCCCATAACAAATCAATACCTCTGGGGGCACTGGATTGGAGATCGATCGTTCTCTGATTCAGGTCAAAATTACGATCTGTGGAAGAATGAATGGATACATGAATGGGTCCACCTTATACACAGGTGTGGCGTATGATGTGGTAGAAGTCGAATTCTCGGCCATAGATGGCGCCACTGACAAACAAGAATCGCTTAATCGTCCTTAAATTTGCTCGGTTTCACCAAGCAGGCTTGCCCGTGTGGCAAGTGGCATTGAAGCCAACCAACCAAAAATACTGTAGTGTCAATGCAGCGATTCTAATTGAAGTTCAGCTGGTCATAAGATTGGCAGATTAACCCTCTCGGCTATAGTATGTAGCAAGGAACTAAGAGGTTTCATAAGGTGGGCCTAGTTTGGGCCGTATTCTGTGAAAATAGTTTTTAAAAGAGTTTAAATGCCATATTTTTTTATGATTTGTTGACTCTTTTGGTCAAATAAGGTAAAATAAAAATTAAATAAATCGTTATTCAACCATTTTCTGAAAAAAAATTTCAATACTGTACAAAAGCATTGACATTCGTGTAAAACATCTTTTCACACAACATCAATAAAAATAAATGTAATTTAGTGATCTTTTTTTACTGAATTAATTATTTAATTTAAGACTGGACCTAATCCGTAACCTTTAAAATCTTTATTTGAGTAACTGGTCTGCTCTAGGTGTTTAAATTAATTGAATAAATTTCAACAATAAAAACTACCCATTTATGAACAAAATAGCTTCTATTCAAAGGAAAATGAAAAGTTTAACTATTACAACAGATGATAATGAACTAAAACAAGATAAAAATAATCAAATTATATCCGAATATTTTTATACTTAACAGTTTTTATTAATACTAACATTACGAAACATTTTCTCTGTTTGGTTTGGAAGGTAATATTATAAATCAAATTAATGCGGAAAAGGAAATGCGGGTTTACTTATCTGAGAAATTTTAGTAAAATAATTGAATGAACAAAATCTAACATTTCGAAGTAATTATGAGACCTAAGTTCAGCGGACTTTCTCCGGAGTTTTGAAACTAATTAATATGTAAGAAATTAAACTAATGAAGTAAAATAAAAAAAGTAATAATTGAGCAATTGTAACAAAACTTTTTATCATTAAAATTAAATCCATTAACTTACTTTGAAAAAAACTCTCAACGCTAATTTTTCTACATAACATGTAACCAAAATGTTTTCAATTTTTTACAACAAGTTTTTTTTTTTACTTTTTAGAATCATTTGTTTTCATTGCTTTTAGTTTCGAACATGCCATTAGTTGACTTTTCTTTTTAAAATCCATATATTTCACTGTTGGTAATTTAAGTACAGTCTGTCTGAGTTTTTTACTTTTAAGTCTTATATGCGCGTCTTTGTATTTTTTTATCTTTCTTACATGCAATCTTTTTTAGTTATTTTTTCATAAAAAGATACCTCTTAACTTTAAAGGAAGTGTTCGGGTAAGTTCACAAAGTTAGATTTTTAATATAATGTGCTTTTTTCTATGATCAAAATATTACATCTAAATATTTGAAATTTTACTAGTTTTCTGTAAATTGACGATGCTATAAAATTAATAAAACTAAGCATTATTATTAATTTAGCACATCTTTTTAAATTGATATTTCGAGCTGTGTCTATTTCATTAAACACGCATTTCGAGCTGTGTCAATTCTCTTAAACACGCATTTCGAGCTGTGTCCATTCTCTTAAACACGCATTTCGAGCTGTGTCTATTTTCTTGAACATGTATTTCGAGCTGTGTCTGTTTTCTGAAACACGCATTTCGTGCTATGTCCATTTTCTTAAACACGCATTTCGAACTGTGTCCATTTTCTGAAACACACTGAGCTGTGTCCAGATTTATAACCTCTTTAACGATTTACAAAATGCAATAAATCATCAACAGAAATGTTTAAATTTTATGAAAAACTTCACTATAAACATCGTTTTTTTTTCTGTCACAAAACTCGATTTCCTATTCAGCAGCTCTACTAAAATACTACTCATTTTCGTCTATTTTTTTAATTTGTGCACAAAAGTACTAACACGTATACTTATTTTTTATTCTGTCATTTATTTATTTTTGGAATCCAAGAATACAAATAAACTTCCGCAAAAACATCATTTTAGTTTTATGCCTCGTAAAATTGCATCATAAACCTGGAGTGTCTAATTTAGAATTGAGAGCAAGAAAATTTGTCTGGTGAAATGATTTAAGCTTGAATTTTTAACTCAAAAAGCAAATAGCATATTTTTGACTCAAATAAAAGGATTTTCAGTGACTGTTAAAATTTCTTTTATTCATCTCATCATGACAAGAAAAGGATTTAAGGTAGTTCTCATTCTATTATTAATTTATTATTTTTTTAATCATTAGTTTATCAAAAGTCTGATTACTTTACTAGGCAAAATATTTGGCTCCTGAATAACGTACTCTGATATTTTTTTAATTAAAATAAATTATTTATCTAAATATCAGTCTGTGAGGCACATTTCTTATAAAATCAAAAAATTATGGTTTACTGAAGTTTTTTGCCATATTTTTCTTCAAATAACTGTTGTGAATAATTAGTCTGCGTTTAATTTAGAAGTAGTAATTCTGTAGGTAGATTTCAGGTTTTGGTACTGTTCTGAAATTAAAAGATTAAGTATCCTTCTATAAATTGTCTAATATGTACATATTAAAAGTCACAAAAAAAAACGTTTAACTAGTTTTAGGTGTAAATTATTTTCTCAATAAATTATTGAATGCAAATAAACGATAGGTTCCTTCATAAATAAAAATATAAGGCTGTATTTTAAATTTTTTTTATATATATTTTTATGAAAATTTTCCCCTTAAGCATGACCATAAAAATCTTTCCACTGCAAAATCATGTAAAAAAAATATTTCTTCATGAAAATTACATCTAAAAAAATTAAAATAAAAGAATTTTTATTTCAGTTATATTTGTAATTACACACTGTTTGAATTTTTACGGAAATAAATAAATTACATTTTATTTAATTGTTATTTTACCCTATTCAACCAAAACAGTTAAATAACCATAAATGATATACAGGATTTTAACTGTGAAGAAGACGTTTGTCTGCTTTCACCTATTACTGATCAACAACCAGAATTTTATTTGGGCAAACTAAACCCACAGCTGATGAGAATCTGGTGGATGCTCTTTGAAAGCAGGGACCTAAGCCATGTGATAAGGATTATGTATTCATATTTTTATTTTTTATTGTTGGATGCGTAACATAAAAGCGGATGCCTAATAATATTATAGTAATAAGTAAGTGGAGCACATTATCGAGCCACTTAATTCCTTACAACTGGGTACATAGTTTAGTTGAGAGGGTTAATCTGCAAATCTCATGTCTGTCTGAACAAGGGTTTTAACACATAAAGATTTAACAGTGTCCTGCACTTTTCAATTGATGACCCCGGACTATTAGAATACCAAACTATCATTCAAGCATAGAGCATCCCAGATCTGCTTAATATAAAAATGTATAATATTTCTCATCCCTTACTATAACTAGCACCAGCAGATAAACTAACTTCACAAAACACAACTCAACCGCTATCTATATCAAATACCCATGGAAAAGCCTAAAATAACCTAACTCCAATATCCTTAAATTTCATTTTTACGGTATCGAAACCATGCTTGTTGTATATGGTTGCAAAACCATATGGTTTTGCATTCTCAGGACTTTTTTTACCATACCAGTTGTTAACAGTTTCCAACCCGTAAAAGCAAATAAATATTCCTAACCGTAAACTTTACGATTAATTGAATGGGCAGCCAGTAATTTTACATTAATTTCAGAATGATAATTCTAACATTGTATATCACATTGGAAAACAGTTATTCTACTAAGTATCATTTAGTTATAACTACTTTTTTCAACTTTCGTAAAATAATACAAGCGTGAAAAAAAACAATGAAAATGGTTTTAAAACTGACAAATGAATAGCCATTCAATGAATATTTTAATAAAAGCATCATTAAGTGGTGAAAACTTAACAACGTAAGCTTAGTATATCATTGCTGATAAATTTTATGAAGTTTAAAGAAAAATCAATCGTGCTTTACACAACAATGAACTGTAGTGCCAGCCTTCATAAAAAAAAAATTATGAAAGATTATACAATAAATTTAATGATATTTAAAAGTAAGATCTTGAGCAAGCATTCACAAAGATAAAACAATTTCTAGTTTTGACTTTATTTCAATATCAAGTCTTCTGTTTGGGAATTTATTATATAAATTTTGACATGTTTGGGGTGTTATGAGTACCTAAAATACATACCTATGGGTAACTAAAATAAATTAGGAAAATAAACACTATCTCATATAACTTATATCAAGAGTACTAAGAATGAATTTGCAAACTAAATTTTAATATAGATGTAAATTGAATAGATTTCATCTAAATGGCTGACTACCTTTTAAATCTATTTCATAAAAAATGAAAAACTAATATCCTGATATTAATTTATCCATTCTAATATAAAACTATTAAATTGAATTAAAGTAAGAATACATAAATGCTTAATTTTGAATCTAAATGTAATTATGTCTGGTAAATTTCTACTAAGTACTAAAATCATGCCATCAAAATTGTGTATTTCAATAAAATGCATTTTATACGAGAATAAATTACTTCCGGGAAAAAATTGCAATCAAACTTTTACAACTGTTTCTAATAATAAACAGAAAATTCTTCATACTTAAATAAATTTAGGAGTTTAAAAAAAATACATATTCAATTTTCGTAAATTTGCTTTCAAAGTGTGTTGCAGTAAATTTATAATTCAAACTTTCTCTTTAAATTTTTTTCACTATTTTTGAGAATTATTTTACCTTTTTTTTTATACATATAACTTGTAGTGCTTACATTCTTCTTGGCATAATTTTTTAGTCTTGGCAGTCTTAGTTAGAACTATAGTTATTTAATTATTAATAATAATTTATTAGTCTAACAATTTATTAGTATATAATTTGCTAGTATAATAATTAAATTTAGTAATTTATTTAATAATTTATTAGTCTTAGTTAGAATTATAATTATTTAACGAAAATTAATGGTCAAATCATGCTCAATTATTTTACAAGCTTCATAATTATTTTTAAAGAAAAGCATGGTGTTTTCAAAATTAATTTAGAAATTTTATTACATATGAGTAAATATTTACATTATGTATTTTTGAAATCCCTTCCTATTTATTACTATTAACTTTCTTAAGACATTTCGAACTTGTTTAATAAGAGATAAATATAATATTATTATTAATAATTACTTTATTTTGCAGTTATTATAAATAAAAAACTTAAATTTGACTAAAAGTTTAACACAATAAGTAAAATTACGCTTGATAGTTCAACATTAAAATTGATTCCTTGGTTATTTTTAATTGACAAGTTAATTCAATAATTGACAAGTTAGTTCAATATTCTATAGAATACAATTTGTTTCATGCGTCCAAAAAAATTGGCTACATTTTTGTTCAAATGAATACTCGAAAATATCGTGTAAATGAAAATATTCAACAATTATAAGATGAATATTTCACGCATATATTCATTCATTATTTTTTTATATTTCTTTTTCGAGTAATTTTTTTATTATATTTATTATTTTTGTAAAAACTAGAAAAATAATTTTACGTTACTGAAAAAAATAGCCTAAAATATCCCTAAAGCATTTAAGTCACCGTAATGTATTTAAAAAATTACATTAGAAACATATCTTAAAATACGTAATTCTTATCAATTTTTTTTAAATAAAGCTATTTCTAAGACTTTCCAGAAATGTTTTTTATTTAGTCATGACTAATATTGTAACCTATATCGTGAAACATAAAATATGACTTTTTGTAACATTAAATAAAACCTATCATTTACGTCTCTGGAACATAAGATGCAAACGATTTTTGAAAATCGCAAAATCGTTTTATTTGCTATTAAAATATTATATTTCAAACATTACTTTACTAAAACATTTTTAAAACTGTATGCAAGGACATTTTAGAAGGAATAAAACTATTTCTAAAACGTAATTGGTAATTTTGTGAAAATCGCTATATGTGCTAATTGGATTACTTTAAAAGGACTAAAATGTATTTTTCTTACGATCAAACTTCTGTTCCTTTCAATACTGCTGTCACTGTTGTCGATATTTTAAGTCTTCATTATACACAAAATTGATTTTCTGACATAAAAATTCTCATTTGGTTTGAAACTCCTTTTTGCATCTTCTCATTGCTGTTCATAAATATTTAATGACGTAATTTATTCTTTCAGATACTTCTAACTAGTTGATCTTAAAAAATTTCTTATAGAAAAACTGTTTGTCGCGAACGTTCTAAATTATTCATTTTATAAGAACGTGTTTTAGGCATGAGATATGAAATATTAATCGTAGCAATATTGCTTAAAAAATAACGAAAATGGGGCCAGAATAAGTTTTATTTGCATTTTTATTTTGCAACAAACAAAAATGAATTCTTTTTTGCATTGTCAACACTTTCGAGCTTATTAATATAGAACTCTTTAGTAAAATATTTTTTGAGAACATGAATTTCTTAAAATGTATAATGGTAATAATTTTCAACTCTCTTTAAATATCGTTTCACCATTCAGAAAAAAATATTTATAAATTTGTCTTAGAAACTTCACAAAATATAATACACCTAAGAAGGTAATGAAAAAACCATTTTTTTTTAATTTGCACATAGTTGTTTTTACATTGATAAAAATTTATGAGCTAAAGATCAGTCTGTGCTTGCTACACGCTACATTAGCAAATTGAATACACTTTTTAGAAATTTCTTGCATTAAAATTCATTACTGCTTTAAAATTTACCTCATAACATCAAATTGATATATATTATAATAAACAGTGTGAGTAAAAATTTGTTTTCAGACTTTTGTACAAAAAAATGGATGAAAAAGATTCCAAGCACGAAACTTTAAAAAATTATATTTCTATTCAAACTGTATTTTTATTTAAATTAGACTACGAGATCTGATTAGATAATATTTCTCTTTTATCAAATTGAGCTTCAAATGATGGTGAAATTTTAAATTCGTTCTTCTTCCTTTTTTAATGTTTTTTTTCTTCATTTTTTAATGAAATCAAAAGTATTTAATTTAAGAATTACTTTTACTTCTTTGAAAGTTAAGAGTAAAATTTAGGTCAAATAAAATTAGTGCTATTTTATTTGTAAAAAAATAATATTAAAACTCACTCTTTTTAAAAATAGAATATTTTCTGTTTCTAAATCAAAAATTTAAAATAACTGAACTTAAAACTTGTTTTTAATTTTTTCTTTTTAAGAAATAACTTTTGGAAATTTGCAAGAATTTCGTGAAAATTTTTAAGGCTACAACTATACAGAAAAAAATTTAACAAACATCATGGAATTTCACAAAGATTTAAAACTCTAAACCGTACTTTTGAAGTAGAAACATAAACATTACATTTATATCATTTAATCACCATCTGTGCTTATAACTTGCACCTCATGTTACAGGTCCAACTTTATTAGGAGGCTTGAATCCAGAGCTGTATCGCATCAGTGTGGAAAAGCCTGAAGAAGAAGTTGTCTTTCCCGATGGTCACGTGGGTAGAGTATGGATCGGTCTGCAATATGACTCAACCAGTGAACGCTTGTTGGTGTCTCTTATCAAAGTCAAGAATTTACCTTCCAGAGTTTATGGATGCAATAATTGCTGTGATCCATTTGTTAGGTAAATCCCCATTTGTTTTCAATCACCCAATACTCAAACGTTTTCTTCAATTTTCTTTGTAAAGATACCGTTGAAACTTCTTTCTTAATAGAAATCCTATTTACTCTTCTCAAGCATTTAGAATTCATGTCTAAAATCATCCTTATTGCTCTTCAAATACATTTAACATCCTTGTCTAAAAGCACCCTTGTTGCTCGTGATATATATTTACCATCCCTGTAGCTCTTCATATACATTAAACATCCTTGTTGTTCTTCATATACATTTATCATTCTTGTTATTCTTCATGTATATTTATCATCCATGTCTAAAAGCATCCTTATTACTCCTCATATAAATTTAACACCCTTGTCTAAAATCTACCTTGTTGCTCTTGGTGTATATTCAGCATCCCTGTAACTCCTTATATACATTAAACATCCTTGTTTAAAGACATCCTTGTCGCTCTGCGTATACATTTATTAATCTTATTACTTTTCATGCATATTTACCATCAATATCTAAAAACATCCTTATTGCTCTTCATAAACATATAATATCATTGTTGCCCTTAATATATATATCTGGAATCCTTGTGGCTCTTTATATACATTAAACATCCTTGTTTAAAAGCATCCTTGGTGCCCTTCATATGCATTTAACATCCTTGTCTAAAAACAATCGTTATATAAGTTTACATCTTTTTTTTAACGATAGGCTCTCGTTCTTCGCCTCGTAAGTTGCCGGACGTGTTGCTTATTTAACATAACCGGGTGAGCACCTGTGAACCTAAGTCACGGAGGCGAACAGCATTACCATATATGGCAGTACTTTTACTTTCGTTACTTGTACCGCCGGTACAAGTAAAAAGTACGTACTTTTACTTGTACTTCGTTACTTTTTAAGTTTAGTACTTTTACTTGTACTTTCGTTACTTTTTTAGGGAAAAAGTACAAGTATTTGTAACGGAAATATCGAATGAAATCGTTACTTTTTTCTAAAACTCGGNAATCATGAAATTTTGAATCATGTAAAACGAATGGTGTTTTCATACACTACGGACTGACAATACGCCGAAATAGATTGGGGTTGAATTAATTGTGAAAACGTTGAATAGAACAATGTGAACTGTGTCTTTTTGCATAATTCGTAGCGAAAATCAGCATGGTATAGGAAAAATCTAATTTTAAAAAAGGGAAAATTAAGCACTTTTCAAAAACACCCAATGAAAAAAACACCTTTAAGGGCTTTTTAAAAAACGAAAATCGGAAATAAACACCTTAAAGCACTTTTTAAAAACGACTCTGGACTATCAATGTTCAACTCCGTAGCCTTGTAATTTTGAACCCAACCCAGAAGACAAATTAACTCATGGATCGTGCATTGGGACAAACGATTATTTTTAATTGAAGGAGAATTATTTGATGGTATAGATCCGCCTTTGCGTTACAAGGTGAGGAAACCACGAGACTACCTCACAGTTAGTCCGACAGCAAGGGGATTCTAACCCAACCAATATTTTACGCCAGCACTATGGTCGGTGACAGCCGGGAGCATAGTTTGTATTAACCAGCCACCGTTGGGATTCGAACCTGGGTCGTCTCATTGGGAGGGGAACGCTCTATCTTCTGATTAACCGCGGCTCTCTCTGCAAAGTTTGGTAAATGACACAAAACATCATATCTTTCAAGTCATATCTAAGCATGATCAATATATTGGCTATTAGCAGTAGTGGCTTTAGTGGGGTGAGGCGCTTTTTTCCCTCCTTTTTCACCTATTCGATTTTTTTTGCCTGTCCAGGTGGGACAGTAACTGAGTTACTGTTTGTAAATATGCATTTGTAAATATGCATTTGTATACAGATTTTCATAATTTGCATGTTTGGTATTCATTAATTTTCTCTGCGATGAGTTATGCACAAAATTAAAGCAACTTTATTTCATGGGACTTTATTTCATGAAGTATCCAGCCGTCAATCAACCTTAAATTTCACAATTAGATCTTATTACCAGATTATTAGATCTTATTTCACAATTAGATCTCAGATTTAAAACTAGATACAATTTAGATCTGTATAGATTTCAAAGTCTGGAAATATGAAGGAAAAAATTTTCATACACTATTTCTTTTTTTTTGTGCACATATTCATATGTTCTTGATTCATATATTTCGTGTTAAATATAGTTGTTGTGAGATACTATGATTGCGCTTAACTATAAACTTAACACTCAAACGAAAAAATCACTAATAGCTGTAAACTCTTGCTAGAACTTAAGTATATTCTTAAATACCGAATGTTTACTATTAATTAAAAGTTAAAATCAGAATCAAAATTAAACACAAAGTACAAACTATTACTAAAAAATTAGATTTTCCCTAAAAAATTTCAGTTGTACTTAAAAGTTCGTTGTTTATTTTTAAATAGAAAACAAACTGAAACTTTTTTTATCTCACCATTTCAGATGCATTCTATGTATTATTTACTAAACAAATAAAGCTCTTTTATTTCATAAAAAACTAAAGCTTCTAATTAATTTATTAAAATAAAAATTCCTTTGCATTTACTATGTGTTTTAAAAAATTTTAAAAATTATTCTTTCAATTGTATATTTTGTTTTTATTTTAAATAAATTTGGGAATTCTATTTAAGTTTTTTCATAAAGATAATGTTTCAAAAAAATAAAACTATCAATTGTTTCATTTTTTAAAATTCAAGAGTTATGCTTTTAAAATTTAAAAAAAAATTAAAGATAAAGCTCAATTAAAAAATGTGTTTGCTATATGAATCAAAAACTAGCAGTAACTCTTTTATGAGGAAAAATAAAACAAAAATCATTTAGAAACACGATTTTTTTTTAAATGTAATGATTTAGCTGTCTCTAAAATAATTTCCACGCGTTTTAGCAGCAGAAATTTAAAACAAAAAGCTTTTGTGCTTACTTAATCCCTACAAGTCATGTATTTGAATGAAAATAATTTCTCATTTAGAAACTATTTTAATAAAAAATTAAATGGTGTGAAAACTTTTTATGAGGACATTTGCAATAAAAAAACTGTTGTCTCTCAAGAAAATTCTACTTTTCTAAAGAACAAAACATAAAGAGAAAGAATAAAAGATGATTTTTAAAAGAAGCTTTAAAACCTCATAAATATGCAGCAGAAGATTTAAGGATTACAAATTTTTGTTAAAAAAGTTTTATATATTAACTCGAAGCTTATGATGTGAAAAAAACTCTACATCAGAGAAACTAATTATTAACATAAATTTATAATCCTCGCTTGCATCACGAGAAAAAAAATATATTGCTTAAGAAAGTAACTAAATTTTTTATTTATGAAATATACATGGATTTTAGAACGAAGAGCACAATGCAGGTAAATTTTGAGGGAAATAAGAAAGAAGGATTTGGACTTTGTTTTATTAAACTTATTGAAGAAACATTATACTGAAGGAATTATGATCATACTTACTAGAATATGGAAAAATTTATTATGCTTTAGACTTCATGAAAACATCAAAAAGCTCTGTAATTTTTACCAAAGCGCTTTGGTAATGTTTTTGGTAAAATTAACTTTAAAATATTTTTTAATAATATGTGATAGAAAAAAATTCGTGGTTAAAACCACCAGAATATGTTAAAATTCCCTGTGTTACTAGCTCTATGAGAACACCAAAAAGTTCAGTAATTTTTACTGAAGAGCTCTGGTAATGATTCTGGTGAAATTAAGAATAAAATAAGGCCTTATAGTATGCGATGAAATTTACTAAGTTTGGTAAAATTAAGTAATTTTATCGTGATACCTTAGAGCATAACATAAGAACCATTTAAACGGTTAAATTTGCTCTTCAGTTTTGCATTTTTTCTAAATGTGTAGTAAAAAGAATTGTGATATTGAATACCTGAATTTCCTGTTAACAGCTACCACACTGTTAGAAATTTGTCGAATGAAATGGTTAAACAACTTTTCATTTAACTGTTTTTTTTACCATATTCAAACAAAACAGTCAAATAACCATAAATAAAAGGGTATTCAAACTGTTAACTATAAGAAAAACCGTTTATTAACTTTCACCGAATACGGTTAAGCAACCAGAATTTTAAACCAGAATGATTAACTGGATACCAAAACTGCTGTCAGTTATTTTACTGTAATTTTGGAATGAAAATTTTAACAGTACAATTGAACGTACAAATTACCAAATGAATGATTTATGAAGCGTATATTTTGGTTTCATTAACTGGTAGCATGGTTTTCTTTTTCCAGAAACCCCCTTACAATACAGTACTAAATTTCACCAGAACATTTTTCTTCTCTGTACAATTTACTAGTTTCGTAATTGATAATAGCTAAATCAAATGTAGAAAGTAACAGTTTTTGTTCCTTTGTTTTTATTTTAGAGTATTTGTTCTTCCCGATGAAAGGAGATATGGCCAATCAAAAATAAAGAAAAAAACGTGCAATCCAAAATTTGATGAAAATTTTATATTTCAGGTAGGTGATCTCATAATCAATATCTTTTTTTTCACTCATATTAATTTACTTTTATTATCTAAATTACATTATTTCCGAATATAAGAAAGTAACATTACTGGAAATAAAAGGATTTATGTTTTGTCTGAGTCATTGATATATAAAATTATATTAATTACCATATAATAGTTATTAATACTATTATATAACTGTTATAATAGTAACGTACTGTCATATCAATTGTTCGACCATTGTTTTTCAGAATGCGTGAAATTATAATTTTGCGAAGAACTTGACATGATTCCGGCGTAAAGAATGTACTACAACTCATTCCTTCTTCATGGAATTTTTGATCTACTATTTTGAAATATCTGCACTAATTTAATAATTATAACTGCAGACATGTAATTCAGACTCATGTAATTAAAATGGAGTTATTTTGTTCCTAAGTGTTAAGTTTTGAAAAAGAAAAAGTAATATTTTCAAAATAAAATATAGAACAGTACTTTTGAAAATTTTATTTAAAGTTATGCAATTCAGCTACAGGTATTTAACTGTATGGAGGTTGTTCAAGTTGAGGCTACAAAATTTTTAGACAAACGACCTGATGTTGACAAATGTTGTCAGCATTGCACACCAACCGCCTCTGATTTTCAAGCAAGGTGCATGGAGAAAAAAAATATGATCAAACCTACCAGAATATGTTAACATTTACTATTGCTTCTGGTTCAAGGTGGACATCAAAAAACTTGCTGGTTTGTACCGAAGCGCTTTGATAATAATTTTGGTAAAATTAACGCTAAAATATGATTTTATAAAATGTTATGAAATTTGGTATATATGGTAAAATTTGGTAATCTTATCATGATACCTTGGAGCATGTATGAAAATCATTTATTTGATCAAATTTCTTTCCGTTTTTGCATTTTTTTTACTAAATGTGTGGCAATAAGAACTATAATGTTGAAAGCCAGAATTTCCGGAAGACCACATGAACGGAAAAATTAGCATTGCACCACCAAATGAAAGGCTTAAATACAATATATTTCAGTTTTATTGACCACAATTATGTGTTTTTTTTTAAACTTTTTGTACCAGAACTGTCATTACCATTCGAATTTAACGGAATTCCTTTTATCAGTGTGGTACCTATAATGGGCTTAAATACACCACCGATGGTCGATCCCCGGATTTATACAATAGCAGCTCAGTGTTTTAACCACTTTACCTTCACGACTTACAAATGTAATAGAAGCTAAAGTTTCCCCCATTTTCAACGCTCGTTTTAATTTTTAATATGTTTCTGTGCTTTATTAAGAGCCTTGGTGACTCAGGGAATCGAGAACACTCGCCTCAAAATCAGGTGACGTGCACTCGAGTCCCAGTGATGGTTGGTCTATACGAAATTCGCACCTAGCTCACGCTGATTCTCCAACTGACGTGAAATATCCTCAGTGATAGGCAGATCATGGGTTAACCGTAAAAGGTTTTCGTGTTTTCCCTCTTCATCAAACACTAATGCAGGTTAGTATAAGCACCTCAACGAAAGTAAATTCCTCACAATGCTTGATCCAGGAATTCCCTTGTCTTCTGGATTGGGTTCAAAATTTCGTCACAGAATTTTGTTTCCCATCGTAATTATGACTTTTTTTGTACTTTTGTAACAAAATATATAAGAAGCAAAATTTGATTTAAAAACGGTTAGGTTTGTGTTTATATGGATCTATCTGACAAATAGTTTCTATTTTTATAAATTCCGCATCAGAAATTCTTTTTCGCACGCAATTTCGATTGTTTTGATTTGCTTGTGCAGTGAGTGGATAAAGTCCCGAGGGAAATTTCTATGAGTATTTATTTCAGAGTTCAGTTTCTCTCATGCATTGTACTTAATGTAATAGAATCGAGAAATCTTTATTCTAGTAACAAGATAAGAATAGAACTTGTTTTAACGAACTGAAATTCACTCACGAACTATTTTACACAAGCATTATCCAAACCATTTATCAAATAAATAAGCTGAAAATCCTATTCATTATCTCTGTATTCTATTCTCAAAATGGAGTTCCAAAGCTCTACTCCAAAATCGATTAGCGAAGCGTTTTGAGTTAAACGTAACTCTTAGAAACAAAGAGATGGCGGAGACAAAAGATGAACTTTGAATAAATGTAGGGAATTGTTGCACCATAGCGCTGAACTCTAGTAACTTCGGAAACTTTTAATTTTAAGAAAATGAGAGTAGTTTTCTGAATTACAGTTATTATCAGTTTTAGAATTACAGTCAAACACTGAAGTTTTCAATTTCAGCATTAGAGCATTTCAAGCTCAGAACTTGCAGGTTCATTTAACTAACCTTGATTATAAGTAATATAAATTATTAGTGTGAAGGAATGTATGGGATGAAAATTAATGGAATTAATACGCAGAGAGACAAGAGTTGCTTTAGAAGTCACAGCTCGAACTGTAAAAGGAATCATATTGGGTGTACAAATTAGTTCGGTCCGTTTTTTTGTGATCAGAAATGCATTTATTTCAGAACAAAATGAATGAACAGATTAATCAAAAGTATTGTCCATCGTTGGCTACTACTTTTTCTCACCTCTCAGGCAATTTTCGAATTCCACCTAGAAAAAATGTCTCGTCTTTTGAGGCGATTCAAGTTAGGAGTCAATTTTCGATTTCTGCGAAAGAAATAAACTGGTGACCTACCAAATCGTGCTGCATCCGTCTGAACAACCAGTAATCAGAAGGAGCAATGCCCAGCAAATACAGCGGCTGAGGTAAAAGTATCCCACTTGGGCGTTTCCAAATAATTTTTTACGACTTTTGCGACATTAGGTTAAGAATAACTTTGTCATGTTTTTACTCGTATTCCGGCAGTTTTTCTCGTAATGCACGGCTCAAACGAATCAATTGCAGCCTATACCGATCACCCGTAATGGAATCACCAGGTGGTAGCAGCTCATAGTATACAAAACTATTCACCATTCTTGAAACGTCGAAACCATTCCCTACATGATTTATCAGTTGGAGCATTGTCACCACAAACTTTTACAAGAATTCGTAGCACTTCAGCTGCACTTTTCTTCCAATTAAAGAAGAAACATAAAACCTCCCGCAAATGGTGCTTCGTTACCCCAAAACGTGACATACTCAACAAATTAAAAAACAGGGTTTCTGTATGAAACTCAAATTGATATAAACTGAATATTATTGACAGATGCTTAACCTCTCTGAAACCACCGAAACCAGTGGTCACTATGAAACATTCATAATAGCAGAGCCATCTCTTAAAAACGAACCGAGCAAATTTGTACTCTCAATATATTTATGACATAAAGAGCAGAATTCCATACATGTAGAAATCGCTTAGAAAATATTTCAACCCATTGCACAAGCACATCTTGAATCACCTTTTATTTAAAATCATAATATCGTCAATAATCTTGAATCCTTACGAATAGAAATCTAAACAATGGATGCCTCCAGACTCACTCACTAATTTTCTATAAATGTTTTTTTTTTTTTTATCGGTTGAGAGTCCCAGAAATGATTAACAATTTGAAAAAATCCATTTAATAAAAACAGTTATCAAGAAATATATACTATTTAAAACTCTGCTTTGGAAACGAAATGCGAATTAAATTTCAAAACACGTAGCAAAGTTCGGCAAAAGATGGCGCTCTTGTCAAGAAAATTAATTTTAGAAAAGCGTTTTAATCTTCAGACCATTCTACCTGTAATATTTGTACTGAGACTGTTAATTTTGTTCGTATAGACTATACCACTTTTTTGATGGCACAGATAGTTATTTTGCAAGCATTGGTTTATAGTTTTCGTTAGTTACTGGCGCCATCTGTCCGACATTCTTGAAACTTATCAAGAATAAATACCAGGTCTCCTAACCAAAAGAAACGAAACAGTGAACCGCTATCTCTTTTCGTTTTATCTAATTTATTATTCGATTTCGTTTTCTTAATTTGTCTTATTATAGTCATTCTTGTGAAAAGCTCCCAAAGGAAAAGAACTTACTATAATTTAACGATCCCTGTCAATGTATAAATTTTCCTATATGTAGTCGTATGATAAAATTCCATAGGGCTTGGAAGAAATATTGCCTTAAGTTATTAAAGGATTGATAATCTATATAAATGAGAAAAATTGTCTTGCAGAGGTGCTTTTGAACATTTTAAGAGAAAAGTATTGGATTTTATATGGGGAAAAAAACTCTGCAAACCTTAAAAATATGCAAGTCTTGACGTACTGCCTTACCTGTAAGAGGTTGAGCTCCAAGAATCTAGATATGATTGCTCCTCCACTTTCAGAAAACCGAGTAAAAAATAAATCGATTTTTCAGATTACAGGGATTGATATGGCTAGCCCGCTCTTTCTCAAAGAAAATAAGAAGAGTTGGGTAATAATATTTACTCGCGCTGTAAATCGAGTGGTGTATTTTGAGCATGTCACTGCCGTTTCGACAACAGCATTCTTGATGGTGTTTCGAAAATTCGTATCACGCAGAGAAAGATGCTCTACTGTTTAATGTGATAACGGTACAAATTTTGGAGGACCAGCCAATGCACTGAAACAACTAGATTGGAGTTATGTGCAAGGGCAAGGAGAGAATGAAAACTCTATTGAATTGAAGTTCAACCCTCCAACTGCTTCATAGTGGAATGGTTGGTGGGAGCGCCACATCGAAAGTTTGAAAGATGTGCTAAAAAGAGTGCTAGCAAGAGCTAGCTGGAAGTTATGAAGTGTTAACTGTTTTTGCTGATTGTGAAATCGTCATCTGTGCAAAACCATTTACTTACGTCACTGAAAGAGAAACTATAAAACCAATATCACCATCGATGTTTCTGCAAGACAATCAAGAATTCAAATTGTCAGATATTGATGATGTAGATCAAAATTCCCTTATTAAAAGAACAAAACACAGACAAACCTTAATTAAAGATTTTTTTCCAACCTAGAATTTTTTTTCCTACTCGTCATTTTGTTTATGAATTTTTCAGTTAAGTGGATAATTATGTATTATTTAACGTCAATTAATGCAATCCAAAAAATGGCTTTTAATATATTTCAGTAAGTTGATGATAATATGAGATAACGCTTATTGAGTTGTCACACTGAAAAAAAAGCATGATCAAAACTACCAGAATATGTTAAAATTTACCTCGTTTCTACCTCTATCCGAAAAGCTCGGTAATTATGACAAAGAATTTTGGTTATGATTTTTGTAAAATTAAGAATAGAAAATGGTTTTATAATAAATAATGGCATTTGGTTAATATGGTAAAATTTTATAATTTTTTCATGATACATGATTACATGATCTAATAATGACTTAAACCATTTATTCTGTTAAATTATTTTTACTGAATGTGAGGTAATAAGAACTGTGATTTTTTAAACCATGATTTCTGTTAAGCTGCTACCGTACGAACCAAAAAGTCACCAAAAGAATAGTTTAAATACTGTTTATATTGGTTTTTATTACCAGGAATATGTTGTTTTTTTTTATCATAAATGTCACTATCATACGATATGGTAATTTTATCAGAATGTTTTTCCCCATACGCTGAAAGGGAAAAGAATTTAATTAAGGAAAACTTTATTACTAAATTAAATCTAAGTTAAAGCAGAACTTTTGCTAAAAACTAAATCTTTTATCGCTGAAAATGGCAAATGCTTTGAAATATATGCATGAAGGAGCCGATAATCTCACCTTTGATGTTCGGGAATCTCTCAGGAAGAGCCTATTAGTCTCCACGAAACGGATCTAGATGTTCTCAATAATCAATTAGAATAAGCCACTCTATACCCACCGTTGGGTTAATTTTCGCTGAATCTCTAAACATAACATGATCCTGATGGCAATTCTGGGTATTTAGCATTCTGAAGGGAACGGTTTAATATTCGATGCAGGTCAATATGTGTTGGTTAAAGACATGCGTATAGTTTGAAAGCCTTTTGCATTTTAATCTATTCACGCACAGCGTAATTATTTTAAGATTTGTTTTAAAAATTATGTGAAAAAAAATACCACACTTAATTCATTATTCGCATTCACTATTACCACACGGAGAAGAAAAGTCTAGTAAAATTATAATTAATGATATTTCTGGTTTAAAAAAAATTCTGGTAATTAAAACCAATTGTCCAGATGATGGTGATGTTCTGAAATTTTACGGTATTTAAACTATTCATTTGGTATTTTTTCTACTCATATAGTAATGGTTTACCAGAAATTCTGGTTTTCAACATTATAGTTCTTATTAAAACAAAGTTATTAAAAAAACACAAAACTGAAAAGTAAATTAAACCTGATAAATAGATTTTGTGCCATGGTCTAAGGTATTATGACAAAAATACCAAAATTTATCGCATGTTCAAAAAATATATTTTATTGCTAATTTAACCAAAATCATTACCAAAGCGTTTCGGTTCTATAACAATTGTTTTCATCCACGAAATTTCGTATTTTCGATTTTGTACACAAACCACATGAAGCCGGAAAGAGGTGATCCCTTTTTAAAGATTGAAAAACTGCTGACTGGTCCAAATCCGTTCTTCCGTTCTCGAAGTTATTAGCAATAATACATCCATAAAGACTTTCGTTTTTATTTATGTCTATAGAGATATATAATACTGTGGTATTTTATGTAAGAATGTATCCAGATTGTTTTAGTGGCATAAAGATCTGGAGAATTCGTGGTGGCTCAGAGAATAGAGCGTTCGCCTCCCAATGAAATGAACCGGGTTCGAATCCAGCAATGACTGGTCGATACGAATTCCGTACACGGCTCGCACCAACCGCAATGCTAACGTAAGATACCTTCAGTGGTAGACGGATCATGGGTTAGAATCCCCTTGCCGTCAGACTAACTGTGGGTGGTTTTCGTGGTTTTCTCTCCATGTAATGCAAATGCGGGTTAGTTCCATCAAAAAGAAGGCAAAATTTCTCCCAATACTTGATCCTGGAGTTCTCTTGTCTTCTAGATTACGTTCAAAATTACTTGGCTACGGAGTTGAAGCCGTAAGCTCAAAATTTGGTCTGCTGTTCAACAACTGTTTTAATAAAGATCTAGTGTTTGAATCCCAGTTGAATAACAATGGAGTGTGGTGTAAAAATATCCTTTCCTTGGATGTGAACTTCATAAACCAGCTAAAATTTTAATCACTAAAGTTTCTTCAGTCCCTGATAGTTCACGCTCGTTAACGTTCAAAGTCTTCTTGTCACCATATCGGGACCAAAGAATATTGAACATTGAAAGTATGTTTTTCTCAAGTCCAGCTTTTTGAATACATAATTAACACGGGGAGCTGCTTGGTGCGGTACGCTATACCAGAAAAACAACTTACAGAGTATGCAACATAATCATGATTTAGCAGAGCATCATTTTAACTAAAATCCAGCGTATGAGCATAAAAAGCAAAGAGACGGTCAGTAGATGCGTCACCTGTAAACCGGTTATTCGCCAACTCTACGTGCATGGTTGGGTACGCTGCGTCCAACCATTTTATTCCTTCTATGTCGTAATATCGTAATTAATATTATAGTACTTTTCCTCAATAGTGTAAAAATACAGAACAAACCAACGATAAAAAAAAAAGAAAAAACTTTTCTTCTTCTCCCCAAAGCGTTCTCAACCCCAATATTGATTAGGAAGAGAGGAGGGTGCAAATCATGGAGTTGAAATACTGAATCTCAACTCTATGGTGCAAACCCGTTTCAAGAACCTCTGCTGATAGGGCCCTAAATGTTGTTTTTTCCCTTTATACTTTATTTGATTTTTATTTATTTATTTTTGTTATAATTTTCAAAGGTTTATTTGACTTATTTTATCTTTTGGCATTATAGTTCAAATTTTCGATACCGAAAAAGCAGAATCTATCTTATATAAAACGCTAATACGTATGTATCAATAAAACCGATGATATTTCTTTCCTCGCGTTGGCAACAGTTTTCCTTTTTAATTGATAGGCTTCGGCGCGCAAGAGCACGCAGTGAACATCATATGGCCAATCTATATTATATAAAACGCTAATACGTTTTAATTGATAGGCTTCGGCGCGCAAGAGCACGTAGTGAGCATCATATGTCTAATCGGGTGAATTCTCACCGAATTATCAAAACAATTCTCGCAAAATTATCTTCATAGAAGCCAATGCTTTACATCCGGCGTTCAGTACTATTTCATATTGTTTTACAACACATGGTTTTAGCCCTCTGGTGGGAAAGACTTTAAAACAAAACTTACAACAGTTGCTTTTCTCAACAACTGAAATTTAGAATAGGGTGATTAAGAAAAATATTTGAACTGTTTGCAATTTCAAATTAATATTGAAATACACAGGTTTGGAATTTTCTACAGTGAAAAGTTTTCGGAACTTCAGTGTTCAAAAAAGTATACAAAAGCTAGACGCTAAGTACGTATCCAATGAGCGAGCAAAGCGAGCATCGGATTTCGAAGCAATCCGAAATGAACTACGAAAGCAGTTCCGGGGGTTGGCGAGGGCCAGGGAGCAGGGGGCGAAGCCTCCTAGTAAAGCAAGCAAAAAACTAAGCTATACTACGTTGCAAGTTAAGATAAGACTATAGCGGTATGCAATTTAAGTAATCATACGCGACTACGTATAGTTCCGTTTTATTTCGTTATCAAATTATACAAATATGCTATCAAAACAATAAAAAAAATTTTAAAGGTTGAACATGTCAGACAAATTTTATTCGTGCTACCTTGTACGATATATATCACAGAATTATTCAAAAAAGTTTAGAGTTTCATAGTCTTACTGAAATCCTAGACTTGGTAGCTTAGTTAGATAAATAAAGAGAATAGTCGTCCTTGAATAAGAAACAACTATATGATGTTGCGAGAGCATTGGATTTGATTGAATCACTAAAAATGGGCGTACAATGCTGATATGCCCTTAAAAAATCAAATGCGAGATAAGGAATTTTTAATTTTGTTTCGCTGTAGAAGAAAATTATTTGCACGAAACAATATTCATCATTCCTTCATCTGTTTCTTTATAACAGAACCGAAAGGCTTATATTTTTTTTCCTCATTCCACACGGTTTAAGAAAGCAAGGAAAAAGAAGGTTATGCAACGTCGTTAATATACGTCGAGTTGGCGATGTTAATATACTTTCTCGCTAAGAGCTTGGCATCCATTTGGAATTTGGTTGCAAACAGGCTTTCTCGGTAGAAATAATAGGGTTTTTTTTAACTTGCAACAGAGAATAACTTTATTACCTTAATTAACAAGAAAATTTATTTTACTCATAAATACAATTAATATATCATTTCAAAAAAAAAAGTTCTACCTTTGCGTCTCTAGCAAAAGGGTTAAAACTATCAATTTTAATCAAAATACTACATTTCAAATTCTCAAGAAACGTAATCCTTAAATATTTATATCTTCCTATTCCTTTAAAAATCCTAATGTAAATCTAAGCATAATCAGTGAAAGGTAAACTGACTTTTCGAACTCAAAAATAACTAATTCGTTATTGCTTGTTTCGTAAATTACAACTGATAAACCTCGTTTCAATCTCCTAGCAGCGTCAGAGAAAAGTGAAGTCATTAACTGAAACCCGTATTAAGCTCTGTATTACCGTTTTAAAAGTCAGGCCTCAGGTTTTCTGGCGTTAATATCATTTATTTTAAAACCTTTCCTTGGCGACAGGGGATTAAAGTTATAAGACTTTATTAAGGAGCTTAATGTTTCGTTAACAAAATATAACATCTGATGTTTTGAAGAGTGCTTATTTAAATGCACATTTTAGAATTTTGTAACATAAGAAATATATTCATTGACGTAATTCCACTAAAAGCTTTTAAATTTTTTTTTGGCAGCGAAGCAGTGATTTCAAACAACAGGAGAAAGTTTTTATTTCTTTAGATGTAAAATTTTATGAAATTTCTATACTTATTTTTCTTTTTTTTTCCTTTAAAAAATTAGCATTTTGTATTTTAGATTAATGTTTTTTTTCAATCTATATGAAAATTTTACAGCGTTGTGTTTGAAAAATTAATAGTTTAACTATTCAATTTTACTAGGGTTTATATTATTCTTTTCTATTTTAAAAGCCCTTTTTACATGCATTAGGCTTTATTAAAGTAATATGTTTTTTTTGTAACAAAATAAAATACAAAGTCTTTAAATTTTTTAGTATACATTCTTTTACCAGTTGAAAATACATTTTGTAAAGCGTACAGTGCAAATGGTATAAGCTTTAAAATTCCTAATGTAAAAAATCTTAATGCCAGAAAAAAAATCCCGAGATTCTAATAATTTATCGCTTTTCTTTAAAGTATTTTTATATCTATTTCGAATGTTTACAGTTTTTTTTTCCTTGTCAATTTTAAGATGAATAAATCAAAATGAATGAGAATGATTCTAAGCAATTATGAATATAAAAACAGCCGCTTTTACTGCTTACTAAATTATTTAAATATAAAGTTTTACATATTACAATATTTTTAATATTTCATTCCACCGTGAACATTTTCCCTTGCCCAAATAAACGCATTTGCAATTCTATTTAATTGTTATTTAAATACATTTCGCATTATACTTTATTTTCACTTATTCCACTATAACGCAAATCGTATTTTTTAAATATATTTTAAAAATCTTAAATGCAGTTTAGTTGTTATTTATAAATTATAACTATATTTTTATATATAAATTATAATTATATTTTTAGTATTTCAACATTCCAGTTATAAAGTTTATTTCAATTCTATGAAAACTATTTTCAGATGCCATCAAAAAATCTGGATGAACGAATAGTGAAAGTAACTATATTAGACAATGACCGTGGAAAAAGACACGTTGTGATTGGACATTGTGTCTTTCCGCTCAAAGAATTCGAGCTCTCCACCAATGAGATGGCCGTTCAGTGGAAGGATCTAATTAAAGACGTCGAAGATGTTGTGAGTCCAGTTTATTTATTCTAATTCCTGTAGCAGTACTGGAAATATTATTCGCGAGAAAATATGTTTACTTTAATAATTTAATCAAGGAATTTTGCTGAGCATTTTAAGAAATAGATATTTTGATGCATTTAAGCTCAGAATTATCTAAATTAAAAAGAATATCGGTTCAAATAAAAGTGCCAGCCGAATGTATGAGGTGTATTCATGGTAAAAAAAATTATTTGTTCAAAATTTTGTTTTTGTGAAGATTTTGGCTCGCATTTCATTGTTTAGTATAACATTTAAAATTTAATATTTTTTATATAAGACGTTCACTAAAAATATTCCTTTTAATAAAAACAGTTTGAAAATTATTACTTGATTAAAAACTTCATTCGCTTTAAAAATATATAAATAGGAAATAACAATGATATGCCCGTTATCAAGAATACTGTAATCATCAATTTCTGCACATTGTTGGAATTTTGGGCATAGATTCAATCTCGACATCAGTTCATCTTGGTGCCTTGAATCTCGTTTTATTCGACGGAATGCTGATTCCCTAGTTAACAACATTAATTCCTCACTACCTCTTCATAGCGCGTGGAAATGTATCTTACCCTGATTTGCCCTTCCTGATCACTGTGGTTTTCTTGTTCTATTTTTGCTCATTTTTCTCTGTCTCGGCTACTGTGGTTTTCCTAGTTTTGTCTCTTACCTTTATTTTTCCATTTTTCGTTGGGAACTTTACGTTTTATAATTTATATCACTTTTTTTCTAAGTCTGGTAAGTCTTGGAAATGTGTGTCTGTCTTGTAACGCTTGAAACATGCAGACTCTTATTTCCTATTTAAATATTTTGAAGCGAATTAAGTTTTTAATGAAACAATATCTTACCACTTCAGTTTCTTGGGATTATTTATTTAAAATTTAACAATTAATTCCTTCGATCAAAGAATTATACGATATTTTTTTCAGTACAATTTACAATGCGCTTCATTTTGAAAGTCTAAGCAATTTACGTTAAAATTTATTTCTGTTGTTTAGTGGGTTTGCCCTATTATTTTTTCATTGATACTCAAAAATACTAAACAAAATTTACGCGTTTACACCGAAGAGCCATTACATTATGACCCCCCTCCATCTATAACAATGGGCTCGCCCAGGTTTTCATGGTTTCTCGCCCAGGAACAATATTTTCATGGGACACATTAGGACCCATAATCCTCATAGAACAATCCCTGACGTCTGTAAGCTACTTGAACATAGTTGCAGACCAGTTTCACCCATTCATGGCAACAGTTTTCCCTGCGGGGGATGCTGTTTACCAACATGATAATGCACCTTGTCGTAAGGGTCGAATCATCGAGGAACATTCCAGTGACCTTCAAGTCATGTCTTGGTCCCCAAATTCACCTGACCTTAATCCAATAGAGCATTTGTGGTCCTACTTGGAAAACCAAATTCGTGTTACCACGCTACCCCCTCGCAATGTGAGGGAATTGCAGGACCAGTTGGTGAGCGCTTGGTACCAGATACCTCAGACTACCTATCAGCACCTTGTGGAATCGATGCCACGGCGGGTGCTAGCAGTTTTGCGGGCTAAAGGTGGTCCTATATGTTATTAGCAGGGTGGTCATAATGTAATGACTCTTCGGTGTACATATCGTTTAACGTACTTAAAACTGCTGCACTATTACTCTAATTTGTAATTTCTTGTTTGTTTATTTGCTCATTAGTAAATAAGTCGTAACTACCACTAGAAATATTAAACAATAATTCATTAGTATATAACACAACTAATTCGATTCAATCCTGGTGTACCATTTGATAGAAGAAGGTTGGCGTGATTTATAACGAAACTCCTCACATTGGTGACCAGCGGACGTGATATGAACTCTCTTGCATCGAAAGTAACGCCGACTGGGATGGATTGTCCACATTGACCAGTTGACCTCATTGTCCTCCTCGCTCTGTTGCTTCTCAATATCCTTTACACACAACGGGATCTTGCACACACTCGGCTGCTAATAGCAACAAAAGAGCGAACGCACACAATCGTGAACTTAATACAGTTCTCACGACAAACGCTCAAAAACTCGGTGAACTTACAACAGCTCTTACCACAAACTCTTGAACTTAATACAGCTCTCCCGGCCATTCTTAAATACGGCAACTAGTGGTTTCCATTCATCGAATTCTATCCCAAATAAAATTCTGGTGGGGGATATTGTGGCGTAACTACCACTATGAATATTAAGCAACAATTCACTAGTATATAAGACATGCTAACTCGATTCAATCTAGAGGTATCTTTTGATAGATGATGGTTGGCACGTATCTATAACGCAACTCCTCACAGAAAAGTACTGTTTCCATCATACTCGTACGCCTTACTGGTAGGGGACTGATTCAATCTTGAATAGATCAATTAATATAAGTGCAAGATTTAGAAAACAATATTAACTACAGACAAAAATAAATTATTTAAGCTGTTAATGAATCGCAAAGAATATGCAAAAATGTTTAAGGAACATTAAACTCAATACATTTCATTGGTTAAGCAATTTACTTCAAAAACTGTGAGAATTGTATGACGAGTTAATTTTATTGCTTTTTACTTCTTAAAAACTATTCTGATATGTTTGGAAAAAAATAATTTACTCACTTAAAAGAGTCAAAATTTTGCCAAGCAACCATGAATCTTTCCCATTAAACACTTTTGCTGAAAACGAAAAAAAAAAAAAAAAAAAGATTTTCTTGGAAAGTGTTGCGATAAATGGAAAATTTTCCACTTTTATTACTGAACGTATCTTGGGCGTGAAATATTAGAAGTCATAAAAGTAGTGTAAGATGAAGGTATAGAATTTCGCTAAAGAAAATTGGAAGCCAAATTTAATCTGCGAATATTATAGGCTTTTTGAAAAATAACGCTGTGATATCCACTCGTGTAAATTTTCAGATATAAAAAGTTATTATACTTTGAATGTATAAAATATTTTAAATATCGTTTAAAAAGATAAGATACCTAATAAAATGGTGTTTAGACAATTTAAAATGATTAGCAATTATATTCCATTTTATAAATACAATCGCAATCTTGTATACAGTACTGAGGAAAAAATGTATGGTAAAAAAAAATTGAAAAATAAAAAATCATTTACATTATTTTTGATTACATTGCGAAGTGATACAGTTGAAGAACTAATCTTGTTGTGATCGAAAAGAACTGAATTTTCATTGAGAAAAATTGTATGGTCGAAACTACCAGAATATGGTAGTATAAATATATATATCTGTGTGTGTGTGTGTGTGTGTGTGTGTGTGTGTGTGTGTGTGTGTGCGTGCGTGCGTGCGTGCGTGCGTGCGTGCGTGCGTGCGTGCGTGCGTGCGTGCGTGCGTGCGTGAAAAATAACGTGAACTTTTTGATTGAACTAGTGGGCTGCGCCCCTGCTCGCTAACGCTCATCAACCCCCGGAAATTGCTGCGCAATCTTATATGGTTTGCTTCGCTCGCTACTAACGTAGGTACCTTGCAAATGCATATAATTCTAAGAATTCAAAACTATCATTCAAATCCATATAACAGCTTTTTTTTTTAAATTACATCATTTTAGTAAATACTAAGTCATTAAAATAGATTTGAATTTAAATAAATGACATGTAATTCGTTAAACTTATTAGAAATGTGTTATAGTATAAAATCTTAAGATAAAATTTCTAAAACTGATATCTCTTTAAAAAGGTTAAAATTTTGGCTATAATTAATCGTCAAATAAAATTCGTGAAAAAAAGCGCTTTCGACAAAATACTAATATAGAGATCAATCGGCAAAGACTACTCACTTCTGCCTAGCTTAATAGTATGAGATTGCCGCAGCTGAAAGTGTGATAGCTGACATTTGGTGAGAATACTCTATCTGGTTATTTCAGTTTCCGTTTTTAAAAGCGCTATATGTTGATCCACCTCAGCTAGATTTGGCATGTGATATTTTAGCGGCAATCATTGATCGATTTTCTAGCGTTGCAATTCGGGGAGTTGTAATGAGGTTTTTTTTTGTAGCCGTGTAAGAGAAATATATATATAGATTATCTCTCACATGCTATTTTTACGCACTACATTATTTACTGAAATTAATTTTTAATTCTATTTAATTTTATGGTGCATAAACACAGAAAAAATTAAAATACTAGCATTTGAATCATTCCAGTTTCCTGCATTTTAATAACTTATTAAACTGTGCCTGCGCTCAGTTCAAATTGAACTATAAGAGAATTAATGTTGTGCGATAAATTGCAGGAATAAGCTAAACACTGTAACAGTGAAATTGAAATGATATTACGGTTCAACAAAGTACAAAATTTCTAGCGTTGTATGACATGCTAAACACGAATAGTCTTAACTGCGCTTGACCATACTGAAAGTGTATGAGGTGTCATAACAATTTGCCTTAATTTGATTGCAAGTTTTACTTTCTCAATATGAAACATTTTTCTATTGGATCTTGAAATGTGCACAATTAGTTATGATGTTCATTATTTTATTCATTTATACTGCACGTTTTTCCATTAGAATTTGAAATATTTTGAAATGTACACATTTATATTTAGTTATGATGTTCATTATTTTCCTTATTTATACTGCGCGTTTTCCCATTAGAATTTGAAATATTTTGAAACTAGGAGGCTTCGCCCCCTGCTCGCTGGCGCTGGCCAACTCTCGGAACTGCTTTCGCAGTTCATTTCGGATTGCTTTGCAATCCGATGCTCGCTTTACTCGCTCATTGGATACGTTCTTAACGTCTAACTCTTGTATACTTTTTTGAACACTGAAGTTCCGAAAACTTTTCACTGTAGAAAATTCTAAACCTGTGCATTTCAATATTAATTTGAAATTGCAAACAGTTCACATATTTTTCTTAATCACCCTATTCAAAATTTCAGTTGTTGAGAAAAGTGACTGTTGTAAGTTTTGTTTTAAAGTCTTTCCCACCAGAGAGCTAAAACCATGTGTTGTAAAACAATATGAAATAGTACTGAACGCCAGATGTAAAGCATCGGCTTCGATGAAGATAATTTTTGAGAAATTTTTTGATAATTCGATGAGAATTCTCCCGATTAGACATATGATTCTCACTACGTGCTCTTGCGCGCCGAAGCCTATCGATTAAAACGTATTAGCGTTTTATATAATATAGATTACCCATATGATGCTCACTACGTGCTCTTGGCGCCGAAGCCCTTTCAATTAAAAATGAAAACTGTTGCCAACGCGAGAAAAGAAATATCATCGGTTTTATTGATACATACGTATTAGCGTTTTATGTAATACTAGGAGTCTTCGCCCCCTGATCGCTGGCGCTCGCCAACACCCGGAACTGCTTTCGCAGTTCATTTCGGATTGCTTCGCAATCCGATGCCCGCTTTGCTCGCGCATTGGATACGTTCTTAACGTCTAGCTTTTGTATACTTTTTTGAACACTGAAGTTCCGAAAACTTTGACTGTTGAAAATTCTAAACCTGTGCATTTCAATATTAATTTGAAATTGCAAACAGTTCACATATTTTTTTTAATCACACTATTCTAAATTTCAGTTATTGAGAAAAGTAACTTTTGTAAGCTTTGTTTTAAAGTCCTGCCCACCAGAGGGCTAAGACCATGTGTTGTAAAACAATATGAAATAGTACTGAACGCCGGATGTAAAGCCTCTGCTTCGATGAAGATAATTTTGTGAGAATTTTTCTGATAATTCGGTGAGAATTCACCCGATTAGACATATGATATGTTCACTGCGTGCTCTTGCGTGCCGAAGCCTATCAACTAAAACGTATTAGCCTTTTATATTATGTAGATTAGCCATATGATGCTCACTACGTGCTCTTGCGCGCCGAATCCAATCAATTAAAAATGAAAGCTGTTGCCAACGCGAGAAAAGAAATATCATCGGTTTTATTGATACATACGTATTAGCGTTTTATATAATATAGATAGATGTACACAATTATATTTAGTTATGAAGTTATGATGTTCATTATGATGTTCATTATTTTCTTCATTTATTTTGCATATTTTTCCATTAGAAATTGAAATATTTTGAAATTTACACAATTGTATTTAGTTATGATGTTCATTTATTTCGCAGGTAATAAGCGAGGTAGGAGAAATACTAGTGAGTCTTTGCTATAACGAGAATTTGGAACGTCTTACTGTAACTGTCTGCGAGGCAAAAGGTTTAAAATTACCGGAAGGATCAACGATTACAGGTGAGTTTTCAAAACAAAAGATTACCCTTCAACAACTATTAAATTGTTGTTGTTGTTGTTGTTGTCGTAGGCCATTGAGGTAAGGAGTGTGATTGTTCTTGTTTCACAGTGGCGCCATCTATGGCCAAGAATTCGACTTCTGCCACACCCATACGCAATACCCGTTTATAGGGAGGATCGATTTGTACAACTATTCATCCTGAGATCGTAATTTTGATCTGAACCAGAGAACGATCCATCTCCAATTCAGTATCCCCAGAGGTATTATTTGTTAACGTACACCAGTCATCATTTACTACACAGGGAATTCTTGGCCGGCTGGATTCGATCTCCCGTTCTTACGAACGGGTATCCAGCACCCTGCCAACCAGGCTATCCCGCCCCCAACTATTGAATTTTCATAGTTTTATAGGAAAAAAATTTTTGTGGTAAAAAAGGCAAATGTATTAATCTTTTAATAAATTGGTATAAACAAAATTTTTGTCCACTACTGCCTTTGTCCACTAGAAAACTTGTTAAATTGTGTTTTGAAAATACTCAAATTTTGACTCAGGAGAACAGTGTGTTTTTTTTAATTTTTTTTTAATGAAAATTATAATATTATAATTAATTTATTACAACGAATTCCGAAAGTAAAATGCTTTGGTAGTTTTAAAATTAATGAAACTACTTTTTATATGCAAACAACATTGAAATTTGATTTCTGGTTTGATCTCTGGATCTTTTCAACGTTCACTATTTCAATGAATTTTATAACATTTCCATGCATTTTAAGTTTTATACAATTTAATTGAATTTTTATGTATTTTAAATTGAAATTATATTTTTTCTTGCATTTTTTAATGAAATTTGAGGTTATTTTGAATTTTTGATTTCTTCGAAATGTACTTCAAAAATCGTTAATTTTTTTAATTTCAATAGAATAAAAAAATGATAAAGAACTTTCGTATGTCTGACCATTATGCATACATATTTAGGGAATTTGTTACTATAACAATAATAACTATAGTGTATTACTATAATATTTATCATATTACTATAAGTATATATATAAATCGAATTAATAACTATAATCTGACTAAAAATTCAAAATATTACACTTTTAGACTATCCTTAATTCAAAAATACTAGTCAGATATAAACCCCGATCAAATTTGTTAGAAACTAAACTTTAATATATTACCAAAGCAATTTTTGAAAATGAAACCATAGATAAATCTACATTAGATTTTAAATAAAAATAAAAAATCTTTGAAACTATTTTTTCGCTAAAAAGAATGCACGCATTACAGTAATAGAGAAAAGTCCATAAAGAAAAGTGCTTTCCTATTCCTTCTTTCATAAATGAAATTGATAGTTTGCTTTTATAACTAGCAAGCAGGTTTCTAGAATTTTAATATCCTTATCGCTATAATGTTTTGTTCTCGAAAACCTTCTAGTCAATATACGCAGAATTACTTTATTATATTATGGTATTTTGAGCTTAAGGATTTTAAATTGTTCCAACTTTTGACTTCATAAACGTTTCCTGGAATTCAAAGTTTTCATTTTTTGATCTTAGTTCGTAAAATTATGTAATTTTATTCTTTTCAAAGCTGAGAAGCTTATTTGTTTGTTAATTTTTTTCGCGGTAAATTAAAAACAGTTTAAATAGAAAATAACTTTTGACTCGACTCTAAAGTTTAATTTTGAGTTGCACAAACTATCTTTTTGGAGAAAAAAATCTGAACATTTAAAGGAATAAATAAATTAAATATTTAATAATAATAATGAATCTTTAAAAAAAAAGCACACTCACATTTGTAAATGGATTTTTTCTTTAGTTTAAAATTATTGAATTCGATGAATGTACTACCTTCCTGATTTGCAACTTAAGTAGCGAACTCCAGAATATTCTATTTTTTATTTTATAACCGTCGTTGAACAGCCGACCCAATTTTTGGGTTTGCGACTACTAGAGATCAACGCCGTAGCCTTTTAATTTTTAGCCGAATCCAGAAGATAAGGGAACTCCTCGATCGAGTATTGAGAGAAATTTGCCTTCGTGGAAGGCATTTTGTTGGAACTAATCCCCCTTTGATTTCCATGGAGAGGAAAACCACGAAAACCTCCCACGGTTAGCCTGACGGCAAAGAAACTCTAACCCCTGATCTGTCTACAAATGAGGGTATTTTACGTCAGTACTGTGATCGGTGCCAGTCGGGTATGAAATTCGTATCTTCTAGCCATCGCTGGCATTCGAACCCGGTTCACCTCATTGGAAGGCAAACGCTCTATCCCCTGAGCCACCACAACTCAGTTAAGTACCATTGACGTCAATAATAGATCTATGAGTTTTCTTTCGCTCTCTTAAACGAATAAGTACCATTTCTTCATTTATTTTGCCCTTTGTACGTAGCCTATTACTTTTTTAACTAGTAAATTTTAATTAGTAACTAACAAAATTAATTATCATTGGCGTCAATAATAATTTTGGTGCTTTTTTACGTTTAGTCTCAATGAATTAATACCATTTATCCATTATTTTTTCGTTTCAGTACAAAACTGTTTTTTTTTCTTTTAATTACCTTTGATTTTTAATTACTTAGTTTAATCGTGACTCATTTTAAAAACATATCTCTAAAGAAAATGAACACGTGGTATCAGGTAACCTTAGAAATACTACTTTGTCGAATTTTGCATCCGACTCGCACCAACCACAATGCTGACGTAAAATATCCTCCGTGATTGACGGATCATGTACAGTTAGAGTCTCCTTGCCATCAGGCTAACTATGGAAAAATTTCACGGTTTTCCTCTCCATGTAGCACAAATATGGGTATTCATCAAAAAGTCCACCGTGAAGGCGAATATCTTGATTAAAGAGCACCCTTGTCTTTTGGATTGGGTTCAAAGCTATGGAGTTTAACATTATAGTCTTAAACCAAATATCGGGTCCACTGTTCAACGACGGTTATTAAATAAAATAAAGTAACATTGCATTGTTTGCAAAGAAATAAGAAACACAACATAAGTTTTGTCTTATTTAACAGACATCACTCAATATGATTTATATATCAGATAATCAATATTTTTTACGCAAAAACCATATTCTTTATTTAAACATCAAGAGCAAAATCCATCAAGCGAATTCCATTTACTTTATCGAAAATCCTCAGCTATGCCACAAAATCTCTGTCTCTGGAATACACTGTTTCTACCGTTTGATGGTACTGGGTTTGATCTTTGATATACTGCCGTAAGCCTTTAAATGTTCGTTTTATGACACTCATAAAAGCAGATACTAAAACTTGTTTGCTCTAAAACTATCCATTAAAGACAGCAAAGGAAGTAACACGCGTATAGGCAGTCATAATTCTTAACATTCTTTATAAAATTTGTTAAATAACGTTTGGCAGTTTCACCAAAATTTCAACAGTTATAAAACATTATGTAAAATCTTATTAAATTGAATTAAAAACTCATTTTTATTTTTGCTATCGTTGTGTTGTTTCATACTAAATTACTTTAGTATGAAACAGTTGCTACTATTACAGTCAGTAATACAGAGAAGTTGCTACTATTAATGCTTACATCTTTAAAATGTCAAAATGACGTAACATATCGCGTATTAGTATCAAGAGAAATTATATTAATTTTTAATAATAATATGCAGGGTATTCTGTATTCACCATTCTTAATATGTATTTTTGGAATAATTCTCAAAAAAGCATTTCAATTAGAGATCAGAAGACAATATTCAAATAGGGAAAATATACAGAACACTATATATATATATNATTCATATGTAATATATATATGCATAAACACCCCTAATAAATATTTGTCCGGCCGATTCAAATCGGTTAAGTATTTTGTATTTATTGTGCTATAGTTTAATAAGGTTTCGATTACATTTTTATCTCTTCCTCGCTGAAATATTAATTTTCCCTCCCTATCGTGTGTATATATTTTAAATTTAATTTTCGACAAGGATTCTAGAAATTCATTTTAAGAGCTGTCATTAGGGAACATCTCGCTTAAATTATCTAAAGAAAGGGTGGTAAAAATGTTATGAATCATATCGTCACGGAGAAAAAAATTCTAGAAAATTTACCATACTGTATGGTAATCGCGTTTCTAATTAAATTTTTTAAAAAAATACATAATTTTAGTTATTAAAATAAAAATATACGGTTAAAAAAAATATTCATTTGGTAATTTTTCTATTCATTAAACAACTTTTCCATTTATTTGGTAACTTTTTTATTAATTTGGGAACTTTTCCATTCTTTTGATAATTCTTTTTTCATCTGGTAACGGTTTTCCGGATAGTCTGGTTTTCAAAATTATAGTTCTTATTACCAGACATTTAGTAAAATACACAAAACTGAAAAGTAAATTTAACGAAATAAATGGGTTTTTTCCCATGCTCTGAAACATTACTAAACTTTAAAATATACATAAATATTACCACATTAATCAAATTTCATCACGGATTGAAAAACTATATTTTCTTGTTAGTTTTAGCAAAACCATTATCAAAACACTTCGGTAAAAATTGCCAAACTTTTTGGTGTTTCCATAGAGCTGTTTCTACATTCTGGTAGTTTTGACCATACTTTTTTCTCGGTAGAGTTTTTTTCAAGGACAACAAAACTAGTTTTTCAAGAGTTAATATAATTAAAAGTAATCTAAAATCATTTTTTAACCCGAAATTATCAAGATCGAGCTCCAGTAGTTTATCTACGCTTACTTTTGTATTTAAGTCATCAACTATTAATCAGAAAAGTCGAGATACTATGGTTGGTAGGACGTTGGGCTCATGTTCATGAGAATAGGAGTACTAATCCCGCAAGCTGAATAATCCCCATGCATTAAATGATTGGTGCACGTTAAATCTGTCATGGTCACAAAATCCGTCTAGTTCAATCAATCCTCTGGGGGTACTGAATTGGAGATTGATCGTACTCTACTTCAGGACAAAATTACGATCTGTGGACAAATGAATCTAGTATGATTGGGTCCACCTTATAGAACGGGCAGTGGCGTATGTGTGGCTGAATTCGTATTCTTGGCCATAGATGACACCACTAAAAAAACTAGAAAGGCACTCTCTGCCTTAAAAATTCACTGCGTTTCAAGCAGGATTGCTGGTATTGGTCAGTGGTATTAGTAACACCAACAAACATTAATCAGAAAATCCTCATCTACTTTCAGATTCATATGTAAAACTGCTATTTATGATTGAGAACAAACTTGTGAAAACGAAGAAAACTGCTGTTGTGAAGAAATCTCTGGATCCTAAATACAATGAATCATTCCATTTTCGACTCCCTCAGAAATGTCTAAATTCTGCTAGCGTTAACCTGCAAATAACTGCTGCTGGTGGGCCAAATAAAGGTACATTCTTTACAGTTGTATTAATTTTTTAGAAAAATACTTTTACAAACATTTAACTTACGTTTCTCTGTAATTTTTACTTACTAAATAAATATTTTTCACTTTTCTCAAAAGCATGAATAACTAAACAAATTGCTATATATATTTTTCTTTCATTTATCCATTTATTTCTAATGGCGTTAAGCAATCAATCTAAAGGATGCGGGGATCCTTATTTATGTAACTGTATTACTTTGTAACTTGGAATTCGACGCAAAGAACGAGAAAACCTCAGAGTCAAGCGCTTTAGGTCAATTGTTTAGTGCAGACAATATTTTAAGATCAAAATCAGACAATAAGTGCAAAAACGCACTTATTCTGAATAAACATACATCTTATTCGACACAATATGATTTCTGAAACCCAAAATTAAAGGAGTAGCCAAAATCTGGGAAATATGGTCTCAATAGTTTGGTCAGGAATGAGGTCGAAAGTTTGGACTCCTTAATGTTTCTTTTACTTTTTCGGAATTTCGCCATGTATCGAGAATTTTTTTTATCGAATTGACAAATTCTTGCACGCAATTATAAAATTCGTTTAGCCAAAAATAAGTCTATTGAGAAAGAAAAAATTTAGTAATTGTTTTATTTAATAATAGTCGAACAAATTTTGAATTGTAAGGTATACAATTTCTTTCACCATTTTAAACAATGTAGTTTTATATGGCAAAACATAAAATGTGAACAAAATCGGTTTTATAGTTCTCGATAAATCGAAATTCAACGTAATAAAAAATATAAATAAGAAAATAAAGGGTCCAAACTTTCGACCGCACTCCTGACCAAACTATTGAGACCACATATTTCCAAGACTGCGGCTACCCCCTATGCCTAGGGGATCAAGAATCATAATCTGTCGGGGGAAAAAGTGTTTATTCGGAAAAAGTATGCTTTTGTATTTGCTAACTATTTAGCATATTAGAGATCACCTCCTCAAACTATTTAGATTGAGTACTAGTGCATGAAAATCCGATCATTAGATAAAAAGTTATTGCAAGCTGTATTATTTATTTATTTTCTTATCATCTCTACAATTTAAGCCTAGTTCTCCTTAATGTGGTAAAAACTTTATAAATGTTATAGTAAAAGCTTCCACATTAATATTCGTTTATTCATATAAACGCTTTATCCATATACGCTTTCTGCGTGTTATTTTATGTATTCGCAAAATTTGCAACGAAATTCATTACGTTTTAATGCAATAAATTCTAATATTAAGATTGTTACAGAAATATTAAAATTTAAAACATTTGATATTGTCATACTTGAAACATTAAATAAAAATTTCTTTTAAAAATTAGAAGAAGAAAAAAATTTCGACTACCACGAATTCCTTAGCAGCTTTTATTTCTTTTGTGAAAATAGGAATTTTAAACTCTAAAATGATTAATAGAATTGATTCCCCCCCCCTTCCTTATCTCATCTTATTGAATTCTTGAAGTTCTCTGCATTTTTTTATCTGACTTTAAAATTGTTTGCACCGTAGAATAGAGTGCATTGGAATTAATACGCTCTCTTGGAAATAAGGTTTCCGAAATTGAATTCCTAGCAATGATTGGGTGCTCATTTAATTATAATTTTTTTTATTTCATGTGGAATTCCCTAATCATTTGTTTAAATCGATCTGTTATATTAAGCCTAATTTTTTTGGTGAAATTTAACAAGTAAAGATGAGGATTTTTTTAATTTAAATAAGCATTTTCCTCAAAGCATTTTCCAGGAAACGGTTTCGTCACTAATTTAGAAAATTTCATTGATTATGAGTATCTTCTTAAATTGATTTTTTTTGTATTAATTTTTTGGATTTCTAACCAAGATCTCGCTGTCTTGTTTAATCTATGAATAAAACAATCGTTAAGCTAAAGCTACTCGATTTCTCAATGTATCTAAAAAAGTTAAAAACTTCCATATGGTGAATTAAACTTAAAAACTCACATAAACAAAACTCATACAAGACAGTGAAAAAAGTTTTAATATTGCACCTTTTTTTAATTTATTGAATGTTTATCGAAATTAATATTGAATTTACTATTTATTGTTTAATTTTCTCTTGAATTATACCGTATGGATAGTTGGCGGTGTGAAGCTATGCGCAGATGGCGCTGGTGGTCAAAATTCGCCTTCAGACTTCCGGGTTACTATTTAAGGCTGAATTTTACGCCTAAACATGAAAACACGCGCCATCCAATGTTATTATGTTAGTAGTGTTATCAATATAACTCTTTCTTTCAATTTAACTTTCAATGAACGCAACAAAGAATGAATTTGGAAGACTCTGCAAGCTATGATGCTACCCAAAATATAACAAACGGCGCTATTTTACACAAATATAGCCAAATAAGAGATAACATTCAAAACATGGCAAACCCTACACTTTATTTATGCTGAGATATTAATTTTGTTACATTTACTTTAGGGTCACGACCTGCTAGAATTTATAAATTACAGAAATATTTTATGAATGGTAAAACTCTACGCCTAAATTTAAACACAAATCACAATAATAAAACTTCCTAGAATATTAAGCCTGTTCACTCATCGCCTCGTAAGCATAACACAAGCGGAGGGATACACCGGAAGTTTTCTAAATTCCTTCCGGTTTTGGGAAGCTTGTTATTGTTCACGTTCAGTCAACCATCCATATATAACTTTCATGCAAGTAATTATTTAAATCTTCTATTGCAGATAAAGTATTGGGACGTGTTGTCTTTGGATCTTACATGTTTGTAAAGGGAAAACCTCTGGAACACTGGAATGAGGCTATATCAGCAGGACATAAGCAAATCCGTCATTGGCAGAAATTATCCTTGTGACTCCCCTTGATTATGTGCCAGTCCCAGTTGTAGTTAAACTACTAGATGTAGTTCGTCATAAATAAATTAAGAAGTAGCTAGTCTCTAACATATTAGATATCACAATCTCAAACGATTTGTGGAGGCTTATTTGCAGAAATTTACTTGTACATTTTGAGCTCTTTGAGACGTTGATGAGGATGAGAAGTTTAAGATTTTAACTACCACCCGAAGATCAAGAAAAGTGCCAGAGTAATCCACATATGGTCATTTATGTAAATTTTACACATTCTGAGACGTGTCACTTGATTGCAAATAAGGTATATATTTATTTACCTTTAAGCTTTCAAAGACATTGATGAGATGGGGAATTTAAAGACCCAAGTAATACTTGTGGAGTTTAGGAAACATAGAAAGACAAGGTTTCATACGGAAGTCTTTCTTTAAATTTTGGGAGAACGAAAATTTTGAGTTTTAACCCGACCGAAGATTAAAACAAGTGTGATCTTCGTGTCGGTAATGTTTACTTGCAGAATGGGTAATGTTCATTCATGTGAGTGCCAAAGATCAAGAAAAGTGCCAGAGTAATCCACATGTGGTCATTTATGTAAATTTTACGCATTCAAAGACTGGTTTTCACGTGATTGTAAATAAGGGATATTTGTACATTGAGACATTGATGAGGATGAGAATTTAGAAGCACAAGTGTAGTTGTGGAGTTTAAGAAACATAGAAAGGCAAGCTTTCCCACGGAAGTATGCTTATACCTTTTAAGCTTTTGAAAAACGAAAATTTTGAGTTTTTTCCCACTCGAAGATCAAGTTAATTGCCAGATTAATTCACATAGGGTCATTTATGTAAATTGTACCAGACAGAGACTGAATTTCACGTGATTGTAAATAAGGTGACATTTTACCGCAAGTAAATAGCATTGATATACATATAGTGGTCGTGTCTCATATGTGTTGAAAGTAAGTTATTTATCAATGTGCTGTATGTGATGTTTCGTAACTTTGTCAGTCAATAACGAATGTTTTTTAAGCTCAGCTATTGTTCTTGGAGTCAGTTTTATAAAAGATACGCCCCCGCTCACAAATTTCCATGTACCTCTGCTTTTATTTTCAAATACAGTACTTCGGTATAATATAATGTTCCCGTAGCTGCTGCTTGTAGAACTGTTTCTAATTAATTTTGAATCGACTATAAGGTGTAAAAAAGAAGGGAAATATCAACACATAGTGCAGCAAACAAAAGTTTTGATAAAAATTTTAATTACTGCATATTACATAATAAAAAGTACGCATGATCTGAGGTTAATCATTTGAACCAGTGCAGAAGACCTAAATATTAAAAGCGTATATGGAAGGTGATTCAATGTTATTGACATTATATTAGGTTTAAAAGTTTGTAAAAATTAACCAGTAACTAAGAAAATGTGGTGTAATAATCGGTTCTAAAGGGAGTTATTTTAATTAAGGAAATATTTAAAACAAAATTCTGTTATATATTCTAAGTTATGCAGTAAAATATGTCTTATTTTCAGTAGAATATTACATTCGTACAAGAGTTTATTTCTTCATGTAGTCTTAGAAAAACAATTAAGAACAGTGATTTATTAAAATTTACCAACAGTAATGTAAAAAAATCAAATTAAAAAAATAATTTTTTGCTGCACTGAAATTTGAATATTTACTTAAGAACAAACATAATGTTTCTCAATAGATCAAAAATACTTTCATGGGTAAAATAATACTTCCATATGTAACAAAAAAAATTCCTAGAATTTGTACCTTCAAAAAAAAAACCGTTACATATAGATTTCAAACGTTTTAATGTTTTCAGATTAAATTTCCTTGCATACGCTATAATATGTTTTTCAATTTAACTCATCAACCAATCTATAATTTTGAAATATATTGAAACTATTAGAAAACAGTATTTTAATTTTTGCTTTTTATTGCACTAAGAAAAAAACTATGGTCACAACTACCATAATATGGTTAAATTTACCATGTTTCTAGCTCCATGGAAACACTAAAAAACTCGGTAATTTTTACCGAAGCACTTTGGAAATGATTTTGGTTAAATTTACAGCAAAATATACTGTTATAATATGTGATAAAATTTAGTAAATGTGGCAAAATTTGGTAATTTTGTCATAACTTCTTAGAGCATGGCATATAAACCTTTTGTTTGGTTAAATTTACTTTTTAGTTTTCCATTTTTGACTAAATACTTGGTACTAAGAACTTTAATTTTGAAAACCAGAATTTCCTGTAAACCATTACCCTTTGAACGAATAAAGAACCAAATGAATGGTTTATAAATACCATATTTTTTGTTTTGATTACCAGAATTATGTTTTTTTTACCATAGATGTCATTACAGTTCGGTAATTTTTACTAGATTTTTTTTTCCCCATGTCGAAAAAATTTGTTCACTGGAACTAATAATATTTAAAACAATAATAATTGCATTTAAATGGCGTGCTCAAACTTTAACTTCCAAAAAAATATTTTTAATTAATTTATAAAAATTTAAGGGGAGAATACTACATGTATGCATGTAAATTGTATAATTTTAAATAGCTTTCAAACTTCCAAATTCGTTAAAACATGCTCTTTAAAGGAGTTTGTTATCAGAAAATTGCCATATACGTTCTATTCATTAAATAGATTATTTTAAAATGGAAGAGAAACTTAATGCTTTGAAACTTAATGCTTTAAAGCTTAATACTTTTTATATTTCCAGAATTTTCGAAATCAGTTTCAAAATTTTTATTTTCATCTTATATAATATGCAATGTAAATACACAAGGCTATAAACTGTTGCACGAATAAAACATAGTCGTATTGATGAATGTCGGAAATATTTGTTATATGCGATTCGAACTTAAATTATTCTTCGATATTATTATATTTATTCGATATTTTAATATCTGCTGAGGACAGATTGAGAAAATACCGGTTTGGAGTACCGGTTAAATGCAAACTGGGCAGTAGCATTTTACTTTCAAAAAACATTGATGTAGGGCATACCGGGTACTGAAACTTAACCAGACATAGTATATATTTCGATTTCGGACATTTACCAAAGCAACTATATATATATATATATATATATTTTTTTCTAATCAGGACTAAAAGCTAATGTATCTGAAGCTGAACATCCACTTTTATGTGAAGGCACTCGACGACAACGANTAAACTGTTTTAGAGTATCTTCAATATATATATATAGATAGATAGATAGATAGATAGATATAGATTAAATACTTTTGCAATTCATTTCTATTCGATTTTTGCTAAAATGAAAGCTGGATGCACTGAAGAGAAAAATTAATTATCTCCGAAATTAGCTCTTTATAATTTTATCATCAATTTACCCAATCAATGCAGTTTCTCAAAATATTCCGATGACTAAATATCAGTACAATTTATATCATTGCTTTGACCTCAGAAAAGAACGAAAAATATTTCTATCTGATGAAGTAAGTAAATTAAAAAGTACCATTTCCAAAAATCGCCTTATTCGATTTCGATATAATCGATTTTGATAGTTAAATTAACTATTATGCATAGCAAATTCATTTAAGTTCTAAATAATAGATCCCAAAAAAATTCGTGCAACGACTAATAGCAATATCTTAAATGCTTTGTGCAAATTTTAGTGAGTTAATCAAAGTTGGTAAATATACATAAGGAGAATACTTTTTAGAACAATATATAGATAATAATTGTATATATTTGATAGTGTTTATCTGCACTAGAGGGCACCCTGTTCGCTGACGCTGCCTAACCCCCCGAAGATTACTATACAATCTAATATGGATTGCTTAGCAAACCAAGCTCGATTTTCTAGCTACTGAGTTAAACCTATTTGAAATGAGTTCCAGAGTAATTAAATAAATTATTAAAATCTTTAAAGCTTATTTCTCATTAGAAAAAAAAAATTTTCAGACAACAATAAGTTATTGAAATAAAAATTTAACTTGAAATAAAGGGCATAGAATTAAAAAGAACTTGCTGAAGCAAAAAAATAATTGTACTTTTTAAGAAGAGTAGCTATTAAAGGGAACACAATTTTAAATTCCAGAACTTTGAGTGAACACTGTAGCGCTGTCAAATAATCTAACAATTGGGAGGCTAAGTTGAAATAAAAGACATACAATAGAAAAACTTGCAGAAACTAAGCATTAATTATGATTTTAAGAAACAAAACACCACGACTAATATTCACTTTTCAAAGAATAACAAAAACAATATATATATTTATTAGTATTAGCCTACATAAGTATAATGAAAACTTAATATAGAACACCTTGCTTGTTATATGAACTATTCGTATTTAACGTTTGAATTCTTCCTAATTTATAGCTCAGTTTGTTTCAGCTTTTCGATGTAAATGAGAGAAAATAATTTTCAGTCAGAAATTTGTAAAACTGCGCGTTAACGCTTTCATTCTTATGACAGCTCACGCGCTGCCTTTTTGCTAAGTTTCTGTATAAATATATAGTGAAAAAAATTATATCTTTGAGAAAGAATCTTTGTGAAAGAATTTAGAATGTGCCACTTAAGAGAATTGATACTTGACGTGCTTGGCTTATTCGAAATAGATTGGAAAGAACAGTTACTAACGTAACCAAATACCACGTTTCAATAACCAATCAGGATCGAGTTACTCACACTACGTCACTTGCTGGTATCCCATTGCTAGTTTTCAGTTTAATTTTTCAACTAATTTAATAATTCGTTCTTTAGCCTTAACGCTTACTATTTCGTATAAATCCTTGGAGTTCACCAATTTATTCACAAAACTGAACATAAAAAAAAAGGTCATCATCTAACTATTTTTAATAAGGGTCTAGATTTAGGTTCTCAAAGATGACTATTGTCAACAACCTACATTTTAAATTCAAATTATAATTTTTTAGTTACACAACCATTAAATATTAACTATAAATTTCCATAAATCAAACAATCATAAATATTTTAATAAACAACAATTTATCTTATCGTGTCCAAAATTAAAACGGTTTTCTGCGGATTTGACAATCATAAGTTTTATAAAATTTAACTCAATAAATACAAAATTTATTTTTAAAAAATTTATGGATTTTAAATAAATAAAAATACTATCATGTTTTTTTTAAATATTTACATTATTTTTTTTTAATAAAACTATTTCTACTTTTCCAAAATTTTAATTTATAAATAAGGCTATGCCATTATTCTATAAAACAATACAGTAGCTAGTTATCTAATAATATTGATTTTAAATTGCCTAATTAAACTGTTTTAGAGTATCTTCAATTTTTACAAACAGATTTACATACCAATCTCAGAAATCTATTGTAAGGAATTGAATTTTGTATGCAACATCATCAAATTGGAACTATTATTATTTTACAAAAAAAAAAAAAAAACTACAGTGAATGAAATGTATTCCTATTTTGTAATACTTAATAATTATTCCAATTAGATTATGAGGTTCTGAATTTTTGTCAGTAATTTCATCAAATTAAAACCATTATTATTTTTCAAATAAACTGAAGTAAATGAAATGTATTTATGAATGAAATGTATACTTAATATTTATTCTAATTTTAAGGAGGTCTTTAAATGGCGTTTGTTGGTCCATAGTATGTGGAAGTAGCTAAAATAAATGCTTGCTGCAATCACTCTGTAGATAATGTAATAAATAAACAGCACAGAAATATTTATTATAAAATGTGTATTTATTTGTGTAAAATACATTTGGATCTGTATAAATAAACTTATGTGTTTGTTAATATGTGGTGATAGAAAATAAATGTAAACAAAAACAAGTTGTCTGTTTTCTAATGTCAAAATTAGTATTCTATTTGTTAGTTTAAAGAAACAGGACATACACACATATAAAAGTTTTCTTTTAATTATCTTAGATTCATAATTCAGCTTTTTTTGCAAATATATATGTTACGGTTAAAGTAATAAATCCGGTTATTATTAATACTAGCCAGTTAATATTAACAATAACCGCTTTCGTTTGGTCAAAGTGAGAAATATCACAAATTATTCACTTTTATCTGTTATTAATTAATAATAACCAATGAAGTTTGGTCAATGTGATAAAACTGCTTTTCTATTAATGGGACATAAGTGCAGGGCCTGATTATAGCCTAGGCCCCATAGGCATGGACCTAGGGCCCACAATTTCTGAAGGGCATCAACAATTAGTAAAAAGAAGGTGGGCTAGCTATGTGTTGATTTAAGCACTAAATAAAAAATAATTACAGCTTACAATAAAAAAATAATTCAGCTAATCAGTGACTTTTAGCGAAAATCACTGATTTCAAATGTTTGTGGTCACCAAACTATTTTTATTTTGACAAAACTTTGCTTAGTTGTTTTATATTTAACTTTAACCAGCGGGTGACCGAGCTCCGCTCGGAGAAAACAGGTATCGAAGCTAACTCGAAGATTTAAATTTTCAATTGTGATTTATCAAAACAATACATGCCATAAGAAAATTTGTGAAACCATTGGTGAAAAGATAACCGGTTAAAGTGCACCATTATAAACTATCTAAACAAAGTTTGGAAAGGGAACTATTCTATACAAAGGTAAAGTTTGAAAAGTCATAGGAAATAAAATGTAATTGATAACAAAAAATTATACAATTAAAGAAATGGTACCCTAGTATTAGTA